>NC_133140.1:44155795-44472295 GCF_048418815.1 Hemitrygon akajei
AATCTTGAGGTTATACAGAGGCTTCAAGGAGATAAGGGCAGGGTAATTGAATAAGAAATAATTTGGAAACTTGAATGCAATTTCAAAAGTCTGAAGGTTTCCACTTTCACTGAGAAAAATCTGAGATCTGAAGTTCTTTCCACGTTCAAGAGGACTAGAATATAAAAGCAAGAATGTAATTCGGAGGCTTTATAAGGCACTGGCGAGGCCCTCACTTGGAGTATGGTGAGCAATTTTAGGCACCTTATTTAAGAAAAGATGTGCCAACATTGGAGAGGGTTCAGGGGAGGATCACGAGAATAATTCTGGAAATTAGGGTTATTGTGTGAGAAGCAATTGATGGCTCTGGGCAATTCAGTGATTGCTCACTGGAATTTAGAAGAATGAGTGAGGATCTCATTGAAACCTATCAGATGTTGAGGTAAAGTGGATGTGAAGAGTGGGGGAAGTCAAGAATCAGAGGGCACAGCCTCAGAATAGAAGGATGTCCATTTAGAATGGAGATGAGGAGGAATTTCTTTAGCTAGAGGCTGGTGAAATTGTGGGATTTGTTGCCACATGCAGCTGTGGAGGCCAGGTAATTGGGTGCATTTAAGGCAGAGATTGATAGGTTCTTGATTTGTCAGGGTGTGAAAGGTTATGGGGAGAAGGCAGGAGAATAGGTTGAGAGGGAAATGGATCAGCCATGATAAAATGGCAGAACAGACTTGATGGGCCAAATGACCTAATTTTGCTCCTTCCAGGGACTTCCAAGGCTACACCTGGAGTACACCTGAAGTAGATAAAGTTGTTAGTAAGGGAACACAAGAAAGATTAACCAGACTGGCTGCTGAGATGGCAGGATGGTCAATCAAGAAAGGATTGAGAAGAGTTTGCTGGCCATTTCTTCAGAGGTTATAAGAATGAAAGGTTGAAACTGACCTCAAGGATAGTTATAGGGAGAATGTTTCCTCCGGCTAAAGAGTCCACAACTAGTGGCAACTGTACCAAAAATATGGGACAGGACATCAACAACTAAAAAGAGCAGAATTTCCTTCAACCAAAAGGTTGAGAATCTTTATAATTTTCTCCTGCAGAGATCTGTAGACAAACAAGCAATGATTAATTGATACATATGGAATATTAAAGAAATCGAGGATGGCATGGGATAATGGTATCTATAGTACTAGATCAGCAGTGATCTTGCTGATTGGCAGAACAGGCTCCGGGGACTGAGCAGGTGACTTCTGCTCCTGTTTCTTGTTCCTAATGAAGTGCTGTCCATTCTGTGAAACTGAGCATAATATTTATGAAGATGTAGAGTCGAAGGAGGCCATACTGCCCCTTTGGCTTGCTCATTGCTGATTTAATTGTTAATTTACCCCACTATTCTGCCTAATCCTTGTTAACCCTGGATTGCCCTTTAATCCAAAAATCCATTTGAGCTCAGCCTTGAATATAATTAATGATTTAATTGCCATTGGTTTCTACAAGAATCGCTTTATGAGTGAAGAGCTGTCTGTATCTTGTGTAAAGCCCAAATCAAATTAATCATCTCCTTAATTACCCTTTATATGGAGATACATTATCAAAATGTGCTGAATTTGTGAGAGGAAAGCATAGTAGCGTTCATGGCAGGGGAAGGAATAGGTGGGTGTGTTTAGGGGAGGGGTAAAAGTACCTGTGGAAGGTAAACAGCATTGCTCATGGAAAAGAGATAGGCAAGTATGTAGTCTAATGCAAGGAAGATGAGTGGAATATTTGAAAGGCTTTATATTGGGAAAATGATGAAACTAAGTTATTTTCTTAAATGATTGTTGTACAAAGCACCCTAACTTTTCAAATTGTGCCTGACTCTCCTTTCGTAAATGCAGCAACAGCTTGCCGATCACTTCTGTATCACTGTCTGGTACGGTGGGGTGGGGGCGCTACACAGGACGGAAAGGAGATGCAGAGGGTCATAAATTTAGTTGGCTCCATCTTGGTTATTAGCCTACAAATTACCCAGAACATCTTCAAGGAACTATGTCTCAGAAAGGCAGCATCCACTATTAAGGACCCCCAGCACCCAGGGCATGCCCTTTTCTCATTGTTACCATCAGGTAGGAGGTACAGAATTCTGAAGGCACACACTCAGTGATTCAGAACAGCTTCTTCCTCTCTGCCATCCGATTCCTAAATGGATATTGAACCCATGAACACTACCACACTTTTTTAATGTATATTATTTCTGTTTTTGCATGACTTTTAATCTATTCAAAATACGTATACTGTAATTGATATACTTATTAATTTACATTTATTTATTCTTCTATATAATCTATTGCATTGAACAGCTGTTGCTACGTTAACAAATTTCATGACACATGATAATAAACCTGATTCTGATTCTGCTTCTGAATTGTTTCATAGAACGAATAGCATTTACTTGTATCTATGAGCAATGCAATGCTTACACATCAGATGAAACTTGTTCAGTAAGGAAATTGGCTTTCATTGTCTAATCAATTAATTTAATCATTATACTTACAAGGATTACACTACTGCAGTAGCCAGGGAGTCATTGAACACTTTTTATTTTGCATCCTATTTAATAACTGCAGCTTTGTCTACAGTCTGAAGGAGGAAAAGAAATCAACTGATGAACCCAATGCTTGAAAGGTTTGTGGACTATTGTTAGTCTTGACGATTTGTACAAGTGCGTAGAATTCTTAAATTTAACAAAATGAATTGACTGAGAGGTTAAAGGTTTAAAGATTAGCTTTACTTTTACGTGTACATTGAAACATCCAGTGAAATACGTCATTTGCATCAAAGGCCAACACAGTCAGTGGATAAGCTGGGGGCAGTCCATAAGTGTTGCCGTACTTCCAGCGCCAATGTAGCATGCCCACAACTTACTAATTTGCACGTCTTTGAAATGGGGGATAAAACCACAGGAAACCCACGTGGTTACAAACCCCTTACAAACAATGGCTGGAATTGAAACCCGATCGCTGATCACTGGCTATAAAGAGCATTGTGATAACCATTATGCTACTGTGATGAAAAGCTGGCTTTCTTCAAGCTTCTGGTAGATTTTGCTTTGAGTTTTCAATAGGTGTTGTGTTTCAACAGGCACTCTCATTGCCTATGGATTTCTGATGTATAGCCAATGTATTTCCTTGTGTCTGTATTTTCCTAAAGCACTAATGAATAATTAAAGATTAAATATGATTAGAAGAATATCACATTTATATTGTTTTTTCAGCAGGACAATTTGGATTTTTTTGCAACTTCAATAATTTCTAGTCTATTAACAGTTACATTTAAATAACATATGAGTTTCAGTTGCACAGATAAATTCATATTCTGTTTTGTATTGTGTTGATAATAATGTTCAATACCAAAAACCATAGACACGTTTGTTTTTTGAAACTTGCCTTCTTATTTCAAAAAGATAATCTGCACTCCAATTAGAATTTAGAAGATCATATTGTAATATATGCTAAGTAATGCAAATATTCTCATTTGTTCCTTTTTTGCATTGGTCCCATATTTAGTAAAAATGCCAGCAATAATATTAACTTGGTTTAATAAAACTAGGAATGGTCCGCTGTAATGTCTGTGAGCATTAACTGGTGCTGTTCACTAATTAAAGTGAACAAAGTTACAGCTGAATGTTCTCCTCATCGAAGGTAGTCAGAACTCAAATAACAGCAGTGATCAGTATAACACATCAAAAGTCATATCACCATAGTGTGCTTACAGGACAAGAACAAGGATCATATTGCAGTGTGCCACTAAGCAATAAGATAGCAGCAAGTCAATAAAATTAGTAATATTCAATGGTTTACCCAGGGCTTGTTTATAAATGCATAGATATGTGGGCACGAGTTCAAATACACTCATTTTGAAATGCTAGATTACTTTCTAGCACTGAGGCTTGTAATGGAAATAGAAAGCATAAGGAATTAGTAGCAAATTAGTCAGCTGGCAATGAATTTGGTAACAATAAGGCAGAAGATTAATGGACAAAGCTTTATGTGGGAGGAGAATAGTAATAGAGCTTGTTCTGCATGTTCTGCTTTTCACATTGTTCATAAATGATAATAGCAGTTCGTGTCACAGTGTCAAATTTACATAAAGCCAATCTATGGGCTGGAATTAATTGGTCAAATTAAACAAATCTGCTAAATGAAGGTGGATTAATTTTAATTTAGATTAATGTACCACACATTTGTACAAGAAATGTGCAATCTCTGATAGGTTAATTTCAAAAGGATAAAACTGTGCAGACCAACAGGAATATATTTAAATAGCTTTCCTCTGAATGTCCTACTATCAAACTAAGTGGGTGGGGAGGGTGTCTAGAAAATAATGATCAAGCATATTGGGGAAAGGCCTTACACTGCCTGCTGGTCATGAAAAGATGAACAATTGTCTTTTGTTTTGGAAATAAGGAATCAACTTTGCCCTATTTTGGCACAGCCAAGTATTTCTTATACAATGGATGGCATTACTATTTTTAAGTTCTGTCAATTTTTCTAAGCCCATTTTTAAGCAGGTACTGAATCAATGCTAATATAATATGGGGAAATAAAAGTTTTAAAAACAAAATCCTTGCCTATTAGGAAAGTTGGAAAAGGATTTCGACATGATTACTAGTCACTCATTAAAGCTGATGCAAAGCCAGCCATCAACAAGGTTAATCAAAGGCTCAAAATAATCTCGAGAGCATTTGATTATTCATCAGAACAAGTTACTTTAACCTCTGCTGCTTGTTGCTAAGAATGTTTCCACAGTATTGTGTAGTTCAGAGCACCTCCTCTTCAAAGAGGCATTGATGCACTGGAAGAAGTTCAGAGAAGTACAACAAGGATGATTCTGAGACTGAACGTACATATTGAAAAAAATTGAACTGCTCTCCTTTGAGTAAAAAAGGATCAATATAAGAAAATGCTCCAGATCTTTGAAATAATAAGAGTGTACAAACAGATAGAAATAAGTTATACTTTAAAACGATGATTGCAGGTCCTGCAACCCAGTGCAATTTTTAACAACAGCTCATAACATGTACTTCTCTACAATAAAAGCATTTTAGAACAATTCTAACTCTCCCATCATCTGAACTACTCTCTACTTGATCAATTTTGAAAAGCTTACTTTACTGTTGTAAATAACTGTAACAAATCCCATTTAGCCTGTTCTCACATTTTATGTTGAAGATGCCAATGGAAGTATAATGGAGAGAGCAGATGTGAAAACTGTCTTTGAGGTTCTAGCAGAGAAATTGTGTGAGATCTGTAAAAAATATTTTCAAAAATCTTTGAGGTTGATGTTTTTTTTTAAATAGGGATGATGAAGCATTTGGTTTTTTGGGTTAGTTCAGAGAAACAAAACTCAAAGCTATAGCATAAGAAAATGAGCGAAGGAGAAATTATTCAGATAATAGGTTGGGTGAGCTAAATTTGTTCCATAGATGCTGCCTGGCCTTCTGAGTTTCTCCAGCTTTTGTGTGTATTAGTTGGATTTCCTGCATCTGCAGATTTACCCTTGTTTGTAAGTGAGCTAGGGCTTTTTCTTTGGAGTGAAGGATGAGAGGTGGCTTGATAGAATTGTACAAACAGTGTAGATAAAGTAGATAGATGAAGACTTCTCCCAGGGTGGAAATAGCTAATACAAGAAGGCATAATTTAAGGTGCTCCCATTAGTGCTTCTGATGTGGCCTCCTCTACATTGGTGAGACCCATTGTAAATTGGGGGACCACTTTGTAGAGTACCTTTACTCCATCCACAAAAGCAGAACTTCCCACTTGTCAAACATTTTATTTTCGATTCTCATTCCCATTCTGACATGTTGGTCTTTGGCTTCTTCATGTGCCACAAAGAAGTCTCCCTCAGGGTGGAAGAGTAACACCTTGTATTCCATTTGGGTTGCCTCCAACCTGATGGCATGAACATCGGTTTCTCCTTCTGGTTTAAAAAAAATTCACCCCCTCCCCCAACTTCTATTCTCCACCCTAGCCCCTTATCTCTTCTCACACGCCTATCACTCCCCCCTTGGTCCCCTCCTCCTTCCCTTTCTCCCATGGCCCACTTTCCTCTCCTATCAGTTTCCTCCTTCTTTGGCCCTCTATCTTTCCAACTCACCTGGCTCAATATATCACATTCTAACTATCCTCCTTCTTTTGCCCCACATTATCTCCTAGCATCTTCCCCCTTCCTTTCCTTTCTTGAAGAAGAGTCTCAGCCCAAAACATGAACTGTTCATTCACTTCCATAGATGTTGCCTGAGCTGCAGAGTTGCTCCAGTACTTTGTGATTGTTGCTTTGGATGTCCAGCATGTGTAGAATTTCTTGTTTATGATTTTAAGGTGATCGGAGGAAAGTATAAGTGGGGATGTCAGAGGTAAATTCTTTACACAGGGAGTGGTGAGTGCATGGAAAGCACTAGCAGGGGTGGTGGTAGAGGCAGATACATCTAGAGTGTTTAAGAAACTCTTAGATAGCCACATAGATGATAGAAAAATGTAGGATTATGTAGGAGGGAAGCTTTAGATTGATAGAGTTGCTTAAAAGGGTGGCATAACATCATGGCCCAAAGGGTCTGTACTCTGCTATTATGTTCTATGTAAGACACTAAATACTGTACACGGATAAGACCTCTCTGAAATGCAGAGGTCAACTAGCAGGTTAAGGTGACTGTGTGGAGAGATATGCATATGTAAACAAGAATTCAAAATTTGCTATCAAGGAAATGCATAAACAGAATTAAGCCTGAACCTTGAAACTTTCTATAAGCTGTATATGGTGGAGACCTTGGTGTCACTGGTAAGACCACCTTTTATTGCCCATTCCTGAGTGCTGTTGAGAAGTTGGCAGTGAGCTACCTTAAACTGTTGCAGTCCTTTTGGTAAAGGTAATCCCAGCTTGGTGTTATGTAGAGAGTTAAGCAACTCGGATGATGCATTGAACTGACAATATGTTTGGATGGGGTGAGACTTCAAGCAGAAGCTACAGGTGGTGGCTCCATGTATCTGATGTTTATATCCTTCTTAGCAATTCAGATTCGGGTTTATTTATCACATGTAATTTGAAACAGAACAACATGCATTAACAATCAGCACAGCCAAGTATGTGCTGGGGGCAGCTCACAAGTGACTTCATGTATTCAAGCACCAACATAGCTTGGCTACAAAATTACTTCAAAATAGTAATCACAGCCCTTGACATTCTTAAACCTATAAATCCTTTTCTTCAGTATATTTGGCAATTAAGATAACCTAATGAGAAGAGAATTTAATTCACTACTCTTTGAGTTAAGAAATTTCTTCTCCTCTCAGCTCATAATGGCTGATCTCTTATTCTGAGTTGGTAAGACTAGTTCTACATATTTCAGTGTGAGCAAACATGAGGTGCATTTGGGCTAGTTCAGGTGAATAATTACAGTGCACCTTGTACACAACAGCAACTGGAGCGCACTGAATTGGAATCAGGTTTAATGTCACTGGCATATGTCATGAAACTTGTTGTTTTGTGGCAACAGTACATTGCAATGCATTATAATTTTTTTTAAAGCTATAAATTGCACTAAGAAATATACAGAGGATTCCAGTTAATTGGGTCATCGATTAATCAGGGCAGCTTCTTATTTGGGACAATACTTAAAGAATAAAAACTTATCAAGAAAATAGCCATGATTTCCTTCATTTTTATGGGACACCATGGTGCTTATTTGGGACAGGAGACTGATATCGAACAGTTTCTTATTAGTGTCAGTCCCATTCACTTGTGTAGCCATTAGACATTATGCCATGCTTAGATCAAACCACTTTTAAATAGCATCATTTGCATGTGCTTGTGTTCAAAAAGATTTTTGTCACTGATGGTTGGCGAGAAATGAGCAGTAAGACAATTCAGAACTGTTTTGTTCACTGCAGTTTCAAGCATTTGGGTTTGAAGATGCCAAAAATGGGCAGGAGTGAAAATAAAATGATTTCTCTACTTCAGAAAGTTAAGAGCTACAAAGAAGATATCAACTATCATCTTGAATATTACAAAGAAAATGAAAATTTGGAGGATGCGATAATTTCTAACATCCGTCACGTGTACTTGCGTGGTAATTAGACACAACACCATGCTTAGAGCAAACAGTTTTTTAGAAGCATCAGTTGCATATGCTTGTGTTATGTTAGTCATTTGGGCTGACCAATGCCGAATGAAAAAGCAGTGATTTTTGAAACTACTTCAAGCAGGAAAGCAATGAAGTCAGTCAATTATCTACTGTAGGTGTCTGCACTGATTTTATTCATTTACAATCAATCGAAAGAACATGGCAGCGTAGATTATATGAATTCCTCCGATAACTATTAGGAACTAATACACCGTTTTATAGTACTCCAGTAATATTGGTTGTTTTCTAATTTGTCCTGTATTTAATTTAAATAGATTATCTGTTACTCAGTTAAATGGTAGTTTGTGTTTTAAACAATTTCCACAAAACTTCAGCTAATTGGGGCAACTGCTTAATAGAGCCAAAATGTACTGCTCCCAATGTGTCCCAACCAACCAGAGTTCACTGGATATTTAAGAAAATAACAAAGTAAAGGAATTAGTGCAGAAAAAGAGTGAAAAGAAAAGTGAGGGAGTGTTCATGGGTTCAACGTCCTCTTAAAAGTCTGATGACAGAGGGGAAGAAGCTGTTCCTGAAACCTGAAGTGTGTGGCTTCAGGTCTCTTTCATGACCAAGTTGTAGTTCATGACCACACAAGCTGGTGGCCAGGACTCCTGCATCTGCAGGAGAGACATTCTTTTCTCAGCACTCACAAATCCATCACCATTTGACTTAAACCCATGCACACACAGGAGGGGAAATGAAGAAATGAAGCGGCTGCAGAAGTTATTTTTGTCTGATATACACACACACGCACACGCACACGCACACGCACACTCACTCACACACACTCACACACACACTCACACACACACACACTCACGCACACGCACACGCACACGCACACGTGCACACACACACACACTTCCATATAGTTCTCTGTAAAAGGCAAATGATATGCAAACAGGAGATCTATAAACAATGCTATTTTATTCTTTATATTCCTTACTGTATAGTAAGTACATTTTATCTGTGCAGTGGATTAGAGTTGAATTCCATTTACTTCAATATAGTTGGGACATGGTCACTGATCCATTATTCCTAAGTATCTCTGCACTCGGTTTATGCAGGTGTCAAAATAGTTTTCTTGTCTACTTCTGCCTACTCATGAAAAATACAATGATTATAATGTCAAAAAAAAGGTGCAAAGAGTTGATGTTCTGGATGGAAGTACACAGTATAAGCCATTAACTAGATTGTCATTCATTTCTGAGGTGAGCTATCTTAAGCTTTAACTAGTCCAGTGTGAAAGTAATTGTTATAATCTTTGAAAGTTTTAGTCCATTAGTGTCTGTCAGCTACATTGTACAAAAAAATTGCAATGTTAAGCTGTAACTGTCTGTCACTGGGTATAAATAGGTACTGGTTGTCACAAATTATGTGTTCTACACTCAGTTTTGACATGTTCAGCAGCGTACATTGATTGTATATGGTGCAACAAAGAGATTAGTTTAGTGAATCCCCTATAAGAGTGGAAACATTAGAACTGTATTGACATTCTGTCACTCTGTTTCTAGGCCTGATAACATTTCCAACTTGGCTTAAGTAGAACATATTCTGAATCGCATTGATTAATTTCAAGAGATGCTAACTGCAATTTTTCTGATTCCTTTTAAAATGCTTAATGGGAGAACAGTTGATTAAAACCTAAATCTGCTCTTCATCTGCAAGATAGCAAACACCTACGATAGAACAATTTCCAACCGAGACATCAAATGCAACATTCAAACAGTTTTGCAACTATTCAAATATTTTCCAAGCAAGTTTGGGAAAGAAAAAAATATTACAACAATGAAGGTCAAACAGCCCATCTGGTCCATGACAGTTTCCAGCAGAGCAAAACATATCAGTCAATCTTCCCTGTAGCCATGAAACCTTTTCACTTACTTGCCTATCAACTTCACTTAGAATCATTTGCCATTAACCTACACATTTGTGTCATCTGCAAGAGTCAGAGAGTCCACCAACACCAGGTGCTGGGTGAAAATGTGGAGGATGTTTAAGGGAATGCAGACTCCACAAAAGCAGCAACAATCAGGATTGAATTGGTTTTCTGGAACAGAAAAGCTTGAATCTTTTTATAGAAAGTTCGTTTTCAGAAATTCATACAACAAATTAACACTGGCATTTCCTGTTGAATGTAGAAATTCTGGATGCTGCAAGATAATTTGATTTTAGAATTCACCCAATAGCTTATGACAATAGGGTTGACCCAGTAGTTCATAGAAATAGCGTATACTGTAGATATTTTGTTTGCTTGCATGGTGAAAGCAAAAATAAAGTATTAAGTTCTTTTGTTTTTATGATCTAGGATAGTAACAATTTCAGCATGGATTCTTTACAGTTTTATAAAAATAATCTTGTGGTGAGGTTGGTAGTTTGGGAGAAGTGGAAGAACAAATGGAAATCCAAGTTTTTTTTTTAAAAAGAGCCAGGGTTTTCCCTGAATTAGTGAACAGACAATAATGTGAAGATACTGAAATGAGAGGAAGCAAATGGACTTTTCAGAGCGGGATATGTGCTTATCTAATTTAAATGGCCATGCCCAATGGATAAGAGACTCTCTAGAATGAGTGGGCAGAACCTATTTCCTTTAGCAGAGGAGTTTAAAAAACAGGGATCAGTTTCAAGTAAACAGTAGAAGAGTTAGCAGGAGGTTGACTTTTTTTTTTCCATTCGAGGGAGGTAGGGGTCTGGAAGTCTCTTTCTCCGAAGGATGTTAGAGGCAAGTCTTCTTATGTTTCTGTGGTGGTTGGAAGTATACTTAAGCTGTGACCCGTAGGACTGAATCCTGAGAGTGGGATTTAATCAACACACACAAAAAGATGGAGGAACTCAGTAGGCCAGGTTGTATCTAAGGAAAAAAAAAGTATGCATCAGTCAGAAGAGTTATCCAATGAGCCAAATGAACTCCTGAAATTATAAATATTCTATAATTCGATGTTGTGATGTTAACAGAAGAGAATTTTGACCCTTGATATACAATGTTTTCCATGAGCTACAATGTATGATAAGTGAATAAAGAAAAATGGGAAACCACCACTTAAGAGATGGAAAGGAATCCTGGAAATGTTTTGTGTGTTCATGTTAAGTGTAGTTCCAGTTTAAAGTACTTTTGCTTTTCCAAGAGAATGGAGGTGATGGTTTTGTACCAGTCTTCTTACCTGTTTGCTTGCTTGTTTCCTTTATATTCAGAGGGATGAATGAGACCTCTCTTTCCACCTGGAAATTATTACACCAACAGTTTGGGCCATTGATCCAACAATGAGTTTGAATCCCACTATAGCTGAGCAATTAGGGAATTTAAATTCAACTACTTAACTAAATCTGGAATTTTAAAAAAATTCATCTAATCTCAGTGGCACTAAATTTGGAAATTTTACATAAAAAAAGGATCTCTTCTCAGTGGTATCATGAAGCTACTGGACTGTCATTTAGAAACCCCTGGATCTTCAGACAAGGAAATGTGTTGTTCTGGCAACACGGTTGCTTCTTCTGTAAAAGACCATATGATATAAGAGCAGAATTAGGCCATTTGGCTCATCTAGTCTGCTCCGCCATTCGATCATGGCCAACCCATTTTTCCCCTCCTCAGCCTCACTTTCTGACCTTCTCTCCGTAACCTTTGATGCCATGTCCAGTCAAGAACCTATCAATCTAGCCTATTTAGTCTATTGAGTTTGATGCAGCTCTGGGCAATAATTACCGGTGACATGTACACCCCTTAAACAAAATATAAAAACATGTATGGTAAGCCATTCCTTAAGCTGGAAGAGGTTCTAAATGACATTTCCACACAAGCAACGTGAAGCTGTGGTCCAGTTCTTGAAGCACTTAATGGCTTTTGACTTTTTTTTTAAATAAAAGCTTTTTATAAAGAAAATACATTTAGGTAAAACACTTAAAACTACAAATCATACATTAGTTAAAAATTTAATCGCTTGTCGTTTTCTTGTAGAGTGATAGACTGGGTGGTCACACTCTTCCCTCGGCCAGCATGGTAGAAAGCTAGAGCTGAATACAACAGGGTTGGCATCAGAATAGATGTAGTAGAATCTGAACCTCAACTTGTAACATATCAAATTTCAGTCACTTGCACCCACAATCCAGCATATGCTGTGCTACGAGTGACGAATGGCATACACTGCCCATTGTCTGCTGGTTAGGTTGATTTGGCTTAATATGGGTGTGATGCAATTGCAGTACAAACCTGCAGGAGGACCTGTACCTAATACCACAACACAATGAAATGTGAAAGCCAGGCAGCATCTATTCTTCTTCTTAAACCTGTCATCTCTACTGGGACATGGGCCTCTGACAGCAACTCGCCAGGGTCCTCTGTCCTGGGCCAGTCTTCCAGATCCGGGTGTAGTCCATCTATATGTCTACTGGGTGAAGATCCTTCACCTTTCAGGGCTGAGGTCTTTGGAGCTCCTGTTGCCTTTCTGTAGCACTGGGTTTCTATGGAATGGGGTTGCCAGCCCCTCACCCAACCCTCCTCCTTTCACGGATAGGTTTGGGATCATCCAGGGCAGAGTTAAGCAGCATCTACAGAAAGGAATAGAGAGTTGAGTCCTGGCGAAGGTTCTCGGCCTGAAATGTCAACTCTTTATTCCTTTCCAAAGACGCTGCCTGACCTGCTGAGTTCCTCCAGCACTTTGTGTGCCTTACCCTGGTTTTGCAGCATCTGCAGAATCTCTTGTACGTAGGAAATGTGCAATTTACTTTTCTTCTTGATGACCACTGGGGCAACACGTTGTGTTCTACAGCTCAGTTGAGAAGTCAAATTCTATAAATTACACTGGCATTTCATTTCTTCCCGCTGATAGGCTTTAGGAGCATGCAAAGTAGTTTAAGGCCTCTGCAACATTACCCATGGCTTTATTGTAGAACCAAAACCATTTGGTGCAGATCCTAAATTTGAACTGTATGTGCACCATAAGAAACAGGTTTTTTAAGAAGCGTTTGTTCTTTTGTAAGTCATTTGTACTTTATGATCGGTCCTGGAATTAACAGCTGGGAAGTCATAATAGAGCCAGGTTTAATCCCTGAACGTCAGAGATGCCAGCTGCTGTATTGTCTCAACAATTCTATAAGGATTCCTTGTAGAACCCTAAAAAATGAAAGATGAAGGAAAGGACAAATTTGAGAAAACTGTGCCCATATAATATTTGACATAGCAGAAAGCATCTCTACAAGCAGACTTGTATGATCAAGGTTTCAGTGAAGTCTATCTCTGTGATTCCATTCACTTCCCACGCACACAGTAAATTCACACTTAATATTCTTCTGTCTTATCTTTTTCATATCTGTGGTTGTACTTTAATTCCATTCAGGAGATAATATTTGCAGTAAACAAAAATACACACAGCAAGAAATTGAATTTGGACCTCTGAGATGACAGGTTGATTGATCTTTCTGACTTGTAACTGAAGTCTGCTCTGGCTGAAGCCCCATTCACCCTATGTGAATCAATACTCGGCTAGTAGACAATCATCTTTGCTACAGGCAGTTTGAAACCACCTACTTCTGACATAATAACAGCTGCTAATTCTTCTTGTCAAATCCACTACTTTGTGTTGTTACTTGACTTATAACAGGAGCAACCCAGCTGTCTTTGATTTTCGAGTCTTCTTTTGCTGAGAAATTGTGCACAGTAATCTCATCGAGGGCTAGCGTTCACTTTGTATTGAAATAAAGACTGAAAATGTAGATGTGTGGAGGTTTTATTGGAGGAAAAGGTGAGGGCATTTTAACATTAGCATTCATTTTTATTTGCTTTTCATCAGCTTTTCATTTGCGTTAAGATTGATGAATGTGCGGGTTTAGGAAATTGCATTTCCGTGACTAAACACTATTTTGCCAGGGAAAACTAAAAACCATGGTTGACTGCAGAGGTTTGTGCACTGCCCAGAGATTGGGGTGCTACTGTCAGCTTGGGGGATAGGACGACTCTAAGAACAACAAGAGCTGTGCTGTCACATGCCATCAGGTAGGCAAAGCGAGAGTACTCACAGAAAATTCACAGACACCTTTGTGACACCAGGTATAAAAATCCTAACTGATTACAAGTCCAATAACAGTGGCGCTTGCTTCCCCTGCTGACAGGATTTTGAATCAATCGGTAGTAAAGTGTACATAAAACAGATTAATGATTAATAAATTCATTAAAATATTGGTATGGAGTTATGGAGCTGTACTGTATTTTGTAGAAACAGTCTCTATGACCCACCACATTCATGCTGACCATCAGAACCCTTTACCATCAATCCCATCTACAAGGATTGAGTGTGTAGAAGCAAACCGCTGGAAGAACTCAGTGGGTTTGCAGTTTCCTGTCCTGTATTCATCAAATACAGTATTTGTAACTTATTGAAGATGCAGCTCACTTTCACAACAATCACAGATAATTTTATACCCAGCAGGAAACTGAAAGCATCACCCCTGCACGCTGATGACAGTGACACCTCCCTTCCTGATTGGCTGAATGTCTTCCAATGTACAATTTGACAGAAGAAATGATGAGACATCGAGGAAAGTGCCTTTTCACCCTGAGGACCAGTTACCCCGTCTGGCTGCAGCCAAAGTGAGGGGGATCCTAGTCAGGATAAACCCAGGCAAAGGTGCGGGGCTGGACAACATATCTGGTCAGGTGCTGAGGGATTGTGCGGCCCAGCTAAACTTTGTTAATATCTTTTTGCAGCCACCATCATTCCAGTTCCCAAGAATTAACAGTAATTAGCCTAAAATGATAACCGCACAAAGGTACTGACCTCAACAATCATGAAGTGCTTTGAGTGGGTGGTAACAGATTATATAAAATCCCACCTTCCAGCTACATTGGACCCTTTCCAGTTTGCCTACCACTCAAACTGATGGACTGATGATGTCATAGCATGGGCCCTCCACTCTGTCCTGTCCCACCTAGAAAAAAATATCTGGTTGTTGTTCATCAACTTCAGCTGAGCATTTAACACAATCATCTCTCCCGAGACTGGTGAGGAGAGCAGAACAAGATGATCAGGAAGAGTCCAGGAAGAGTCTTTCAAATGCATGGACACATTCATCACATTGCAGAGTGCTGGGAAGAAAAACAATGACCTCCAAGCCAAACAAGATAAGAAATCACATGATCGTCTTTTATCAATACTTATATTCAGAAAGACATACAATTATTTAGCAACTTTCTAAGGAAATCCCAAGTACCTTTTGAAGGATGAGGACTGTTGTAAAATATGAAGTACAGCGGACAATTTTTGGACTGGGTAATACTGCTCAGAGTAAGGAAGTCAATACCTCTGGTCTTCTTTAAATAGTATCACAGGATATTTGACATCCACCAGAAGTGCAAAAAGGACAATGTGTTGGTCTTTCATCTAAAAGGAAAAGCTCTCCCTAGAGGTAGATCACTTATTCATTGTGGCATTGAAGTGACAGATGGAGTATTTAATCAAGTCTTTGGATCACACTGTGAACACACAAATCTTTGACTCAGAAGTGAGGGTTCTACCTACTGATACATGGCTGAGACATGGGGCTTGTATCACATTGACAATTACCACCATTCCATCTACTTTAAAGCTTAATCTACATAATCAATATGCAGCACAATTGATCTGTAACAATTTCCCCATTTCTCTCTTCAAAGTTGGAGGTGATTTGCTATGTACTTCCAGAATTTCTGTTTTAGTTTCAGGTTTGCTGCGCCTGCAGTAACTTGCATAAGTATATGGTCACTTATCACCATGTTATAATGAGTAGGATGTTTAAGACTAATCCTGCTCCATTTTCTCACAGATAAAATGAATGGTGACTGATTTATTAATTCTGGGTTTTGCATGGAGTGTCTAGATTTATTTATATAAATATCAACAAGTTTCAAGACCTCTGGTAATCTCCCAACTGCCCATGCAGCTGGAGTCCAGTGTAAAACAGGAACTTTCTGTGATTCCCTTCCATATACTCTGAGGACCTTGTTCTCCCATCTTCTGCCAGGCTCCACCTGACATACAACCATGAACTCATTCATTTTACCTCTACATGTATCTTCCTTCTCTACCAATAATGAGTAATCCCTTATTTCTTTCATAAAATTTAGTCCATTCACTCCTGATTTTCTTTGTTAGTAATACTGCTACATTTCTGTATTTGTACAGTAGATGGTTTCTTATGCTCAGCAATCCTGTAAATACATCTACATCTCACTCACATAGTTTGTTGGAGCCATTGCTGTATAAACCATGGTAATAGTTCAGAATCATCAGAGAGAACTTTAATGGCACCAATTACTGGAAAGTGTTTTTTGTTGCTATTATCATTTTTTGTTTGTTTCTCAAAAGATAGATGGGATAATGATCCTCCCAAATTAAATGGTCAGGATTTTGAATCAATCAGTAGTATAACTTACATAAAACAGATAAATGATCAATAAATCTTAGAACAGATTAAATTATTAGCATGGAGTTGTCTGGTGCAGAAACAGTCCCTATGACCCACCATATCCACCATATCCATGCTGACTATCAAGAGCCCACCTACATTATATCAATCCCATCTACAAGTATTGAGTCTGTAGAAACAGATAGCTGTAGGAGCTCCGTGGGTTTGCAGTCTTCTGTAGCTTGGCCATTCGAGTAATCATCAGATATTTGTAACTTATAGAAGATGCAGCTCGATTTCACTCTAATCATAGGTAATTTTAACACAACAGAAAGCTGAAAGAGTCTCCCTGCATGTCAATGACAGCGACGCCTCCCTTCCTAATTGGCTGAATGTCTCCGATGCACAATTTGATGCAATGAATGATGCGACATCGAGGAAAGCCCCCTCTTCCCCCTGAGGAAGAGGCACCCTGTCTGGCTGCAGCCAAGGTGAGGGGGATCCAAGCCAGGGTAAACCCGTGCAATGCTGCAGGACTGGACATCTTACCTGGTCAGGTGCTGAGGGACTGTGCAGACCAGGTAACAGAGGTCTTAATGGACATCGGCTGAGTGTATTTAAAGCAGACATTGATAGGTTCTTGATTGGACATGGCATCAAAGGTTACAGACAGAAGGCAAGGAAATGGAGCTGAGGAGGAGAAAAAAAACAATTAGCCATGATTGAATGGCGGAGCAGACTCGATGGGCCAAATGGCCTAATTCTGCTCCTATGTCTTATGACAGGGGTGTCAAACTCATTTTAGGTCACGGGCCGGATTGAGCAAAATGCAGCTTCATGCGGGCCGGATCAGTCGGACGCGTGCGAACGCAGCTTTCTTTGCCTCCGTTTTTTCAGCCTGCTCTCATGTGTCTCAGTCTCTGCTATAACTACAAAGTGTTTCACTTTACAAATTCCGTTTCTTATGAAGAAGACTGCTGAGCAAGACTGCCGAATAAACACGAAAAACCCTGAAAACCTGGTACCTGAATAAACTCAGCATTAGCCATATCATACGCCATAGGCGCTTCGATTACTGGGGCCAGCTTTAATAGTAATTAGATATTATCTCGCAGGCCAAAGATAATTCCACCGCAGGCCGGATTTGGACCGCGGGCCTTGATTTTGACATGTATGTCATATGGTCTTGTGGTCTTACTTTTAAGATCTCTTTGAAACAGTTCACGCTCCCTGCAGGCTTCAAGGCAGCCTCCATCATTAAGGTGCTAAAAGTGAGCAATGGTAACTGGTCTAAATGATTACTGCCCAGTGTCACTAACTTCAATAGTCGAGAGTGTCCTGTCTGGCTGCATCATTGTGTGGTATAGAAGCTGCAAGTTATCAAATGTAAGCCCCCACAAAAGATAGTAAAAGCTGCTGAAAGGATCACCAGCATCTGTCTCCCCACCACCACCCCCATTTGGGACGCTTACCAGGAACTTTGTGGACAAAGGGCCTGAGACATTGTTGAGGATCCCTTCTACCCATCCCTATGACCCAATACCGCCAAGAAGGTGGTACAGGAGCATCAGGGCTAGGACTGCCACACTAGGTAACAGCTCCTTCCTCCAGGCTGTGAGACTAATGAATACCCTGCCACCACCAAGGTCACGTCACTAGGATAGCGGGCTGATAAACTGTTTACTGTCTATTTGTGCTGCGCACAGAATGCACCTTAAATCATACTTTAACTTACTTGTGGTAATATTGTATTTTATGTGCTGTGTGTGATATGTTTTGTGGGTTGTCTGGAGAAATGTTGCTTGGTTGTTTATATGTACAGTCAGATGTCAATAAACTTGAACTTGAGCTCAGACTCATGGGCTTTGCATGCATGGTGGAAGTTTTGCACAAGTGGTGCCAAACGGATGCACAGTAGCGGCGTAGGTTTAGTGCAAGAGAGGAAAGATTTAAAGTGGAGCAAGTTTTACACAGATGCTGATGGACAAATAAGTTGAGGCCTGAGGAGGTGGTACAGGCATGGAAAGTTACAACATTTTCAGAAGCAAATAATTTGGGCAGGTACATGGATAGGAAATGTTCAAAGGGATATGGATCAAACACCTATGTAAGGTGGGATTAACTTAGATTGACACTTTGGTTGGTATGAATGAGTTGGCCTAAAGAGGCAGCTTCCATGCTGTACAGCTATAAATCTTTCAATTATTTCATCCTACATGTCTGACAGCAGCTGTGTGCTAGTTCATATTTACAGCCAGGACTCTTCGTCAGTTTTGGTCCAGTCAGAAGTGTACCTGATTGTAACTTGCACTCTGCTCACGAGCAAGGAATTGGAAGCCTTGGAAAAGATGCTGAAGAGGCTCAACAAAATGTTGTCTGTATTGGGGTGTATCGGCCATAAGAGGAAGATGGATAAGCTTGCCAAGGGACCACTTCTCCAGACCACTGGAGGCTAAGGGACAATCTGATAAAATATAAAAAACTGAGTAGATAGTCGGAGTCCGAAAAGTTTCGACAGGGTAAAAACATGCTTAAATATGTGGTAGAAATCAAAAAAATAAAATTTGTTTCCCTGTTGCCTATTTATGCAGCACTTAAAAACTAGCAAGTATTTAAACAACACGACCCACATTTCTCTCCTGACAGTGAGGAAAGGATCTAAGCCTTGCATTTAATATTCATTTCACATTATTCCTGCATTTTTATTGATTAAGCCACTAAATTAAAACCATTGTCTTGATCTTCTGGTCATCAATGAGCAGCTCAGCGTCAGAATGAGAAGCCGGTTTACTATCACTGACACATGACATGACATCTGTTGTTTTACAGTACCAGTACAATGCAATACATTCTAAACCTTTACCAAGTCACAATAAGAAAAATATATTGAAATAAATAATTAGTAAAAAAATAATTAAGTAGTGTTCATGGACCATTCAGAAATCTAATGGTAAAGGGGAAGAAGCTGTTCCTAAAATGTTGAGTTTGTGCCTTCATGTTCCTGTGCCTCCTCCCTGGTGATGGTAATGAGAAGAGGGCGTATTCTGGGTAGTGAGGGTCCTTAATGATAATACTGTCTTCTTGAGGCATCGCCTTTTTGCACATGCTCTGAGTTGTGATGATGGAACTGGTTAAGTTTACAACCCACTGCAGTTTTTTTTTCTGAACTGACTTGTGAACTGATGGTGATGCAGCCATTCAAAATGCTCTCCATGGTACATCTGTAGAAATTTGCTAGAGAGTTTCATGGTATAACAGATCTCCTCAAACTCCTAATGGCATATAGCTGCTGGACTGCATTCTTCATAATTGCATTAATATGTCAGGCCCAGGAGAGATCTTCAGAGATGTCGACACCCAGGAACTTGAAGCTGCTCACCCTTTCCACAAATGACCTCTTGATGAGGACTGGTGTGTGTCTTCCCACTTCCCCTTCCTGAAGTCCACAATCATTTCCTTGGTCTTACTGACAGTGAGTGCAAGATGTTTCTATTGATAACACTTAACTAGACAATCTATTTCACTTCTGCATCTAAGATTCTGCCAACAATAAGCAGAAACTTACCAGTGTGTTGTGAGTTGTGCCTAGTCATACAGTCATGAGTGTAAAGGGGGTAGAGCAGCTGGTTAAGCACGTATCCTTGAGGTATGCCTGTGTTGATTGTCAGATAGGATGAGGAAGTCAAGGATCGAGCTGCAGGAGGAGTACAGAGGCCTAGGTTTCAAAGCTTCTTTATTATTACTGAGGGAATGATGGTGTTGAATGTTGAGGTGTAATCAATAAACATGAGCTTGACATAGGGATTTCTGTCATCCAGGTGGTCCATAACAGAGTGAAAAGCTAACTCTATGGTCTCTAGTCTAGCTTTGAACTTTCCTCACTCACAGTCTACAGCTGGAACTTCCACGGTTAAAATAAATGTTCTGTGTAGAAACGCCACCTCCTTTTTAGAGCTAAAAATTTCTACCCAATTCTCTAACATCGTACCTAAATGGTTACAGGCATTATTGTATTGAAGTGTTGGAATTTGCTGAGAAACTTATTGCTGATTGTTGGTTTGTTATGTGCCAAGTTGTATGAGAGGGGTGATCATGGTCTTTCCATGGCCATGATTGCTCTTGGCAAATTTTCTACAGAAGTGGTTTGTCATTGCCTCCTTCTGGGTGGTGTCTTAACAAGGTGGGTGACCCCAGCCATTATCGATACTCTTCAGAGATTGCCTGGTGCCAGTGGTCGCATAACCAGGACTTATGATCTGCACCAGCTGCTTATACGATTATCCACCACCTGTTCCCATGGCATCACATAACCCTGATCGGAGGATTAAGCAGGTGCTACACCTTGCCCAAGGTGACTTGCAGGCTAGTAGGGCAAAGGAGCATCTTACACCTCCTTTGGTAGAGACATATCTCCACCTACCCACCCAGCTATTGTAGATGTAGGTGCAATATTGAGACCATACTGTATGTTGTTTATTAAAATTAGAATCACTTTAGTGAGAGAGCAACGTGCAGTGAGAGTTGAATTTCAATGGTTCACATTTTATGCGTAATCTTGCTTTGGGGTATGAATTTCCCAGTGAAAAAATCATTACTCATCAGAAAAGGATGGCACACAGAAGAAGGCAGAGCAGTGGCTCTTTAATTTAAGCATTGCTTGTCGTTTTTCTCTCCCTGCTCCCATCCAGCGAGTAGTAAGACTGATTTTTCTAATTTCCTAAAGCAATAAGCAGAGAAATCTTCAAATCTGAAGGAACGATACAAAATGCTGACTCAATCTGTGTAGTTAACATTTCATAACAATCTGAAACATTGGCTGTTTCTTTCATCACAAATTGCCCAAGTCTTACTGGGCAAGTCTTTTCTGTCTTCATTTCTTAGGCTGTCCTTCCATTCCATATGGTATCTTGGATAACCGTGCTTCACTCTGATGGTATCAGAAAATGACATGCAAATACATATTTGTTTTCCTGGCCTTTGGATCAGCAAAGCACAGACATTGAAGAAATTGTGACACCTTTCAGTGTGAAGCTTTTCCTTTTATTGTGGACAATTAGTTGTCTATGAATAAATCACACTGCCTGAATTTGCTTTGATTAGCTGCCTTGGCTTTAGATTTGTGCACAGGTTTTAAGCATTCTTGTGCAGTTAAAGTGTTTTGCTGTTTTTCAATTGATGTATGTGGTGGATGGATTCTATTACAGCAACTTGCACCAGACTCCTTCAATTTCTTCAGGTGGTGGAAATCTGGTATTCTCTAACTCTCTGCCTCTTGATACCATGCAATAAACAAAATTCTTTAATGATTGAATCCCAGGTCCTTCTGCCTGTCAGTTATTTGGGCACATTCTCACCAATGTCATCTATTTCCACTGAGTTACTTGCACTAGATATCACCGGGTGTTCAATATATGAGTAAAAGGATCAAACTTCTGATCATGTACTCCTGGGCAGCTGAAATTTGAGCAGACACATTATTTCTTCTAGTGCCATTCCTGACAAAACTAGTGACCTTGCACTTGAATGTGTACATCTCTCCCATTACTGCCATGACTACTTCACGATCGTTCGGGCAGGTGGGGCTCATTAGTAGCTCATCTAGGAGAAGGAAAACTCTGATCTCAAACCTCTGCACCTCATGGCTATACCTACTCCTGGGGAAGACTTCGGGAGTAAACGCCGAGGGAAAAACCTGGAGTCCCTAAAGGCAGTCCTACCTTGAGTTCAATGCTGGCAGGCAACTTCCTACAATGCTCCTGGTACCAAACTATACTGGTCTCTGCCATTCCCTTAGGTTCATCAGTTGCATGGAGAAGGGGAGTTTGCTAATGGGCAACTTGTTATTTGCTCTCTACATTGTACTACCAAGGCTTGCGTATCTAGGCAGCTAGGATGCAATATCCATGGTCAATTCCAACTGATGGAGGCCTCAGATTTCATGATCATAATCTATGGGTTATACAGATCATGTTGAATACCATGGCGAGATTGGGAGGATGACCAGAACACGTGCATCTAGATCATCCAGTTTTAGCCACACTGTACAGTATATTCACATATTATCCATATTCGTACTTCGAGACACGCAAACCCATAGTTTAAACTAAGTGCCTGTGTTTCATCAGTTCTGCTGATTCTGAATAAGATCAGCATGATCCACCTTTGAAACAAATAATTCGTATATGTAGCATTGTGAACAGACATTTCCTTCTTAAAGATGCAAACTGTTCAAGAGGAGCCTGAGCTGCAGCATTGCCTACAGGAATTAGAGATTGTGAACTGCCAAAGTAAAATGTAGCAGATAGAAGCTAGAGAACTGTGCAATAAGAACTACATCAACCAGACAGGACGTAAACCCTCAACTAATTTCCGGGAACACAAACTGGCGGTACTGAGACGTGGTCCACTGTTGCTGATTTGGGTACATGAAGACTGAGAAAGAGACCACTTTCACTGGGACACCAAGGAGAATCTGGCACAGGCCAACACAAAGTAGGGACAAAAACTTTTATGGAGTGATTCCCTTCTCTGTAACCAAACTTATTGTAACAGATGCCATCTATGTACCCCTGAGAGCCAAAGAAACACGAGCCCATACAGTTCAAAGGTGAAATGAATGGGGGCCGACTTTAAACTCAAGCACTCCCAGAGGGAAAAATCAACAGCTGCGCACTGAGGATGTCACCTCAACTGGTGATGAAACATTTGAAAAGTAATTACCGAGCTCTGCAGACTCTGCAACATCAAACACTTAAACCTGTACTCACCACCATCCTCAGCTGAAGAAAACCTCCATATACAGAAGCTGTCAAATTGGTGTCATTGATCACAAATAACCTTCAATGTAATTTAAATTTCATTATTAAATGTAACAGTTAAATAAATCTCCAATTATCTGTCTTCATATAATTAAATATATTACAACCTGTTGAGATAAATGTGAGTAATGTATTGAGTGTACTGAAATACTTTCAGTCTATCTAACAGAGGGCTTGTGATAAAATCATGTCTATCCCAATCCTGCCTGATATTACTATCATAAATGTAAATAAGTAAGATATAGCAATACTTCAAACACAATTGCGAGAATCAAATATTAGTTTAAGTTGAGAGAAAAAAGTTCAAGTAGTACATAACTACTACAACCTTTACAAGATTGTGTGTTTCTAGTTAGTACAGAAGCCAGAAGTTTCTGTTAGATTGTACCGGTAATTCATCTGAAATTGCCTGGAATCTCTCTCAAAACAAAAATGCAAGCTGTCAAATACAAATTACATTCAATGCAGCTGAGGTTTCCATGCTCTTTGCATCACACTTAAAATAGATTGCGCTGAAAATCAGCTTTAATTTTCAGGTGGTGAATAGTAATTAGAAATGTATTTGGTGTTGCTGAGGTATGGAGAGAAGGGACAAGCAGTACAGTACAAGAAGGAGAGTGGAAGGGAGCACAGTTGGTGTGCAATGGAGGGAAAATAAAATAGAGGGTAGCAAGATTCTAGAGGAGAGAAGATGCATGCAGTGGAACCAAAAATGAGTGTGATCAAGGAGATAGGTTGAAGAGGTTGTGAGCAAGGAGCTAAGACTCACTGTGTATGCTTGTGAGTGCTTGTGTGCTGACAGACACTTATATCCTTGATTGTCTTATCCAGTCCTTTCAACATTTCAACAATCACTCCATCAATGAGATCCCCCTTCCTCACATTCTTTTAAATTCCAGTGAATACAGGCCCAAATCTACCAAATGCTCCACATATGTTAATCCCTTCATTCCTGGATTCATTCCTGTAGCTCCTGTAGACAACACATTTTCTGAAATATGGGGCCCAAAACTGTTGACAATACTCCAAGTGTGGAATGACTAATCTCTAATAAAGCCTCAGTATTATCTCACTAAATGCTGGAAGAACTCAGCAGGCCAGACAGTATCAATGGAAAAGAGTACAGCCAATGATTCCATCTGAGACCCTTCAACAGGACTGGAGAATAAAGATGAAGAGTGAGAGTAAAAAGGTGAGGGGAGGGAGAAACACAAGGTGATGGGTGAAACTGAAATGAGTGAAATAAAGAGCTGGGAAGTTGATTGGTGAAAGAGATACAGGGCTGGAGAAGGGGTAATCTGATAGGAGAGGACAGAAGGCCATGGAAGAAAGAAAAAGGGAGAGGAGCACCAGGGGAAGGCAATGGGCAGGCAAGGAGATAAGGTGAGAAAGGGAAATAGGAATGGGGAATAGAGAAGGGTGGGAGGGCATTACCAGAAGTTCGAGAAATTGATGTTCATGCCATCAGGTTGGGGGTGACCCAGATGGGATATAAGGTGTTGCACTTCCAACCTGAGTGCGGCCTCATTGTGACAGTAGAGGAGGCCATGGATGGGCATATCGGAATGGGAATGGAAAGTGGAATTAAAATGGGTGGCCACTGGGAGATCCCTCTTCTTCTGGCGGATGGAGCGTAGGTGCTCGGCGAAGTGGTCTTCCAATCTACATCGGGTCTCACCGATATAGAAGAGGCCACATCAGGAGCACCGGATACAATAGATGACCCCAACAGACTCACAGGTGACGTGTCGCCTCATCCAGAAGGACTGTTTGGGTCCCTGAATGATAGTGAGGGATGAGGTGTGAGGGAAGGTATAACACTTGTTATGTCCACTGTAGTCTTTTCCTGACCTGCTGAGTTCCTCCAGCATTTTGTGCATGTTACTTGGAGTTCTTGGAGTTGCATGTTACATCTGCAGATTTTCTGTTAATCTCTGTGACTCATAATCCAAGTCATCACAGACTTATTCACTGAACCAAAGAGAGAATTAGTCTTGCACTAAAAAGCTACAGCATACAGCTTCTCTGCCACCTTGCCCCAGTGCATATGTGAAGTCACACCTGTGGGAACACTTGTTCAGTAAAGGCCGATATCGATGATGAAATCCAGCATGGCCTTTAGCATGCCAAACTTTGACATGGAAGGATAAATCATTTGAAAATCAAGGCCTAAAACCAGGGGCAAAAGTTGTGGCCTTTTGAACAGCCATTATTTTTGCTGTCCTCTACACTTCTGAGGTACACACAACCTGTGGAGGTGAACTCAAAGCACTGAAGATGTCTCACCAGTGCCATCTGCTCAAAATCCTCAAGACCCACTGAACCAATATTGACCCTCTTCCTTCTTCTTCTTCCTTGAGTTTTTACGGCAGTTGGCATCCACACTGTTGCATTACTGCCATATTTGACCCTCTTCCGAGTCATCATACCCAACACTAAGACCCTAATTATCCTTGTTTTGGCTGTAGTACACAGGCCATATTAATATGCTTATTTCAGATGCTTAAAATTGGCATAACTAGGTCTTCAGAGGTAATAGTTCAAAGCCCCTGAAAAAAAAATACAAAGTCCCCATCATTTGTGGGAATTCCTGGCCTGTGATTGCTCAAACAGGAAAAGGAATCTTTTGGGATGGTGTTAAGAATTTAAGAATGAGCTTTTAAGAATGTGAATACACAGAAACCCAACATTAATGTTAGAAGAAGTCACTACATTTCAAATGAATTTACCCATCCACCTGGGCAGCACAATTTGAAGTCCATTCCACAGCCAGATGCCAGATTACCAATGGCACCCAAAGCAGGATCTCTGCTGCTTAGAAATCCATCTGTGATTAGAAATCTTAGGAAGTGGAATATAAAGATTTGACTGCAGCTTTACTCACAAGTAATGAATTTCTAAGCAATGCTCAAAGTCTGTAGTTACACAACCATAATTTTAAAAACTTTTTCTTCTTCATTTTAAGTTGTCACCCTCGCTACTCTATTCCTTGGCAAAAATTGACACATTTCCTTTTGGGTTGTGCCTTCTGCTTTTCAAGAGCCAGCTTCCAGCATTTCAGCAAAACAAATAATTCAGCCGCTGATATTTCCTGTTTCCCACAGAGAAGCACTTGACCTGTTCTTGAAATCTCCCCCTCATACTTTGCCACATTCTAAGCAGAAATGAAGCTTCCTCAGTGATACATAATTTTGTTGTACCTCTCCCCTTCAGGGCCATTTAATTCTGACCATAACATTGCATGCCAGGAAATTGATGTGCTTGTGAAAGCATTGGTATGCACGCACACATAGAAAAACACTCTTTGTCTCCTTTAAAACATATTGTCTCTCCTTTCAAGCATTCTCTCTCTCCTTTCAAATTCTAATGCGGCAAAGAGAAAAGTTGAGAAAATGTCATAAAGTTAGTATTTCATTTGGAACTTTAACCCAATATTTTCTGCTCCATTATATACACTCATAAACTATGATTGACGTAGCATACTTTTTATAATTTAATGTAAATGGATATTTAACAGATCTTCTTTCTATAGAAAACATCAATTATTAAACATGTCTCAAAGATGTTTCATGATTATTCATGATAATCTCATTGTAAAGCATTTGCAATGTTTCTGTATGTTCATGATAAAATGTTTTCATGCATTAATTACCAGTTTTTTTCCTTTTTTACCTGGACACTAAATGCTTACAGATGAAAACTTTAAATAAAATAACATAAACCTTCAAACAGACAAATGATCCAATTTTTGGTAACATGAATTTGCTGGCAGTGATTACTGATGTTCATTTCTAATTTGCATATAACAAAACTATTATGGCTAATGCACTTAAAGGAGCATATGGGTTTTTTAACTTTAAGTGATGCAGTGATTCATTATGTTTCAATTTTCTGGTAATGATTTTAGATTTAAAAATGATTTGAAAATGAGCTGGCAAGAAAGAATGAAAAATAGGCTTTGTTTCAAACTGCTTTTCAAGCTGATTTCATCCAATATGTTAGTTTTGTCCTTCAGTCTAAAACATTCTTTGTTAAATGATGCACATTTTCTGGGTGTTGCTTGTCTGCAGGAGGGAAATGGAAGCCATAGCCTTCAACATACAGTAAATGGTTTGCATTGCCTTAGATGCCTAAACAGTCCATTCCAAGATATACATGATGTATGGCTGAAGCTGAGTGTCACAGCATCTGTAAAAATCACCTTCCATTTTGTATCTGTGTACACAGTTTAAGTACGGTAATACACTCTCCTTGTTATGTAGCTCCGATACACTGGGCTTTTAACGTGGAAGCTTTGCCATCAGTGATTTCCCTCGGCTTTACTGCTTTAGGTCTAACGAAGGAAAAGAGTTGGTGCATTTGGAACTGCCTAGGGGAGGTGCCAGTGCAAGGGAGCTCTTTCTGCCTGCTTACCATATGTGTAGGTTGTTGGCTATGACTGTGTAATCCAAAACCCCTCTGTGGGTGCTACAGGCAAGATCATTAAGCGATTGTTGTCATTCTTTCTTTATATAGCTTTCCCTTTAAGGTTTTCACCGTCTTGCTTAGGTTCACTACACAAAATTCAAAGTAAATTTATTATCAAAGTACGTATACAGTATGTCACCATATACAACTCTGAGATTCATTTTCTTGCAGGCATTTACAAGAACATTATGAAATATTAACGAATTTATGAGAAACTATGAATAAGAATGACTGACAAGTTGCCTCCTGTGTGACTAAATATGGGTTGAATAGCTTATGGTGATGCTGTAAATCCACACGTACGCACATACATACATATACACCCCTGTGTAAGACATTTGGAGAAGTTACTTGCTTGTTAATGCAAAGTGTATGTGCAAACAGCTGCCTCTGGTTTGTTGTACTCACTTCCATGAACATTGCTCTATTGCATTTAAGAAGTTAGAAGTTAAGAAGTTTAGTACCAGTAACCCATAAGTCAACTCCGCAATTTTACATTTCAGTGTGTAGTTTTCATGAACAGCCACGTTAAATTTGGTAACATGAATGCTATGTTAAAATGTTCCACTGTCTTGTTCCTGTATATAATCAATATTCGCAATAAATGTGACTTGCATTCAGTTTTACTTGGTGGGGAAGGGGGTAAAAGAAAGAAGACTGAATCTATGCAATTGTTGTAAAACTACGACTTCACTCATTTATTTTATACAATTCTCAAACACCAGTACAAGATTAGTCTGTAACTCTGGACCAAGTGCACCTTTCCCAGCAGGTTATGGTATATAAAACTCCATGTCAGAGCTCTTTAAATAATAACATTGATTTAGCACCATCATAGTGCAGGCTCCTCCGGGTTTGACCTATTGTCTTTCTGCCTACTGAGGTCCCGGTGGTAGGTTTTAAATATAAAGGTGAGTACATGTGAAGGTGAAAGGGTAATAAAGTGAAAAATGAGAGAATCTGTTCACACCAGTAACAAAATGCCATCTATTGCCTAACGCCCTTGTTCTGTCAACTGCCCATTATTCATTTACGCTATCTGACTAAATTGGTAAGAAAAATACTCTATATATGTAAAAATAATCACTTTTAATACAGCATGTCACAAATTCTAACTTAGCTGTATTGCTAAATTTAGCTTTGGAGAGCCTATTGTTTATCATTGCTGAGTCTGCTTCACAATGGCAACAATGGTGCCAGAGTACAAATCAGCTGGTGGGCAACACAGGTACCGGCGGTGACAAGTGGGAGTTCAACACTCCAACTAATGATCCCTCCTTAACCATGCAAAATGAATGTGTACTCAGCACCCTTGCCAGTGAAGTTTGGATTGATCATCGGTTAAATGCAGGTTAGTTGCTGAATGAAGGCTGCTGACTCCAAAGCAGGAACACTGGAAAGTCTCAACAATTTAGTCTGCATTTGTGGAAAGACAAATGAAATTGATGAAAGGTCGCCAACCTTAAGTGTTAAATTTTGTTTGTTTTTCCACCAATACAGCCTGACTAAGTGCTTCCAGTACTTCCTGACTTCCTGTTGTTTCAGATTTCCACAATCTATAGTTCTGAGTTGGTTTTTTTTTTCAGTTGCTCCTATCTGTTGCTCTGACTTAACCATGCTTTTGTGTAGTCCAAGTTTGATTGAAGTGGTGTGCTGGAGACTACAAAGTTTCTGTGTTAACCAGTTGCTGCCAGAGGTGGATGCAGTAGTGGATAATGCCCGTGGAATCTGCGCTTGACTGAGAGAATGAGCAGAAGGCAAAGGAGGTGAGTTATCCTGACAGATGTGAGCAGAGGGTGGAGCAACAAAATTTCTATCCACCCATTGTGCTCAGGGAGCAGCTCTCTGATCTGAATTGCAACAAGCTGAAGAGTAGGACACAGGCAAAAATGCTGGAGGAACAGCGGATCAGGACTCATGATCCTGATGAAGGGTCTCAGACTGAAATGTTGACTGTTTATTCCTCTCCATAGATGCTACCTGACCTGCTGAGTTCCTCCAACATTTTGTATGTGTTACTTTGGATTTCCAGGATCTGCAGAATCTCTAGTGTTTGTGAAGTGTATGACATACTACACCTGCACTTTGGTCAAGTCCTCACTGAAATACATCACCTGTTCTCTTCACAAAGCTAGGTGGGGTCTCTGTTTCTATTGGCTATAAAGGTCAGTATTAGCCAGGAACCTTTAGGCATCTGGATCTTTTCAGGGGAGCATGACAGTTTTCATTCTACTGTAAAGGAAGTTACAGACTCAATTCAGTTCAAGGCAGTTCATCCTCACTTTGCCAACGTTTAAAGCCAGTGCCACTGTGGGAACTCCAGTGTTCATAAGAGAACTGGAACTGACTGCACACAGCTTTGCTTCAAGAACCAACATCAATGAGATGATGCAGATCTCTTCTATGGAACCAGGGCTTGGCAGGCAGAAAAATAATTGAACAATGTGAGGTCTTTAAAGTGGAGATGTTTCAGTGACAGTCTATCATTTCCCGGAAAGGAGAAGGGAGGGTAAATTGAAACTGAAGTCCCATGGATGACCGAAAAGTAAGACTCCTGTTTCCCGCTCCGTTTCACTCCTTGACAAATGTATTGACAAAAATGGAGCTGGACTAGTTACTGAAAGTTCACAAGGGAATTTTTTTTTAAAAAACTGTAAGGAAAAAACATGCAGCAAAGAATGAGAGCAAACTTAAGAAGAAATCCAGAAATAATCCAAAGATGGGTGAATGGGAAAAGGGTTGCAAGAGGCAATAGATGTGATGTCAATCAGAGTACAGTAATATGTTTATTGAAATGGTTAGCATGCCTGATCTGCTGAATGAACCTTTACATCAGACTTTACCAAGAGTGGTATGACTGGAGGATCAGCATTCAGAGATGTAAGTGAGGTTCTAGGTAGGCTAACCTGTCGGAGGAGGTTGGAGAATGGCTCACTACACTATAACCCACCTGTTCCTGATCAGGTGCATTCTAAGCTGTGGAAAGAAATGATGGATGAAATGTCCTGATCATAGTATTTTTAAATATCGTCAGATGCAGCAGTAGATGCATAAAACAACGCACCCTAATGCCTTCACCATCGTTTTGGGGGGTTTTAACCAAGGCCACTTGAAAAGATCACTAAGCAATTACCATCAACAGATCACTTGCATTACCAGAGGAAACAACACACTGGACCAATGTTACACCATCAAGAATGCCTACCGTGCTATTCCATGCCCTCACTTAGGGAAGTCTGATCACCTGGCTGTTCTTCTACTCCCTGAGTACAGGCAGAGACTGAAGACTGCAGCACCAGTAGTGAGGACCAAGAAGGTTTGGACAAGGGAAGCACAGGAGTGCCTACAGGACTGTTTTGAATCGGTGGACTGGACTGTATTCAGGTATTCAGCTTTGAACCTGGATGAATATGCTGCAGTTGTTACCGACTTCATTAAAACCTGTGTAGATGAGTGTGTGCCTACAAAGACTTACTGTATATTCCAAAACCAAAAGCCGTGGATGAACAGGGAGGTACGTTGTCTGCTGAAAGCTAGATCTGTGGCATTCAAGTCTGACGACCCAGGTCTGTACCAGAAAACCAGGTATGATTTGCGGAGAGCTATTTCAAGGGCGAAGAAACAATTTTGAACGAGCTTGGTGGCGACATCAGGTGTACAACAATTCTGGCAGTGTTTGTAAGATAGCAAAACCCAATAGCATGAATGACAGTGATGTTTCACTGCCAGATGAACTCAACGTCTTCTATGCCATCTTCCTTTGAAAGGGAGAATATAACTAAAGCTGTGAAGATCCCTGCTGCACCTGATGACCCTGTGATTTCTGTTTCAGAGGCAAATGTTAGGCTGTCTTTAAAGTGGGAAACCCTCCCAAGCTGGAAGATCCTGATGGAATACCTGGTAAGGCTCTGAAAACTGTGCCAACAAACTGGCGGGAGTATTCAAGGACATTTTCAACCTCTCACTGCTCTAGGCGGAAGTTCCCACTTGCTTCCAAAAGGCAACAATTATACCAGTCCCTAAGAAGAATAATGTGAGCCGCCCTAATGCCTATCTCCTGGTAGCACTCACATCGACAATGATGAAATGCTTTGAGAGGTTGGTCATAACGATTGAACTCCTGCCTCAGCAAGGACCTGGACCCATTGTAATTTGCCTATCGCCACAATAGGTCAATGGCAGATGCAGTCTCAATGGCTCGCCACATGGCTTTAGACCACCTGGACAATACAAGCACCTACGTCAGGATGCTGTTCATCGAGTATAGCTCAGCATTTAATACCATCATTTCCACAATCCTGATTGAGAAGTTGCAGAACCTGGGCTTCTGTACCTCCCCCTCCAACTGGATCCTCGGCTTCCTAACTGGGAGACCACAATCTATGTGGATTGCTGTTAATATCTCCTCCTCACTGACGATCAACACTGGTGCACCTCAGGGGTGTGTGCTTAGCCCACTGATCTACTCTCTCTATACCCATGACTGTGTCACTAGGCATAGCTCAAATACCATCTATAAATTTGCTGACGATATAACCATTGTTGGTAGAATCTCAAGTGGTGACATGAGGGCGTACAGGAGTGAGATATGCCAACTAGTGGAATGATGCCATAGCAACAACCTGGCACTCAACATCAGTAAGACAAAAGAGCTGATAGTGGACTTCAGGAAGGGTAAGATGAAAGAACACATACGAATCTTCATAGAGGGATCAGAAGTGGAGAGAGTGAGCAGTTTCAAGTTCCTGGGTGTCAGTATCTCTGAGGATCTAACCTAGTCACAACATATCGATGCAGTTATAAAGAAGACAAGACAGCAACTATACTTCATTAGGAGTTTGAAGAGATTTGGCAAAACACTCAAAAACTTCTATAGATGTACCGTGGAGAGCATTCTGACAGGCTGCATCACTGTCTGGTATGGGGGGGGTGGGCTACTGCACAGGACCGAATGAAGCTACAGAGGGTTGTAAATTTAGTCATCTCCATCTTGGGTACTAGCCTACGAAGTACCTAGGACATCTTTAGGGAGTGGTGTCTCAGAAAGGCAGTGTCCATTATTAAGGACTCCCAGCACCCAGGGCATGCCCTTTTCTCACTGTTACCATCAGGTAGGAGATACAGAAACCTGAAGGCACACTCTTAGCGATTCAGGAACAGCTTGTTCCCCTCTGCCATCCAATTTCTAAATGGACATTGATCCCTTCAACACTACTTCACTTTTTTAAACATATATTATTTCTGTTATTGCAAGATTTTTAATCTATTCATTATAAGTATACCATAATTGATTGATTTATTTATTATTATTTTTCTCTTTTTTCTTTTTTTCTCTTCTTCTATATTATGTATTGCATTGAACCGCTGCTGCTAAGTTAACAAATTTCACGATACATGCCGGTGATAATAAACCTGATTCTGATAATGCTGGAGGATAGAAAAGTTATACATTAAAAATAGTGTGAAGATAAACTTGGTATCTTATGCCAACAATATTGGCCCATAGGTTGATTTAAAGACACTTGTATGGAATTGTTGGAGACAAATTGTATCCAAATTGCAATCGAGATTTTTGATGAAGCACAATGATGGTTGAGTGAAATGTATTTCATGAGGTATATGGATTTACAAAAAGCCATTTCATTAAAGATTGAAAGCCATGGAATAAAATGTGTAGTGGCATGGAATAAAAACTTGTAAAGGAACCTGGAAAGGTTCTGACGAAGAGTCTCGGCCTGAAACATTAACTGTTCACACTTTGCCATAGATGTTGCTTACCCCGATGAGTTCCTCCTGCATTTTGTGTGTCTGCTTAGAATTCCACCACCTGCAATTTTCTCTTGTTTGTGGAAGGAGAAGGAAACAGTGTATTATGAAGTTGGCAATTAGAATGGCTGTATTTTTTAATGTAGAACCAGTGCAAATTCAGTGGTCCGAATGGTGACCATTTCAATTGTAGCTATCCTGCAGTTCTTTGAATTTGGAAACACGTTTCATTTGAAAGGGTTTCCATTCCCCAAAGTCCAAGTGGTACATGAGTGCATCATGCAGGTTAATGGTACATATATAGGCAGCTGTCATGGTCTTTACTCTATGATAGGCCACTCATCATGGAATTATAGATGCTGTTATGCTTTGTAACTTCAAAACATTAAACTAATTAAAAAGAAGACATGGGGGTCCAATATGCTGTCTAACCTCGAGTTTACATTAAGTGAGGTACGCAAGTATCACATAGTAGCGTGAGTATTTTTACCTGTAATGCCCTGATTAAAATTTATATTGCTATGCTGTAGGTATTTCATTTTAGCAGTTTTCTGCAAAAGCAGTGTATCCTTCTAGTAGAATGTTTTGGTTTTGGCTGAAGATAAGAAGCCTACTGTTCAACTTAGGTATATTGTGTCAGCCAATCAGGATGATGGGATCTGGAGAAAGTCCTAGAGAGAGCAGGGCAGAGAGAGATTTGTGGTGGACAGTATTCTGGATTGGGGTCTTTTTGGCAGGAGTTGTGGAGCAGGACAGAAGGGAAGATGCCACAGAATACCGTGGAAAAGAATGTCCCTGTTTGCAAGAGTGCTTTATATTGATGAATGGCTCCAAGGAGGAGGACCAATTCTCCTGAGTGAGAGCCAATTTGTTCGAGATGGACGTCAAGGAAAGTTCTGACTGTGGCAGGTGCTTTCACACAGTCCGTGGGTTCGGTGCCATGAGTAACAGTTATACCCAAATTTGGAAGAGACGAGCTCCAACAGTCATGTGCACATTTAGACTGGTCTAACTGTAATGGACCCTTTTATTTATTTATTTGTTTCTTTCTTTTAATAACTGATAAAGCTGAAACTGATAAATATATTTTCTTTATACCTTTATGTCATTTCTTAACAACTGATAACTGTGAATGGGCAATGTTTACAGAACATTTGCTCAAATCGAGGTTTCTTCAATTGGAACATCACAGCGTTCCTGTTTGGTTAAACCCCAAATAATACCAACCCTTGATGTATATTGTTTATGAAAGGTGGCCTTCTCACTGCTGAATCAAGGGGCTGTTAGCAGAGTCAGCTAACAAGCCAAGTTTGTATATGGGACTGGTGAGAGGGGTATGTACATATAACCTATAGTTAATTAATTGGACAAACAAGAATGTTTAATCAAACACTATATATACAAAATCACTGAAATATTATTTAAATATTAAATACACAGCACTTCTCCCTGCTTAGCTATAAACTCCAACTCAATAGAGAATATATCTCAACTATATACACAGTATATTCTCAAATATGACCATTATATATAGCCATCCACAGCACAGTAACTTTTAAATTGTTCCATTCAGACCTAAATATTTAACTGCTGTGGCAGATTTCTTACTACCATTATGGGGTAATGTCTTTCCTGAAAAAAGGGATCACTTGTGAGACTTGTAGCTGTGAAACAATCTCAGACTCTGGTATATCCTCCGTGGTGATTGTAGTACTTGACTCTGACTGCAGGAAGTGGTTCCGATAGCAGTAGTGAAATTTCTTCTCCAATAATTGACTCTGCTCTCGTCAACTGATCAATGTGTTGTCTTCTGATGATATCAGACTCAATCTGTAGGAGAGTGATCCAGTTCTGTCCTTAATCTTTCTGAGTACCCACATCTATCACCTCTGTAATCCCTCACCGGGACTGTTTGTCCAGGAGGGAAACATCGAATCTCCTTGTTTGAGGAGCCGTCAATTTGTCTAAGCTGTTTGCCTTGCATCCTCCTCCTCAAATTGGGTTTGAGGAGATCCATGCATGAGTGCAAGGTATGACCCAGGAACAGCATAGTTGGTGAGTTGTCGGTTGTGGAGTGTGTCGTATTATAAAATCCCAGGAGAAAACTGCGAGGTGCTGGTTCAATGTTAGTATGTGTTCTGCTTGCAGTGCATTTTTCAGACCCTGAACAAAACTTTATTCCATGCCATTTTAGCTGGGTGGCATGGTACAGACGTAATATGTCTTATTCCATTCATTTTTAGGAATGATTGAAATTGTTCTCCCACAATCTGTGGATCCATTTCACTGACTAAATATGCTGGAACACCAGTCATTGCAAAGAAGCTTCTCAATGGATCAACAATGTACAAGGCTGTAGAGGAGGCTATTGGGAGCACATCTGGCCACTTTGTCGTTACATCCACTACTACCAAGAAATTTTTACCAGTGAATAGTCTGGCAAAATCCACATGAATCCTCTGCTAGGGCCAATGCAAGCCATTCCCCAGGATGGGGAGGCACTACTCTTGGCATCTTCTGGCAATGTTGGCATCCTGTAGAGTGCATAGCATGCTGTAGGATCTGCTGATCTAGACAAAACTTCAAGCCTACATTTTTATTTTAATGATGCTTAGATGACTGGCATGTAGCTCCTCCAATGTATTATCTCTCAGCTTGGATGGTGCAACATCTCTCAATCCCCACATAAGGCAACCCTGTCAAGGACAAGTTCATTCTGGTTCTGGTAAAAATGGCGGAAGTGGGATTTCTGTTGCATATTCCAGCCATTTTGGGTGGCCATGGAGACCTGAGGCAGTGCAGGGTCTTTTCTGTTTTCCTTTGGATTATCTCTTCAATAACAGGGAGAATTTCGATTTGTATCAGGGAGAATATATCAAGAGGAGTGTCTTTTATCAGTAAATTTTTCCAGTACTTCCTTTTCCAAGGGTAAACGGGATAATCGTTCGGCGTTTCCATGATTAGTCATCCTCTTGAATTTGATCTTGTAATTGTGTCCTCCAAGAAACAGAGCCCATCTCTGCATTCACGCTGCTGCTGTTAGTGAAACATCTTTCTGTGGATTGAGAATGAAAATTAGTGGTTGATGATAAGTAACAAGAGTAAACTCTCTCCCATAAAAATACTGGTTGAAATGTTTATACCCCAAACTAGACTGAAGACCTCTCTCTCAATTTGTGTGTAATTTTTCTCTGCAGTGGGAAGAGAACATGATGCAAAGGCTATGGGGTGTTCACTTCCATCACTCATAACATGTAACGTGACTGCACCTCTTCCATAAGACAAGGCATCACAGACAAGCTTCACTGGATGATGAGGATCATAATGTATCAGTACAGTGGCTGAGGTCCCCACTTCAGTTACCTTTCTCAAAAGCCACCTCGCACTGCTCTACCCATTGTCATTCCTTTCCAAACTACAGTAATGAGTTCATGGGAGGGAGCACAGTAGCCAGGTTTGGCAGGAACTTGTTATAGTAGGTGACAAGTCCTAAAAAAGACTGCAACTGTGACACATCCTTTGTCCTACAAGAATCCACCACTGTTTGAATGTTCTCAGCATGCGTGTGTAATCCTTGTGCGACAATCACGTGACCACAGTAAGTGATGCCTGGTCAAACAATTCACACATTGAACATAGCACAGTACAGCACAGGAACAGGCCCTTTGATCCACAATGTTATGCCAAACAAGCTGCAAAGCAAATGCTAAACCTTCCTTCTTACACAATGTCATATCCCTCCATCTTCCTCACATCCATGTGCCAATTTTAACATTTCTTACAAGTCTTTAATGTATTTGCTTTGACTACCATACCAGGCAGCATATTCCAGGCATCCATCACTGTCTGAATAAAAAATTTACCCCTAACATCCCTTTTGAACCTAGCCCCTCCCACCTTCAATGCATGATATTAGACATTTCAACCCAGGGAAACAGATACTCCCTGTATACTCTATCTATGCCTCTCAAAATGTTATAAACCCCTATCAGATCTCCCCACAGCCTCCGCCGCTCTAGTGAAAACAACCCAAGTTTGTCCAGCCTCTCATGATATCACATGACCTCTAAACCAGACAGCATCCTGGTCAACCTCTTCAGTACCCTCTCCAAAGCCTCAACATCCCTCCTATAGAGGGGCAACCAGAACTGTACACAAAACTCTAGATGTGGCCTAACCAGAGTTTTATAACCTCCTGACTCTTGAACTCAGTGCTTTGACTAATAAAAACAAGCATTCCATAAGCCACCTTAACCACCTTATCAACCTGTGTAGCCATTTTCAAGGAGCTATGAACATTGATCCCAAGATCTCTCTGCTCAGCAACACTGTTAAGGGTCTTGCCCTTAACAGTGTACAATCTCCTTGCATTTGCCCTACCATAAGTCGAGTAAGTCCCTTCAACCACTAGCATCTGCCTTCTAAGCACAAGCTAGTTCCAAAACAAAACAGATCATTTGCCATGGAACCCATGTATCTTAATCTTCTGGATTAGCCTTCCATGAGGGACTTTGTCAAATGACTTACAAAAATCCATGTAGACATCATTCACTGCCCTACTCCCATCAATTTCTCTCATCACCTTGTCAAAAAAAATCAGTCAAGTTGGTAAGACATGACCTGACCCACACAGAACCATGCTGGCTCTTTCTAATTAGGCCATGGGTTTCCAAAAGCTCATATATCCTATCTCTAAGAATTTTCTCCATCAGTTTCCCTACAACTGACGTGAGACTCACTGGTCTATAGTTCCCAGGATTTTCCCTTGTTCCCTTCATAAATAGAGGTACAACATTATCCACTTGCCAGTCCTCCATGACTTCGCCTGTGCCTAGAGAGGACACGAAGTTACTAGTCAGGGCCCCAGCAATCTTGTCTCTAGTCTCCATCAATAACCTGGGGTAAATCCCATCAGGCCCTGGGGACTTCTTGTGTTGTGCTCTGAGGCCATAATCTTCTAATCTTTTTAATACCATCTTGAGGTTCTGGAGATATTCCTTGTCAATCAGCTGCTGCAAGCCTGCCCAGGTAACAATGAGTGCATAGCTTTCTGCTAGAGTGCAGGTGCAGATGCCACTCCATAGTAAGCTTAATATATCGATAAAGCTCTTTCTGGGTGTTTATGGTGAGAAATACATTGGACTGTTCTTCCATCTCCATATTCAAGTAGGCCTCAGCTAAGTACACTTTGCTGAAGTGTTTTCCTCCAAAAAGGTTTGCCAAAATATCCTCTATCCTGGGCAGATGGTATTGATCTACATTCAGTATAGGATTAATGATAACCTTAAAATCACCACAGATCCTGACAGACCCACCCTTCTTGGACAATAAAACCACTGATGTTGCCCATGAGGTCCACTCAAACTTGGAAAGAATTCCTTCAGCCTCCATGTCATCCAGCTCACTGGCTACTTTATCACGGATCATATAAGGAACTGGACAGGCTTTGTAAAAGTTGGGTGTGGCATTTTCATTTAACACTATTTTACCCTTGATATGTTTGAGTTTTCCAATGCTATCCTTGGTCACTGCTGTGAAATCTCCAGTAGCTTTCTTAATTTGTTTTCAGTCGACTCTGTTGTAGGGGATGTGACATGCAAATGGTGAATGGACCTCCAATCAAGTTGTAGTTGTCTTAGCCAATCACATCTCCACAACACTGGCCCTTCTGTTTTTACAACATACAATCTCAGTGTGACTTGTTGGTTGCTGAAATTCACAGTTATTGATCTCACTTACACAGCCATTATCTTTTCCAGTTTATCTCCAGTATATGTTGTTAGTTGGATATCTGCAGACTTCAGTTTGGTACCTTTCAAATGCCATTCAACCCTTTTGTGGAATGACTGGAACAGCTGAGCCAGTGTCCAATTCTGTTTTAATCATTGTCCGTTCACTTCTGGGCTATTGTTAACCTTCACACTGTAAATCTTAAGGCTGTACAATCCTGTGCCACTCATGTCATTATCAGATTTTTCATCAACAGCTGCAGATTAGTGCTCTTTTTGAAACTGCAACTTGACTTATTAGCTTTTTTGTTCCCGATGCGGTCCACTTGTTTTTGTCTGTCTTTACTTTGTTGCATTTTCTACAAGTTTTACCTTTAATCTGCATTGGTCCGGTATATGTGAGCCCCAGCCAGAATGGTAATACAATTTGATCAACCTGACTGGTTTATATTTAGGTGCTGAAATTTGGTTCAGGCTCATTTCTTTCATTCCTGACTGCAACTCAATTGTGTCTCTCTCTGTTCTTTCCATTGAAACTACAATTTCAACTACTCTTTTAAATGTACTTCAATTAGAAGCCATTTTTGAACGTTTTCCTGTAAGTTTCCACAAAATGAATGATCTCTCAGTATATCATTAAGCCCCTGACCAAATTGACAATGTTCAGACAATCTTTTTAATTGGGACGTATACATTGAAAAGGACTCCCTTTCTTTTTGATTCCACTGATGAAACCTAAAGTGCTCTGCAATCAACAATGGCTTTGGTTCTAAATGCTCCTGCATTATTTTGACAACATCAGCAAACCTCATTTCAGCAGGTTTGGTTGGAGCAGTCAAACTTTAAACCCAATGAGGTCAATACTCCCCAATGCCATTAGGCTTTACAATTCAACTGCCAGGACTTAAGAACCTTTTAAAAGCTATTATTAATGCTTTTTGAGATAGTGATTTAGATGCATATCATATTTTTTACTGAGTTAAGTATTGTATGTAATTAGTTTTGCTACAACAAGTGTATGGGACATTGGAAAAAAAGTTGAATTTCCCCATGGGGATGAATAAAGTATCTATCTATCTATCTATCTATCTATCTATCTATCTATCTATCTATCTATCTATCTATCTATCTATCTATCTATCTATCTATCTATCTATCTATCTATCTATCAATGCACTTTGGCACTCGCTTCTCATGGACTATTTCATTTGCTTCAAAATACTGTTCCAATAGTTCAGTATACATGAGCCAATTACCTGTTGTGTAATCAAATTCATCAATTTTTCTGACATAGCCACCCATTCCTGCTCTTTTTTTATGATTATTGTCACCCGGTACTCACTCTTTATGAACTAGCAATACGTCCATTTCTGACCTTTTTAAAAAAACTTATTATCTCTGCACGTGCTGGGCTGCGTGCATTACTCACCGTTGCCCTTGCTGCATCTTTTTTTAGTTCGAACATGTTATGCTGCTTCAAGTCAGTAGCCATCTTGGATTCACTTTAAAAATACCTTGACGCCAACTTCAGAGCTTCAAACTAATTCAAAAAAAGACACTGGAGTCTGAAATGTGGGTCTAACTTGGAGTTTACTTTAAGAGAGCTGTGCACGTATCATGCGGTAGAATAATGGTGTTTGTAATTGAAACTCCTTTTTACTGGGTGTCTCTGGAAACGTGGCTCGTTAGCCCACCCACCCCCCCCCCCCCCAGCTCCCCGCGAACTGCCACAGGGTTCCATGGTGAGAAGCCCACCTTCCTCAGGCTTCATATGTCTAGGGTGCATATGACTTTGGTCCCGCCAAAATTGTGAGGTTGGAGTGTCTCACCCACCCAAATCACAGTTTGTGTGAATGCTGTGTGATTTACTGCCACCAGCAGTTGCCCATCGGCAAGAAAAAACAGATCATACACTGCATACAATTGTAAAGGAGTATATTTAAGAATATTAACTTAAGCAAACAGTTATTAAAGTAAAGAAAAAAACAAGGGCCCATTACACTTGAACAGTCACATGTGCACAATGGAGCTCAAATCTTCCAGAACCCATTGTTTTCGATGTACACACTGCACCAACTCCTATTCACCCTCATGGCCTACACTGGGTCACGCATTCCCACCAGATCCAACACTATGGCCAGTTCTCTTGAGCTTCTTCTCTCTCCATCTCCCACCAAGCAAAGACCTCGACCCACCTCAGTGTTCATCACAAAACCTACTCCCCCAACGTTCTCTCGAATCTTTTCGCTGTTCCACTCTCCTGATTGGATGACATACATCCCTAAGCATCCCTTATCTTTAAAAGTAACCCAAACACTGCCAGTAGAACACATTGCTTCTAGAGAAAAACCATTACATGAAATACCCTGCACCTTAAAACCTTTACCAGGGCATTACACTCTGATCTTTTGTAGGAAAGGCTTGGGCATATCTGGTGTAGTGATCAGTAATAACCAAGACATTTGCACCAGGCTCTATGGAGAGGAAATCTATACACACTAGATCAAGTAACCCGCACTCTGTAAGTGGGATAAAGGAGTGACCCTCATAGGCAGAGTCTTCCTCTGAATACTTCGAATGTACAACTTACAGTACTCTTCGACCTCAGACTTCATTTGGGGCCAGTAGAACTGATCTCAGACCAATCCATAGGTCCTCAAATGACCTGAATCATCATGAAGTGACCTCTATACAACCCTCTGATACTTCTCAGGCAGAACCAAATGGGAATGCTGAAGCCTGTCTGAAGGAGACATGACCCAGGATAGAGCCTGGCCCCTCAGCTCTAGTTTGTTCCATTCTCTCAGCAACAGAGTTATGGCGTGGTGTTTCACCTTAGACCATCTTATCCCTTTTTGCAACAGCTGACCAAGTAGCTGTTCATTGGGCTGTTCATAAGGTTCACTGGGCTTTCTGTTGTGCCAAAAATGCTTTCTAGTGCTTGCATGTAGCCTAAGGAAGTAGCAAAGCAGTTCTCTGCCTTTAAGGACCTCACTACTTCAGTAGCCAGACCTCTTACACTCTCTCTACCAGTCTTTTCACATTGTCAGAACACCGCCACTCATCCAGCATCTGAGAGGTCTGCTCCGCCCAAGTGTCATATTGCTCCTCCCCATCAGGAGTGGGCTTCACTCCCGAGAATATTCTCAGCCTACGATAACTTTGACTCTCTGCCAGTGCACTTTGCCATTTATCTGCCAGGGATGTAAGGGCTGATTCCAACTCAGACTTTTCACCCCTTGCTAGAGGATTCATTAGATCTTCCACATCAGAGCACTCCTTCCCCTCACTCCACAGAAACAAGAGCAACTTGTCTTTAAACTTATCCCTCAGCTATGGGAAAATTGACTTCCAATTCGGCAGCCTTGTCTACACTCCCCTCTTCTCTAAAAATATGGACAGCCCATGACCCCGCATCTCTGGGTACTCCAATGGTACCAAGCAGATCCACTCCCGTCACGTCAACATAGTCTGAGCTAAAACGACATCTTTGCTCGCTGTTTGATCAAACTGCTGTTCTGTGATCATAACTTTCCCTAATACTTCAACATTACTTAAAACCCTAACTAATAACTCATCATGGGCTGCGGATATCCACCCCACTCAGAACACAAGCATTAGTTATGGGCAATCTCTTTGAATCGCACCATCGCTTAATCCCTGCCTCATCCATAGCCACGTATTTCCCAGACAATAGTTTAGCACAGATTTAAACACAAACCACTTAATCAATTCTTAGGGCAATCAGACAGTGTTCAACAAATTCAATCCCAGATGAGTCCCCACAATGAAACACCTTTGTACTAGGTGTCTCTGGAAATGCAGCTTGTTAACCCCTTGGTAACAGCCACAGGACTCCACAGTGAGAAACCTACCTTTCTCAGGCTTCATAAGTCTAGGTGCATATGACTTTGGTCCCGCCAAACCCGTGAGGTTGAAATGTCTCGCCCACCCAAATCCCAGTTTGTGTGAATGCTGTATGATTTCCTGCCCCTAGCAATCGCCCATTGGCAAGAAATAACAGATCGTACACTGCATACAATTGTAAAGAAGTATATTTAAGAATGTTAACTTAAGAAAACAGTTATTAAAGGAAAGAAAAAAACAAAAAGGGCCCATTATACTTAAACAGTCACATGCACAGTGGAGCTTAAGTCTTCCAGAAGCCATTGTTTTCAATGTACACACTGTACCAACTCCTATTCACCGCTTTCCAGTAAAAGTCCCCTTCTTGGGTCCATTGGATTGTATGTTTCTGCTGGATCCAATTATACAGCCAGTTCTCTCAAGCTTCTTCTCTCGCCATCTCCCGCCAAAGAAAGACGTCAACCTACCTCAGTGTTCGTCACAAAACCTGTTCCCCCAGCTTTCTCTAGAACCACCTCCCCATTTTACTTCCCTGTTTGGATGACACACATACCTAAACATCCTTTATCTTTAACAGTAACCTAATTGCTGCTAGCAGAACACACTGTTTCTACAGAAAGAATATTACATGAAGTACCCTTCAACATTAGCAGTAAAACCTTTTCTGGGGCATTATATAATTAATGTACTTTTGCATAGAACCCATATTTAGTTATTTAAATGACCAAGAATGCTTAGGTAAACAATATATATATATATATACAAAGTTACTCAAATGTTTCTTAAATATTAAATACACAACAGATGCACAGGACTAGCAATGGATTTAATGGCTCCTTTTTAAAACTGTAATGTTCTAAATAATAATTTAACCCAGAGCAGGTCTTGTGTTTCTGTGAATTCTCATCAAGTGGGAGAGTAGACTGGACATTTTTGGTTTCTGAACTATGTTTGTGCAACTGATCTTCTGCTCCTGTTAGATAAGCACTTAATGTTATGAGTCTTGAAATGTGTATTTCCACCCACAATAACCTATATTGGAGTTCAAATCTTAGAACTAGGTTCATATTGTGCTAAAGCTTCTGTTTTCCATTTATTGGGATGTTCTTGCAACATTGGGAGAGCTGGCTGTGCACCCTTAAAATTGCAGTGTGCTCAGACACAAATAATAGTCCTTGTGTGGCTGAACTTTGCCTACTGGAAAGCTGATCCCATTCACTCTATTTCCACTCAACTCTTGTCCTATTCTGGTCTACTTTAGCCTGCAGACCACTGCCAGTTGTCTGGCAAGCTAGTTGTGGGGCTTGTGTATTTTCCTCAGAATTAAATCTTCCATTTAACTTCAATCTTTCCGAAGTGATCTGATATAGCATGCTTCTATCAGGAAGAAAATATTCAAAATCCTACTTCTGACGTTGCAGAATAACCAAAAGCTAATTGTTAATTCCAGACAGATGACCCAGCAGAAAATGGATCTAAAATGATAAGGCAAGCAGCAACCATTCATGAAAACATTTTTGTAGATGCAAATGTGATGAATGAAGGAACACCAAGTACTTCATCTCTCTCCACTTTGCTCTATTCATCACATTTGTTTTGATCTCTGAAAACTGTTTGCCTTTAATTATATTTAAATTGACCCCTGCCTCTCCTTCTGCCAGATTCTGTAAGCAAGTTGTGCTCAAAAGCAGAGCACTCCCAAAGCATATTAAAACTTATGTCCTATACTGTAGTCTCTGACACTAACTACCCTTCTGCCTAATTATAGTCCCTGAGGCCATTTAGCAACATCTGGGATCCAGCTGTTTCAGTCTCCCATGTTTTTGCAGGATTCTAAATTCTAAAATTCATATTCAAGCAGTCTAGACTTATGTGATGGCACTTACACTCACAAAAGCTGATACATTTAAATGAAACAGGGATTTAGCAAGCTAAATCTCAAAAGCACAACCAAAGCAACTCATATCTGTCCATTCTGATTTCAATGGACAGCAGAGATGGGAAGAGGAAACTCAATTTCAATTGAGTTGGTTATACATTTAAATATTGAATTGAGACTGTGTGTTTCAAGCTTGACATTCATTTTAATTTTAACCAAGAAGTAAAAGATAGGTTCTTGTATCTAACAGACTGATGTTAGTCCATTTATGCTGGATCCAATCAACTTTCACCCCTTCAAAACTGCATTCTTCTCCAGCCACAATGCCGAGTGAGTCATGGTTTCTTCCTTCCCTTTTCATCTTTCAACTCTTCAAGCCAGCTTCTCTGATCCTACCTTCCTCTGTACTCATAAGCTGTGGGTTTCAATCTTCCCTTTCCCCTCGACCTGCAACCCAGTTGCTGATCTCTTTTTTTCTGAGGCTTTTTGGTACCAAGTCACATCCTCTCGCCTCAACAACTGGCTAACTTGGCTGAGGAAGCGGAGCTGAATTCAGTAAGGTGCAAGGGAAACCATTCTACAAAGTTTCCCATTTGGACAAGAACCTTGCAGTTCCACCTTTGCCTCTGGGCTAATATCAGGGCCAAAAACAGTACACACAGATTATGTCTATTTGGTTCAATATACAGAAACTGCTAGAGGAAATCAGTGGGTTAGACAACAGCTGTGGAGGGAAATAAACAGTCAATATTTTGGGCCAAGACCCAATCATCAGTATTGGAAAGGAAGTGGAGAAAAAGCCATAATAAAAGAGTAGTGGAAGATGAGAAGTGGGAACTGGCCATGATAGGTGTAAAGGGAATGGATGGGGAGTGGGGAGAAGGTGGAAAAAGGGCAATAATGTGAGAAACTGGAAGGATATTGCTGGAGGTGATGGGATTAAAGAAGAAGTAACAGTAAACGATAGAATAGGGGGAGGAGGCAGCGAACTAGAGGGGGGAAGGTGAAGGGGATGGGCTGATCATGAGAATAGGGTGAGGGGGTAAGAAAGGGAAATCAGACTACAGGGATAAGGGGAAATGAGGGGAGGGTGTAGCTGGAAAACATAGTGGAGTGGTTACTAGAAGTTAGAGAAATCAATGTTCATGCTGTCAGGTTGTAGATTACTAAGATGGAAGATAAGGTTGGAGGAGCATTGTCTGATGTTCTTTCTTGTCGGATTTCTTCTCCATCTATCACCTCCACGCTTCTCACAGTATTTGCCCTTTTTCTCCTCATGCCACTTCACCTTATTTCATCTATCACCAGCCCCTCCCTCTCCCCCTATTCTTTTATTTGTATTTATGCCCCCATCCTTTCTATTCCTGCTGAAGCGTCTTGGACCATAACATCGACTCTTCATTCTGCTCCATAGATTCTGCCTGACCCACTGAGTTCCTCCAGCTGTGTATATGCTCAAGGTTTGCAGCATCTGTAGTCTCCCTTGTATCTATATTCATTTGGTGTGCCCCAGTGCTTCGCCTGTCATGTTTTTCTTTCAATGGGATTCTAACACTGACTGATTTAATAGCACTGACCAATAAGAAATATCTATTATTCTTCATTATTCAAAGATTGCTGGTGCTGAAGGGTCCTTTAAAAATTGCACTGAGCACCATAAGCTTGTTAAATCATAATCTTGTCATGTAAAGAAACTATGTAGTCATAGAGTAATATAGCTCAGAAACAGGCCCTTCTGTTTTGGTTGATGCTAACCCCAGTGCATGTGACCAGCTCACCAGCATCATTTCCAGTTCCAGGTGAACCACCCACATTGCATACTGGGAACTGAAATTCTTTATTATGGACAAATGTAATAACATATCTTCCCCTTTTAAAAACAAACAAACACAATACTATGTCCTCATCAACCTGCAAAACACAATAATGTTTTCCAACAAAGATATTTACATTAACTTCAATTGTAATGAGCAAATACATTCCCTAATTCAGTTTGCTACTTTCAATCCATTTCTGTGGTGGTTTAATTATCCCTTTTGCTCTGCTCTTTGTTTTGCTTTCATTTGCTGCATTAATGTTTGTGTCTTTTTGAGAACTTTTGAAAAGTTGTTGAAGGTTACAAGAGGATATAGACAGGCTGCAGAGTTGGGCAGAAAAATGGCAGATGGAGTTCAATCTGAATAAGTGTGAGGTGATGCATTTTGGAAGGACAAACCAGAAGACTGACTACAGGATTAATGGTCAGTTACTTAAGAGTGTGGATGAACAAAGGGACCTTGGGGTTCAAATCCATACATCCCTCAAGGTTGTTGCGCAGGTTGATGGGATAGTTAAGAAAGCCTGTGGGATGCTAGGCTTCATTAACAGGGGGATTAAGTTCAAGAGTAGAGAGGTCATGTTGCAACTCTACAAATCTCTGGTGAGACCGCACTTAGAGTATTGTGTTTAATTCTGGTCACCTCATTATAGGAAGGATGTGGAAGCTATGGAGAGGGTACAGAGGAGATTTACCAGGATGTTGCCTGGTTTGGAGAACAAGTCATATAAGGTTAGCAGAGCTGGGACTTTTCTCTTTGGAGCGTAGAAGAATGAGAGGGGACTTGATAGAGGTCTACAAGATTATGAGAGGCATAGATAGTGTGGATAGTCAGTACCTGTTTCCCAGGGCACCAATAGCAAACACCAGAGGGCTTATGTACAAAATTAAGGGAGGGAAGTTTAGGGGAGACATCAGGGGTAAGTTTTTTTACACAGAGGGTTCTGAGTGCCTGGAGTGCTTTGCAAGGGATGTTGGTGGAGGCTAAAACATTGGGGGTATTGAAGAGCCTCTTGGACAGGCACATGGATGAAAGAAAAATAGAGGGTTATGGGGTAGTGTGGGTTTAGCACTTTTTTAAAGAATTATATGGGTCGGCACAACATGGAGGGCTGAAGGGCCTGTACTGTGCTGTAATGTTCTATGGTTCTATGGTTCTAACTTTGAACAGCAAGTGTATTTCTCAGGCCCCTTTTGTGTGCTAACAGATGACGTGTCACCGCTATGGATTGGAGCTTGTGGTCGTAGATCAGCATTGGTTCCTTCTCAGAGGTGTTCCTCGCTCCATGTGGATCTGTTAGGAATGTGGAGTAACTTCCTCTTCAAATATCCTTGCATGGACCATGTGCCGGAATCATAATCTCAGATTCGCACTTGAGCTCCAGGTTTCAGGACTGGTAGGCCTTTCGCAGTCGTGTCCCGATACTGTTCTGTTTTTTCTTTTCCTTTCTTTTCAGCCAGTCTGTGTGTTTCATTGGTGTTAACAAGCTTTGTCCACTGGAAGGTTAGCGTGTATGCATTTGGTTAGTGTGCGTCAGCATTTGGGCTGGTTGTAAGGTCATTCTCAACAGCACACTTCTGTAAATCATCAGGACTTTTGTGGAAGCCCTTTCAGCCATCTTGTGCCTTCTTCATGAGGCCCTTTACTACCTTCACTGAACACTCTGCTAGGCCATTAGGTTTTGGGTGATGTGGGCTTGAGGTTGTATGTCAAAACCCCCAATTAGTGGAAAGGTCTCAAATTCATAGCTCAAAAATTGTGTACCGTTGTCTGATACCACTTCACATGGAACTCCATGTCTTGCAAACACAGCTTTCAGGAAGGCGATAGCCGCTTTGCTGGATGTTGATTGCGTGTTATAACCTCTGGGTAATTGGAAAAGAAGGCATTTACAACAATATGACTCCTCCCATTACAATCGAACAAATTCAACTTTGAATAATGGCTTATCTGGTACAGGGTGTGGTATAGCCGCTTCATCTTATTGCTTTGGTCTGTAGGTAAGACATATCTCACATGAAGCAGTGGTCTGAATGATGTCTTGGTTCATTCCTGGCCACCATATCACTTCACAAGTTCTTCATTTACATTTTTCCTCACCAAGATACCCTTCCTGTATATTCTGGAGCATTTCCTTGCATAGTGACACTGGAACCACAAACCTGTTCCCTTTGAAGGCTATATCTTCCACTATTGATAGTTCAGCTCTACATGCCCTCTAATCCCGAATACACACTGGACAGATTCCTCATTGCAGGCCATCTGTTCCATTTTGTCTCTGAGTACTTCCACTGTTTCATCTGTCCCTGCTGCTTTCCTAATCTCTGTTCTGTCACAAGATACTGGAATGGAGGCAACAATCTGTCAACATAGGCCTGTATATCAGCGCTAGCCTTTGGTCATTCTTTTCTTCCTTGTTGACTGCTCAAGACAACACGTCAGCAGCAATGATATATTTTCCCAGTGTATAGATCATGTTCACATCATATTTCTGCAGCCTTATCAATCTGCGCTGTATCCTCATGGACAGTCATTCAGTGGTTTGGACATAATTGAACCCAATGGTTTATGGTCTGTCTCCACTTCAAAAGCTTATCCCTATATATACTGATGGAACCTTTCACTTGCATATGTACTGGCAAGAAACTATTTCTTTATTTGTGCTTAGTTGGCTTCCACACTTGTTAAAGCCCTTGATTGTTAAAGCCACTGCTTGCCATGTGTCATCACACTGCTGCAGTAGTACTGCTCCAAGGTTGTACCGGGATGCAGCAGCTGAGATCCCTAGTACACCTTTCCGGATCATAAAACTTCAGTACGGGTTCATCAATCAGAATTCTTTTCAGCCTCAGGAGACCAAATCCATTCATTTCACTGCTCAAGGAATGATGCAAGTGGTGCTGACACAGTAAAAAGTCAAGGGATGAACTTAGCCAGGTAAGTCACCATCCCCAGGAAACATCTCACCTCCTCTTTGTTTTGGGGCCTCTCCATGCTCTCAACAGCTGGCGTCTTTCTTGGGTCAGGCTTCATACCCTCTTCCAATATGACATCTTCTATGAAAGTCAATGTCTTAGCACCAAACTCACATTTCTCTTTATTTAATTTCAAATTGTCTTTCCATGTCACATCCAGCACTTGTCTCAGTCATACGTCACGTTGTTCCTTGGTGGATCCCCAAATGATGATGTCATCCATCATGGCCTGGACACCAGGTGTGCCCTCAAAGATCATGTGGATGGCTTTATGGAGACTTCCAGTGCGGACAGAATCCCATATGGTAACCGAAGAAAGCGATATCTCTCCTCTAGCGTGTTAAAAGTACACAGTCTCGAACTTGCCTCATTAAGTTTCATCTGCCAAAACCCAGACAGTGTGTCGAGTTTGCTAAACCACTTGGCACCTGCGCACTGAGACATGACCTCCTCCCACTGGCAATTTAAAATGCTCTGTCTTGATGGCTTTATTGAGATCTCTTGGGTCTAGATGAATCAGCAATGCTTAATTTTTCCTTTGCACAATGACCAGTGAGCCCACCCAGTCTGGTGGTTCTTCAATTTTCTGTAAGACATTTAACTGTTACATGCATGCTAGTTCTTATTTGAGTTTGTCTCTAAGTGCAAATGGAACTTGCCTGCATGCATGAACAACAGGAACTACTGCTTCATCTATATGAGCTTTCTGCACACCAGGTATGGATCCATAATCTTCCATAAGTGAAGTGTGAAGCCACTACGAAAACTCTCTTCACCAGGTTGAGCTTTTCACGTGCACTCAGACCTAATGTTGGCTGTACTCGCTTTTCAACAATCAGTACCTATGCCTTTAGGTGTTGTCTCTTCCGCTTAAAATTCACTGTACAGCCTTCTTTTACTGGAACATTCTTCCCAGTATAGCCTGTCACTTTTTAGTTCACTGGGTAAATCTTGCTTTATACTTTGAGAGTCTTTCTATCATTCATGGACAAAAGATTCGCCAGGGTTCCAGTGTCAAGCTTGAGTGGAATTATTGACTCATTCATAGTCACTGGAACAATCCATTCTGTTTTAGCAGCACCAGCAGCCTGTAGAAAAACCACAAAGACTTCCTAATCTCCTCTTCAGCAACCGTGTGCTCCTTTCTCTTGGTAGCCCCAGCTTTGCAGCTGTTTGAAAAATGATTCTTCTTCAATCAATTATTGCAGGACTTTCCATAAGAGGACATGTCTTTGGGATGTGCCTCCCTCCACATTTGCTGTTTGAAACTTTCTTTCTGCTTTGCTGTTGCTTTGGGAAATGCCTTGAGCTATGTCCATCTGTTTTAGACCGTAAGATCCTAAGATATAGGAGCAGAATTAGGCCATTTGGCCCATCAAGTCTGTGCCACTGCTTCATCATGGCTAATCCATTTTCCTCTCAGCCCCAATCTCCTGCCTTCCTCCCATATCACTTCATGCCATGACCAATCAAGAATCTATTAAGGCAACCTCTGCCTTAATATACATAAAGACTTGACCTTCACAGCTGCCAATGGCAAAGAATTTCACAGATTCACCATTCTCTGGCTAAAGAACATTGCATGCACTGTTGCTTCTCCCCAGTGCAGCACCTTAGTTTGTGATCTTGTGGTCTCCGCTGCCCTACATATGTTAACAGCTGTTTCCAGCATTAAATCTTTTTCATGGACAATCTTTCTCTGAGCCCATTATTTGAAGTCCTGCAAACTATTTCGCCACTAATCTCCAGACTCACAGGACTTACTCAGAGTGCAAAGCTCTGCTAAGTATTGGTCAAAGTGAACTCTTTGTTTCTGATCACAGGAAAATAATCTGTAGCTCTCAAACTTGGGACAAAATTCTCATCAAATTTTGTAAAACGTAAAGTCTGTCTTGTTACGACTATGCCCCAACTCTGAGGGGCTGAAGGGTACAAAGTAGCCCCCTCCTTTTTGAGAATCGGAAGATCGCTATTAATTCAGGTCTGGGGACCCAGGAAATGAGAGAGAATCCTCATGGGTTTGGAATGTGTCCTGCCCTCAGCGAGACAAAGCCACGGATACTGGCCATTGTCTCTTGGAGACGGAATTGTGTATTGAGTACTGTACTATTCATTGAAGCCCTCAGGGAGTGACCAGAGGGGGCTGGTTGAGGGATTGCATCATCCCAACCTGATTGACATCTGAGACCCCGTGAGTAAGGATAAAAGAGGGTCTGGGGAACAACCCCTTTAGACGCACCAGGAGAAACGCTAGAAATCCCGTGACAGCGTTTAATAGCGACAACCGGTGGGGCCCGCATGCGTCCTTTCCCGTTGCCTGGGATTGGCGGGACTGACCACGGAAGAACGGCTTAGCTAAAAGGAAAAAGACACCAATGACATTTCGAAGGATCGACATCATAAAAAAGGAAAATCTGACAAGTTCCAAAATCTCTCTCTCTTGACTCCAACCAAAAGCTGCAGCCTGAATGAACTAAAGTGACTTTTATATTTCCATCGGACAATACATTATCCCCTAGACAACGATAGAGCTTATTTCTTATTGATTATTATTATACCCGCATGTTTAGAGTTAGTATTGACAACGTATATTATCTGTATGTTTGCATTGATATTATTTTTGTGTATTTTTACCAATAAATACTGTTAAAAATAGTACCATCAGACTTCAACAGACCTCTCTATCTTTGCTGGTAAGTGACCCAGTTACGGGGTTCGTAACAGTCTCATCAATCTGAAAGCTGTTGTGGATGTCCAAAGCACCTTCACCAATTACATGTAGAAATGTAGATGTTTTCGATTTTTCATCTGCCTCTCTGGCTCTACTCACTGCTAAATATATTGTGAATCGCTGTTTCAAGTGTTTCCAGTTATCAGTTAGGTTGCCAATAAACTGCACAGGTATGGGAGGACTTCGGTTGTCCATTTTGGGATTTAATTTGGGGATCGGTAAATTCGGTGAACAACGGCAGCTTCAGGACACAACGTGCTCTCTTGCCAGCAGCTTCTCTCTGTTGTAACCTAGTGTCTCTATCTGAATCGTTTGCAGTACAGTTACTCTCTGTGTTTAGTCCTCACGCCAACTTCTGACATTGTGTTATGTTTGTTCTTGATAAAAGATAAACTTAGCGTGGGTAAAAACTAACACACATTTATTCACAGGACACTCCAGTCATGGCTTTAGCCTGACACCAGAGCTCACAATCAGCTCACCAACGTCACTTCCGGATCCAGGTGAATTACCCTCATTGCACACTGGAAACCGAAATCCTGTACTGTGTGCACACACAATAACACAGCTACCCTCTCTGTAAAGAAGCGACCTCTTATCTCATATTGGTGACCCAAATTTTGGACTCCTCGACACTGGGGAAAAGACTATGATCATCCACCTTATCGATACGCTTCATGCTTTTATAACCTTCTTTGAAGTCACCACTCACTCTCCTGCACTCTAGTGACAAAACATCCAGTGTGGCCACCTCAACTCGGGCCCTCAATGCCAGATAGAATTCTTGTAAACCTCTGCTCCGTTCTCTCCAGCTCAACAATGTCCTTTCTGTTACAGGGTGACCAAAACTGCGCACGACTTCTCCAAGTGTGGCCTCATTAATGTCTTTTGTAACTGCAGCATAGTGTCAGGACACTGCCTGATGAAGGCCAAGCCTTCTTCACCATCCTGTCTGCCTGCACAGCTACTTTCAGTGAACTGTATGCTTGTACTGCCAGGCCCCTCTTCACTTCCCCGATATTCACTGTATAATTCACTGCCCTGTCCTCATCTATCCCCTGGCTTGAATGTCCGAGCTGCATAAAACTCACGCCCATCTGAGTTGAAATCCATTAGCCGTTCCTCAGCCCATCTCCCTGATCAAGATCTCTTTGTAATTCATTGTAACTTGCTTCACTATCAACAAGACCCTCTAAATTTACTCACAAATCACTCTCTCACCTAGAGGGGGTCAGTTGTGCTGTGAGGATTACATTCCTTGACTTCTCTAGTGCCTTTAACACCATCCAGCCCAAGATCTTAAGGCACAAACTAACGGAGATGGGAGTAGACTACTACATGGTGGATTGGATAGTGGACTACTTGACAGATAGACCTCAGTATGTGCGGTTGGGAGACTGTAGGTCTGACACGGTGGTCAGCAGCACAGGGGCGCCGCAGGGAACCGTACTCTCTCCGGTCCTGTTCACCCTGTACACATCAGACTTCCAACATAACTCAGAGTCCTGCCATGTGCAGAAGTTCGCTGATGACACGGCCATAGTGGGGTGTGTCAGGAATGGACAGGAGGAGGAGTATAGGAAACTGATACAGGACTTTGTGATATGGTGCAACTCAAACTACCTGCGTCTCAATATCACCAAGACCAAGGAGATGGTGGTGGACTTTAGGAGATCTAGGCCTCATATGGAGCCAGTGATCATTAATGGAGAATGTGTGGAGCAGGTTAAGACCTACAAGTATCTGGGAGTACAGTTAGACGAGAAGCTTGACTGGACTGCCAACACAGATGCCTTGTGCAGGAAGGCACAGAGTCGAATGTACTTCCTAAGAAGGTTGGCGTCATTCAATGTCTGTAGTGAGATGCTGAAGATGTTCTATAGGTCAGTTGTGGAGAGCGCCCTCTTCTTTGTGGTGGCGTGTTGGGGAGGAAGCATTAAGAAGAGGGACGCCTCACGTCTTAATAAGCTGGTAAGGAAGGCGGGCTCAGTCGTGGGCAAAGTACTGGAGAGTTTAACATCGGTAGCTGAGCGAAGGGCGCTGAGTAGGCTACGGTCAATTATGGATAACTCTGAACATCCTCTACATAGCACCATCCAGAGACAGAGAAGCAGTTTCAGTGACAGGTTACTATCGATGCAATGCTCCTCAGACAGGATGAAGAGGTCAATACTCCCCAATGCCATTTGGCTTTACAATTCTACCGCCAGGACTTAAGAACTTTTTAAAAGCTATTATTAATGCTTTTTGAGATGGTGATTTAGATGCATATCATATTTTTTTTACTGAGTTAAGTATTGTATGTAATTAGTTTTGCTACAACAAGTGTATGGGACATTGGAAAAAAAGTTGAATTTCCCCATGGGGATGAATAAAGTATCTATCTATCTATCTATCTATCTAAATTAGTATCATCTGCAAACCTGCTAATTATGCCATGTACATTCATATCCAAATCATTCGCATGAATAATGTATATCAGAAGTCCTAACACTGATCCCTATGGCAAACCAAGAGTCATAGGCCTCTAGTCAGAGAAATGTCTTTCAACTCACACCCTCGACTTTCTATTGGCGTGTCAATAATGAATCCACTTCGCTTGCATCCCCTGAATCCCAGCTTAACCTGCCACGTGGGACCTTGTCAAAGGCCTTACTGAAGTCCCTTTAGGCCACATCCACTGTTCTACCTTCATCTATCCCCTTAGTTATCTCCACAAAAAGTTCTGAAAGATTCATCAGACATGAATTATTTGCATGAAGCTGACTTTTGGTAAGCAGCACAACAAAAGCACTCTTCACATTGAGGTGAGGAGGAATTTCTTTAGCCAGAGGTGAAATTCATTACTACAGACAACCATGGAGGCCAAGTCATTGGGTGTACTTCAAGTGGAGGTTGATTGGTTCCTGATTATTAAAGGTGTCAAAGGTTAAGAGGACAAGGCTTGAGAATCGGGTTAAATGGGAAAATAAGTTAGTCATGATTGAATGGTAGAACAAAATCTGGCTGAATTCTGTTTCTATATCTTATAGTCTTTTCACCACCCGTGTGTAAAACTGTGCTGAATGTTGCTGAACAAGTGATAATAGATGTGACCTTTCCTGAGGCAGAACACAGTGTCACTTCTTGCTGTACTCTCCGGTACAAGTTCACCTTGTTAGATCTCTTGAATTCAAACTAAATAGTTTACATTTCTTGGAAACTCTGCACATTAGTTTAAGCAGGGAAAGTCAATTGATTCCCTGCAATCCTTTATAAAAGGGAATCCACCACAACTTCTTTGGCCAATTTAGATATATGGCTTCTGTTTATCATATAATGACATACATGTCTGCATATATCGGAGAAAAGATGTCCAGTAGCTCATTCCTTGTTCACTCAGATCTTGCTGCATTCTCTCTGCAATATCATTCCATATATGACTAACTCAGTTACCATCTGACATTGATGTTTTTTACCAAGTGTTTCATTCTATGAGACAAATTTATGGGGTAAAATTGATTAAACCTCTCCTCAATCATGGAATGAATGGGATCCGCAGTGACTTGACCATTTGGATACGGAATTAGCCTGGTATAGAAGACAGGGATCAATAAGTTCTATTCTGGCTGGAGGTCTGTGACTAGAGGTGTTCTATGGGACCTCTCTTTGTGAAATGTACAGTATGCATAACTTGGATGGGTGGGTTAGTACGTTTGCTTGATGATATAAAGGTATCATTAGATCACTATCATTGTGGATAGATAGAAAGTTGTCAAAGGATTCAGCAGGATATACAGTATATTAGTTGCAGATACGGGTAGAGAAATGGCAGGTGCCATTTAAGGTGTAATAAGTAAGGCAATTGTACTTTGGGAGGTCAAATATAAAGGAACAGTTTGCAGTTAATGGCAGGACATTTAACAATGTTAATGTACAGAGGTAAATTGGGGTCCAAATCCACAGCTCACTGAAAGTGGCTACACAAGGTGAAAGGTATGGCATGCATGCCTTTAATTGAGGCACCGAGTTCAAGAGTTCGGAGGTTATGTTGTATCTTAATAAAATATTTGTTAGGACGCATCTGGAATATTGCATTCATTTCTGGTCACCCCATTATAGGAAGTGTGTGGAGGCTATGTAGAGGGCTCAGAAAAGGTTTGCCAGGACATTGAAGACATGCTATAAGGAGAGGTCAGAAAACTAGAGTGTTTTTCTCTGGAATGGCGGACACTGAAGGAAAACATGATAGAGGTTTATAAAATAACAAAAGGCATGGGAAATCTAGACAACCATTACCTTTTCACAGGGTCAAAATATCTAATACTTGAGGGCATATACTTGAGGTAAGAAAGCACCTTCAAAGGAGATTTGCTAAGCATGTTTTTTTATACAGAAAGGATGAATATCTAGAATGTGTTTCCAGAGGTGGTGGTAGAGACAGATACAATAAAGGCCTTTAGGAGGCTCTCGGATATGTACATGAATGTGCATAAAATGGAGAGATATGGACCATGTGCAGGCAGAAAGAATTGGGTGTTGTTGGCTTAATTCAGCACAGCATCTTGGGGTATTGCAACTGTTCCTGCGTACTGTTCTATGTTCTTGCTCATTAAATGTGAGCACGCAGCAAATTGCATAACCAGTTGCTTTAAATGATCACTACATGCAGCCAATCCACTCCATCCTGTTCATTGGTTATGCTCCTGGACTGATGTCTGATACTGCACTTAGATAATACAACTCTAAAACAGCCTTTTAAACATGAGAGGTGATATGATTTCAAGAAATGGCTGAAGTTCCTTCAGAAGTGAGTTTGTGTTTGAATAAAGCCTGAATATATGAGAAATGAAGTTCCAAAATGTTTGGAAATTTCTCTGCGGAGTCTAACAGTAGGATCAGAAAAGAGGAGTTTTCTAATCACAGAGTAGCCCTCGAACACATGCTGAGGAGACAAGTGGATCCAGTCATAGCAGGAAAGCAGTCTGGGCAGTAGTTTAACCATCAAATGGAGTATCAGTCAGAGAAACAAAGATTCATGCCAATATATTGCAACTATCACAGTGACATTTTGTTTTGGAGAGATGACAGATCACCTTGAGGATTAGCTTACAGAATGCATTTAGTACATCTTCTCCTTGTAATCTGTTGTGGACATAGTCCAGGAGCAAATGAATTAGTGATCTGAGACTAATAACACCTCAGCTAAAGGGGGACCATGCTATGATATTCCTCAACTGTCAGGTTGAGGGTGAAAAACTGAGGTGAATCTAAAGTCATAAACTGTAAAAGCAATTATAAGATGCTAAGACATAGGAGCATAATTAGGCCATTCAGCCCATCGAGTCTGCTCAACGTGGCTGATCCCAGATCCCACTCGACCCAATACACCTTCCTTCTCATCATATTCTTTGATGCCCTGACCAATCAGGAAACGATCAACTTCCGCCTTAAGTATACACATGGACTTTGCCTCTACTGCAGTCTGTAGCACAGCATTCCACAGATTTACTACTCTCTGGCTAAAAGAATTCCTCCTTACCTCCAATTGAGGGTCGCCCCTCAATTTTGAGACTGTGCCCTCTAGATCTGGAAAAGCCCACCACAGGAAATATCCTCTCCAAATCCACCCTATCTAGTCCTTTCAACATTCAGTAGGTTTTAATGAGGTTTCCCTCCCGCATTCTCCTAACTTTCAGTGAGTACAGGCCCAAAGCTGCCAAACACTCTTTATATGTTAATACTTTCATTATCTAAGTGGAAAAGGTGCTGAGTAGGGTAGATTGAGAATTTAGGTTACAAAGTTTGATAGTGTTTAAGCAATGGCAGGCAGTTAAAGAAATATTTCACAGCAATGAATAAATCTTCCTTTCACTGTGAAATAAAGAGTCCATAAGAATGGTAATTTATTGTTGGTTAATTAAAGTATCAAAATTAGGTTAAAGTCAAAGTTTCAAAAAATAGTATTAGACTTTATAATTAGGTCAATCTTTAGAACTGGGTGAAAGAACGGAGGTAGAAGAGAGCACATTTAAGACACAAAAACTGATCATAGGTGCTATTACGGAACAGAGGAACAGAGTAGCTGAAGTGAACACTGGTCCCATGGATGATGAGATGGGAGTAAACAATATGAATGAAAAATAAATGCTGAGCAATTATTTTGCAACTACCTTCATAAGAAAAGCAGGTCAAAAATGTAAATAACCAAGTGCTCATGATGGGTGATACAAGGAAAAGAGGTTTTGTGGAGAGTGTTGAAGATTTCCAAATGATAGGGCGAATATATATCAGTTGCAGACGTGGGCAAAGAAATGGCAGATGGAGTTTAATCTGGGCAAGTATGATAGTTGCATTTTTGACAACCAAATGTAAAGGGAAATAACACAGTTAAAGATAGGTTCCTTAACAGCATTGACTTACAGAAGAATTTTGAGGACTCAGTCCATAGCTCCCTGAAAGTGGCTGCACAAGCTGGTAGTTCGATAAGTTAGCATACGGCATGCTTGCTTTTACTAGTCGATACACTGAATTCAGGAGTTATGTTGCAGCTTTATAGAACTGGTTAGGTCACATCTTGAGTATTGCATTCACCCAGTTATAGGAAGGATGTGGAGTCTTTGGAAAGGATGCAGAAAAGGTTTACTTTTCCATAGATCTATTAAGCACTGTGAGGGTCATGTTTTTTGACTTCTCCAGTGCGTTCAACACCATCCGCCCTGCTCTGCTGGGTCAGAAGCTGACAGTGATGCAGGTAGATGCTTCCCTGGTGTCATGGATTATTGATTACCTGACTGGCAGACCACAGTACGTGCGCTTGCAACACTGTGTGTCAGACAGAGTGGTCAGCAGCACTGGGGCTCCACAGGGGACTGTCCTGTCTCCCTTTCTCTTCACCATCTACACCTCGGACTTCAACTACTGCACAGAATCTTGCCATCTTCAGAAGTTTTCTGATGACTCTGTCATAGTTGGCTGCATCAGCAAGGGAGATGAGGCTGAGGACAGGGCTATGGTGAGAAACTTTGTCACATGGTGTGAGCAGAATCATCTGCAGCTTAATGTGAAAAAGACTAAGGAGCTGGTGGTGGACCTGAGGAGGGCTAAGGCACCGGTGACCCCTGTTTCCATCCAAGGGGTCAGTGTGAACATGGTAGAGGATTACAAATACCTGGGGATACGAATTGGCAATAAACTGGACTGGTCAAAGAACACTGAGGCTGTCTACAAGAAGGGTCAGAGCCGTCTCTATTTCCTGAGGAGACTGAGGTCCTTTAACATCTGTCGGAAGATGCTGAGGATGTTCTATGAGGCTGTTGTGGCCAGTGCTATCAATGTTTGCTGTTATATTCTGGGGCAGCAGGCTGAGGGTAGCAGACACCAACAGAATCAACAAACTCATTCATAAGGCCAGTGATGTTGTGGGGGTGGAACTGGACTCCCTGACGGTGGTGTCTGAAAAGAGGATGCTGTCCAAGTTGCATGCCATCTTGGACAATGTCTCCCATCCACTCCATAATGTACTGGTTAGGCACAGGAGTACATTCAGCCAGAGACTCATTCCACTGAGATGTAACACTGAGTGTCATAGGAAGTCATTCCTGCCTGTGGCCATCAAACTTTACAACTCCTCCCTCGGAGTGTCAGACACCCTGAGCCAATAGGCTGGTCCTGGACTAATTTCCACTTGGCATTACTTACTTATTATTATTTAATTATTTATGGTTTTATATTGCTATATTTCTACACTATTCTTGGTTGGTGGGACTGTAACAAAACCCAATTTCCCTTGGGATCAATAAAGTACGTCTGTCTGTCTGTCTGTCTACAATGCTGCCTGGATTGGAGGGCAGGTGCTACAAGAAGAATTTGGACAAACTACGGTTGTTTACTCTGGAGTGGCAGAGGATGAGGAGGAATGTGATAGGAATTTATCAAATGATGAGAGGCATTGAATAAACAGCTGGTATCCTTCGCCCTACGGTGAAAATGTCTAATACTAGAGGGCATGCATTTAAGGTGAGGGAGGGGGAAGTTCAATGCAGATGGGCGGGGTAGCTTTTTTTTTAGAGTGGTGGGTGCTTGAAATGTTCTGCTGGGGTGGTGGTGGAGGCAAATTCTTCAGAGGCTTTAAAAGGCTCTGAGAGAAGCAACCGAATGTGCAGGGAATGGAGGGATATGCACCGTATGCAGGCAGAAGGGTTGAGGTGTTATTAGCTTAGTCAGTTCAGCACAGTATCTTGGGCCAAAGGGCCTTTCTTATGCTCTACTGTTTTGTGTACTGAGTGGTAAAAGAGAGTGCTTTACCAAAATTCTTATTCTCATTGTAGGGAGAATTTATGAGGCACAAATAACCTTTCACAACTTGCAGCCTAAAGCACGGTGCTAAACAATTAACAGCAGAGATAAGACGGTAACAACTAATTCACCCACATTTTCTCCATTACCTTGTAAATTAAGTTTCCATCCAGTTTCCATTTTAGAAGCTTTGAATGCTCTCCAACCTCTATTAACCTTAAAGGCTTGAGTTCAGCATCAAAAGAAAATAAAAATTTTCATCTCATCTCCTCCATTACTACTGCCCATTACTTTAGATTTGTGTCCACTGGTCTAAGAGCCATGTGCTAATTAAGTGTCATATGAAAGTAGCAGTTAATCAAGGAAAAACTTGGAGGTTATTTTATAATCAACATAAGAAGCTGGTATCCCTTCAGCAGTAAGCCATTAAACCAGCAAAATATATGTGATGGACAAATGAGGCACTGGACTTGGTACAACAATGGACTGTGGTCAAATCACCAGGGACCAATTGTTGAAATAAGCTTGTGGCAAATATAAATGCAAAATGAGTACAAAAGTGACTTAAAAGAAAGATTCCTAAAACTTCTGCTTTCTTTAGCCAACACACAACAGATCTAAAAGAAGATCTCCTAGACTCAGACAAGAACTTAGCTTTAAAGACCACTTTCTTCATATCATGAATCTAGGCCCTCTGACTGCTGCAACCTGTGATCTATCTATAATTCAGAGATCAACCTTGTACAAAAGAGTCCTCTATGAATAGCTTTGATGGAGGAAAGTGGATTTTCTCTGCCACACAGATCAATAACGTGACAGAAACCCTTAGTTTGATTACATTTTCCCCATCTTCATACAGCTTGAATATTGTGTTTATGTTATTATCAATATTGTACTTAGTTCATTTTAAAATTCAGAACTCTGTGACATTAGAATTGTTGACACATTTACATCTGGTAACTGTGACTTGTATGGCAACTAATGTCAGCCTCAGTTAAAGAAACCAACAGTTTGACATAGTTGCTGGGAAACCTATACTGTAGGATGCATTTACAAACCCTCAAAATACTTTTGGTTAGATTGCTGTAATGCTAAATATTAAGTTTTCTCAATATTTTATTTTGATATCATGGATGTCATGTTTATAACAGTCTGTTAAATATTTGCAGTATATTAAAGACAGTCTCCTTGGGGAGATATTTACAGGTGACTGCTTGTCTGCAATGTAATTTTGGAGTCCAAGCCTTGCTGTTTAATATTTATAAATTATTCACAACCTCATCATGTTAAGGGTCTTCTCATACCAGCCACAATGTTGATCAATGTTTATATCATGTCGTCATGGAGTTTGCTCATTCCAGTTAAACAGGCCACACACATTTAATCACATTAGTGGTTTTTAATCTGTTTATAGTAGAAGAATAATCTTAAACTCTGGTATCAATAGTAATGGGCTCAGCTGTCCTCGCTTAATGATGTTTATAGTTAGTGAGGGTATAAAGAGATGATATTTTAGGATACATCAATGAATTAAATCATCATTTTTCCTGTATTTCTCTTGGGAGATTTTTCATGAACATATAGTTGGCAATTATATTTGTTTTCAGCAGGTATCTGAAGCTGCTAGTTTTAATTGTGTCTTCAATTGTTATGTGGTGTTCTTGCAGGGAGGCATATTCTGGTCCTGATGTAAATAGTTGTAGAGTTGAATTCCTCAAGGTCCCTGGATTGTTACAGAATGAAAATCAGTTCTCACTTCTCCACAGTAAAGCACAGTATCTCTTTTTTCCTTTCCTTCAATGACTGCTTCTCTATAGCATGGAAGAATTTGAGCAAATCTCATGGCCAATTGTGTCAGCCACTAGAAGTTCATTTTTTACAATCAAGTTGCTTCACTAATGCCAACAATTTGTATTGGTATAGTAAACAGCATAAGACTTCCCCAAGTTGTTCTTAGGAGTGTTTCAAGTCTGAATGTGAACTGAAGCAAAAGGACATATTCATTCAAAGCACTTAGAATGACTAATTAGTTTGGCAACATTCTTTGGGGGAAATGGATATTTTCAACATATTCTCTCATCTTCCATTTTCTAGTCTATGTTTTGAAGGGCAAAACCACCTACCATTAATCAAAAGGCCGCTCCTTCAATTTGAACAGCAAGAAAATATTTCCCTTATTTCTCAAATCTTATTGCTTTGTGGCACTGTGCTGTTTGTAGGCTATTTTTAAAAGTAAAACAGGAATATAATAATGAAGAGGACCTATGAAAATGAATTAATGGAATTTCTTTCTGTAGGTCTACTTCATTATTACATTCCTCAAAGATGATAATCCTTTGGGTTTGGAATGTTATGTTTCTATTTTTCAGTTCCAATCATGCTTACCTTGTCTGTGATTATACCATGGACAAGCAGAGTTATCAGGAAGATGAAGGGAAGTCTTCATGATGAAACCCGAGGTACAACACACATCTCATGTCATCTTCTTTCTAATCATTATTTAATCCCAATCAGATTAGGTACATCAGTGAAAGGAGCACAGCTGTATTGGACAAGCTGATGTGCTCCTCTTTTGGCATCAAATGCTACTTTGTGGTTGTACTTTAGAGTGTACTTTTGAATTTTTGAGTGCAGAATAGATGGTCAATCCCCAAAATGTCAAATTCAGATAAGGTAGACTCCTGCACATGGGCATCAATAGAATAAACCAAAAGCCATATTAGGCAGCTACTGCTTCAAAGTCTTAGTATGCGTGTATCTCATGCTACTGTGATTCTGTGCAACAGTAAGAATGAAGGATAGAAGTTAAAGACTCTGTAACAGATCTGAATTGTTAACCTCATGGTATTCCTCATGCAAGCAAGGTTGGCTATGGTTGTCTGATGTCCATCAATTCATTCGGAGGACATCATTGCAAGAGGTTCTCAAGTCAGAAACATACCCCAACAAGCTTCAGCTTCTTCGACAATGATATTTCTTTTATCATGAGATTAGAAGAGGAATTTGCGCTAATAGAACATAGAACAGTACTGCGTGGTTCAGGCCCTTCAGCCCACAATGTTGTGCCAACCTTTTAACCTCCACTGAGATTAATCTAACACCACACTCCCACGTAACCCCTCATTTCTCTTTCATCCATGTGCCTGTCTAAGACTCTCTTAAATGTTCCTAATGCATCTGTCCCTACCACCACCCTTGGCAGTGTGTTTCACACTCCAGCCATTCTCTGTGTATTACAAAGAAGGCAAGGCAACATCTATACTCCTTTAAGAGCTTGAAAGTATTTGGTATGTCAACAAGAACATTCAAAAACTTCTATAGATGTACCGTGGACAGCATTCTGACAGGCTGCATCACTGTCTGGTATGGAGGGGCTACTACACAAGACCAAAGAAGCTGCAGACGGTTGTAAATTTAGCTGTCTCCATCTCGGGTACTAGCCTACAAAGTACCCAGGACATCTTCAAGCAGCGGTGTCTCAGAAAGGCAGCATCCATTATTAAGGACCCCCAGCATGCAGGGTATGCCCTTTTCTCATTGTTACCATCAGGAAGGAGATACAGAAGCTTGAAGGCACACACTCAACGATTCAGGAACAGCTTCTTCCCTGCTGTCATCTGGTTCCTAAATGGACATTGATCCCGTGAACACCACCTCATTTTTTAAAATATACAGTATATTATTTCTGTTCTTGCACAATTTTTAATCTATTAATTATACGTATACTCTAGTTTTTTTATTCTTTTATTTATTTATTACTATTGTTTTTCTCTTTTGTTCCTTTTTTCTTCTTCTATATTATATATTGCATTGAATTGTCGTTGCTCAGTTAACAAATTTCACGACACATGCTGGTTATAATAAACCTGATACTGATTCTTATAATGTTGGTGGATAGAAAAATTGTACATTGAAAATAGTATAATCTCTGGTAGATATAAAAGTGTGTGTGTGTTTCTGTGTTTTGTGTAAAGAACCAGCTGTAGATGATACTGAGTAGTTTGTCGAGACACTAGTTGCGAAAGGTGGCTACTGACTGTTCAAGGCGTGTTCCATGGGCAACAGCTTAAGTGTAGCATGGCTACTGAGAACACTTGGGTAGGGTGGGAGGCTCCATTTGGGATGCAGAGGGTGTGTGTATACTCGTGCCCGAAATTCTTTATGTGTGTCTGACTGTGTGTGGGAAAACCTGAGAATCAAGAACCATAAGACCAAAAGACTTAGGAGCAGAATTAGGCCATTCAGCCCATTAAGTCTGCTCCGCCATTCTATCATGGCTGATCCTGGATTCCACTCAACACCATACACCTGCCTTCTCGCCATATCTTTTGATGCCCTGACTGATCAGGAAACTATCAACTTCCACCTTAAATATACACACGGGCTTGGCCTGCACCACAATTTGTGGCAGAGCATTCCACAGATTTACTACTCTTTGGCTAAAAAATATTCCTCCTTACCTCTGTTCCAAAGGGTCACCCCTCAATTTTGAGGCTGTACCCTCTAGTTCTGAATAACCCCCATCATAGGAAACGTGCTCTTCACATCCACCCTATCCAGTCCTTTCAAAACTCGGTAGGTTTCAATGAATTCCCCCCACATTCTTCTAAATTCCAGTGAGTACAGGCTCAAAGCTGCAAAATGCTCCTCATATGTTAACCCCTTTATTCCCAAAATCATCCTTGTGAACCTCCTCTGGACTCTGTCCAATGATAACACCTGCTTTCTAGGATATGGGGCCCAAAACTATTGACAATACTCCAAGTGCAGCCTGACCAGTGTCTTATAAAGGCTCAGCATTGTCTTCTTGCTTGTATATTCTATTCCCCTTGAAATAAATGCCAACATTGCATTTGCCTTCTTTACCATAGACTCAACCTGTAAATTAACATTCTGGGAGTCTTACACGAGGACTCCCAAGTTCCTCTACACCTCTGATGTTTGAACCTTCTTCCCATTTGGATAGTAGTCCACACTATTGTTCCTTTTACCAAAATATCATAGATTCAGGAATGGGAGAAATTACGTAGACGAGGCAGGGTAAGTGAACATATTCAACCTCTGGAGTTCACGATGTGGCCCATGTAACCACAGTAGCCCTGCCAAACAGGCATTGGAGCAAGGAAGTTATGTATGTACAACTCTGTCCCCAGTTCCCAGGGGTATGGGCCAGACACAATCAAGACTGCAGCAGGTTAGAATCGACCCAATTAAAATAGAAGTGGAACTGCACAGACTTCGTAAACAATACCCTATAAAGGCTGACGCACTGGTAGCTGTTTAAAGTATAGTAAAGGAATTGAAACAACAGGCTATACTGAAGGAGGCCTCTTCAGTCACCAGCTCACCCATATGGCCAGTAAAGAAGCCAGAAGGATCCTACTGGTTGACGACAGATGACACTGCACTCAAGTAGACCTCACTGCGATGGCATCCCATTATGGCTAGCCCAGCCACAATCTTAAAATGCCTCTCCCCAGCTCATACAGTAAAATATTCAGCCCTCTACTTTGCCATTGGATTTTAGGGCTTGCCATTAACTCTTGAGTCTCAGGACCAATTTGCCTTCACCTAAGAGGAACCGTAGTATACATGGACTCTAGACTACCTCAGGGTTTCCACAATGGTCCTGCCATCTTCCGTAAGCCTTGGCACAAACCTTGTGCAAGCTTGACGATATCATACTATTACAATGTGTAGATGATTTGTTAATTGCCTTCTGGACAACGAAGTAGAGCACTGTGGCAATAATGACTGCTTTGGAAGCGCTACAGCACCAGGGATTTAAGATCAGGCCACACACGGCCTAATTAGGAAAGCAAACAATGCAACACCTGAAAGGACAGGGTTGATGACGAAAGGACAGCAACTAGTTCCATATCCCGACCAAAGTGAGGGGAGTGAGGAAGGTAACGGGGCTGTTCAATTACACCACAACTTCAGACCAGGATTTGCAACACTGGTGGCTCCAATATAGGCTCTAGTCAAAGGCTATAAGACCCCTCTGAATGAAGTAAAATGGGAGTCAGTGGAAGAGAAGGCCTACACCGATATTAAGCAAGCCCTAGTTTCTGCACGTGCTTTCAGATTACCGGATGTGACCTACCCCTTTCACCTTGACTGCAGCAGTGAGGACTGGTACTACAATGCAGTGGGGCACAAAAGACCATTAGCATACTATTCAACAAAACAGATTCCTGTTTTAGCCGGACTTTCTGGGTGTGTCACAGCCTTGGACTATGAGGCTTTGTGAGCCTTCAGTAATGGTGGGGCAGCTCGTATTATACACCATTGTAAAGCTCCTGAATACAGAGAGGTTGGGAGCAGTCACTGACAGTCAGAGGATAGCTTGGGAGGCAGTTCAATAGGTACAGTTAATGTCAGAGAAATGTATACAATATACATCCTGAAATTCTTTTTCTTCACAAATATCCACGCAAACAGAGGAGTGCCTGGAAGACTGAATGACAGTTAAATGTTAGAACCCCAAAGCCCCCCCAACTCCCCCCTCCCATGCATAAGCAGCACCCCCCCCCCCACTGAGCACTTTAGCGTGTAGCAAAGCAGCAATGAAGACACAGACTTGTAGTACCCCAAGGGCTACTCATTCACCCACTAATTCAGCTTAACACAGGCTCCCTCTCTCCCTAATAAGAGAAAAAGAGGTGTCCCCATTTCACAGCCAGAGGGGAGACACAACAAAACAACTCGCTGATTTATGGTGTTAAATGTCTGTTGCGTTGTTTTTTCCAAGCTCTGTGCCCAAGGAACTCGGGTCTCTGGGCACACAGCCAGCAGCCAGCTCACTGCTTTCGAACTTCCGTGTACTGCCGTGACACATCCTGCGGCGGCATTGGTATTGACTCCGCCTGCCTCCAAAGCCACAAAAATCCAGCACCCTGAGGGCACGCTCGCCTTCCCGGTCGCATCCTCGGCATATCAAAAAGCGGCTGGTCGTGAGCCCCGGAGAGCATGTCCCATTTCCGCAAAGAACCGAAGTCAGCGTATAACCCCAGGTCAGGGTCTTCAAAAGAACCTTGAAAGGGAAGAAAAGAGATATCAAAGATAGAAATAGAGCTGTTTCGGAAGATGCAAGCAAAGGAATCGCCATTAGGTGCCATCGTCCTCCTAAGCTCATCCCCAAAGACAAAACAGTAACAACAGAGAGAGACAATGGAGTGAACCCCACAATAAATATGGGCAGCTGAATGAATGCTTGCCAAATTATAAATGTTTAACTTTGGGTTCTATACATCTTTAATATGCCATTAATGAACTCTATAACCTTTACTAAAGAAATAATGGATGGCAGATAGTTTCCAATGGAGAAAGAAGCTAGTTATGAAAGACATATTGGCATCCAGAAGCATGTCAGACCTTTGCATTTCCCTTTAGTGTTTATGTGTTACATATCGCAAGTTGGAATTTCTGGTTCAGCAACCTGCTGGGTTATTTTATCTTCTGGCCATTGGTATGGTTCATGCACTGGAAAATTACCTGACTCCACAGAGTTGAACACTTTAAGTCTCTGCTTGAATAAATAAATAAGAGAAGAGAGAGGCTAAGATTAAAAAGATCGGCACAACATCGTGGGCCAGGGGGCCTGTGCTGAATTGCAATTTTCCATGTTCTATGCAAGCCAAGCAGCCAAAATGTATGAGAACTTCACAGACTGAATACCAGAAAGATGTTGGAAATCTTAATAGCTCAAATAAGTAAGTTTAATAAAAAGTTTGCAAAAAATATGTTAAGTACAAAGCTATAAACTTTTATAAATATATTAAGGGAAAGCAAGTGGCGAAGAGTAATGTAGGTGCCTTAATGAAAGATACCATTGATACAGTAATTAGGAATTGAGAAATGGCAGGCTAACTAAGTAGCTACTTTGTATTTGTCTTCACGGTTCTAGGATAAGGATAAAGTACCAGTGATACAAATAAAACTAAAAATAAATCAAGACAAGAAACTAACCAGATCAATATAAGTAAAACAGAAGGTGATGCAGTAAGTAATAAGAATAAAGATAGAACAAAGTGCCTGCGAAGCAAGTACTATTTCAATGTTTAATAAGCATCTTGAGGAGCTCTTGCACTCTCAGTATTTGCAGCTATGGATCATGTAATAGTAAACAGGATCAGTATAGACATGGGGAGCTATTTGGCTGATTGAATTTCCTTGCTTATTCTCTGTCACATGCCTAATGTTTGCCTCTGCCACCCACTTACACTTGCGCCATTTATAGTCGCTAATTAATCTACCAACACATGTTTTAGGAAGTGAAGGGAAGCTGGTGCTTCTGGGTGAAATCCATGTGACAACAGAATTCCACGCAGGTTGGAACATGAGGTTGCTGGACGTTTGAGGAGCAGCGCTAACTGATGTTCCGCCATGAAACGTTAAGTTATCTAAAGGTGGAAGTGAGGCAGCTGTTGATAAGTAGGTCATGATCTCAGAATGTTGTTTCAATTTCAGAATTATCTGCCTGTGCTACTGTGAGAAGAACAGGAGTTGTTAAACTACAGACTTATTAGTTTGTGGAGAGTTGTGGAGAAATGAGAAATATCTGTTATTAGGGTGTTAAAAACATATGAACAAATAGGTGATCAGGAAAAATATGCATGGATTTATAATGGATAATTCGGTTTAAAGGATCTAGTTTATTTTCTCTGTGGCCGTAAGAAATATGGTGGATAAAGAAGTAGCTTTGGACTTAAGTGGATCTTTTAATGGGACAGTTGACATGTAAGTAGTTGTTGGAGTACATGGATCCGAAGACAGCTTTTGGCTTGGATGGGGAATTACTAAGGAACTAGAAGGCAAAGTTCAGAAGGCAGGGTATATCTTAAAATCAGCGGCTATTCCCTGGGGATCCGAGATTGGGTCCTCAGTTTGTAAATACACTGTAACCCATTCAGACAAGTGAAGGAGGAGACAAAAACATAAGGTTGTTGTTGTTGACTCCAAAGTGAGCAGCAGTGTGAGCTGAACAGTAGGAGACACAGTTGCAAAGGTATATTGGTAGATTAACTAGTAGGGGAAAATTGGTAGACAAAACAAATTAATATGAGTAAATCTGAAGTTATTCACTCAGGACATGAGAAAGGCAAGGATTATCCAGATTTTGAAGGACAGCACTGTGGACTGGTTTGAGTGCAATAATCATTAATAGTGAGTAGTTAGACAATTGTGAGTGAAGTATTGGTTATTCTTGGAATGTTATTTGAACAGAAAAAGCAATCTGAGATTCTGTGACACGTAGAATAGCAGCCCGCACTACCCATCCATCATATTCTCTCTGACTTCTAACTCCCCCTCATTATTTTTTGGATGGTTTTAAGGACACATTTCCATTCCCTCTACCCTTACTTTGTTATTTCTATCAGGGATGACAAATAGAGGATCCGATACAGAAAAAACACTGGAAATGAGATTTAACAGCAAGTCTACCTTCCCTTTCACCATACCATGAGACTAAAATCTGTACAAGGAAGGATTTAGATAGGACATGGGTAACATGGCTGCTTAATGGTTGAAACAGTGACCAAATTCACAACGTATTCATGCCACATGACACAGCTCCAAGTTCCTCAGCATCCACATCACCAAGGACCTCACGTGGTCTGTACACACCAGATGAGTGCTGAAAAAGGCACAACAGCACCTCTTTCACCTCAGGCAATTGAGGAAGTTTGGTATGGGCCCCCAAATCCTAAAATCTTTCTACAGGGACACAATCGAACGCATCCTGACTGGCTGCATCACTGCCTTGTATGGGAACTGTACCTCCCTTAATTGCAGGACTCCGCAGAGAGTGGTGCGGACAGCCCAGCGCATCTGTAGTTGTGAACTTCCCATGATTCAGGACACTTACAAGGACAGGTGTGTAAAAGGGCCTTTAGGATCACTGGGGACCCAAACCATCACAACCACAATCTATTCCAGCTGCTACCATCTGGGAAGCGGTACCGCAGCATAAAAACCAGGACCAACAGGCTCCGGGACAGCTTCTTCCTCCAGGCCATCAGACTGATGAACTCACACTGATTTGAGTGTACCTTATATTACACTGACTGTTCTATTTATTATAAATTATTATGATTGCACATTGCACATTTAGATGGAAATGTAACATAAAGATTTTTACTCCTCATGTATGTGAAGGTTGTAAGAAATAAAGTCAATTCAATTCAATATTTTTCTCCTCTGGTAAAGTCCTTCTGAAATGGCTTACAAATCTTATCTTCAAATCATTGATATTACTCGAGCCATATACAAGAAAATGTAAAGATTATGAACTCTTATACAATTCAATCTGAAAATCAAGATAGTATGCATCCTTCTTAATTTATATGTTCAAAATAAAATAGCTTTTCTTTGACTCGTCTTTTGATACTTGGAATGAGATCTGTATTTCTTGTAACTGGAATCTGCTCAAAAGTTATAAAGAAGAGGAGCATGTTCAAAGCAGAAGAAAACACAGAATACACACTTAAGGAAGTACAATACTGTGTGTGATTAGAATGTGAAGCAAACAGAAAGAATGACACATAATCTTTCCTTTTCAAAAGGCGGTGGAAACACAGTTCCTCATCAAATGCCTCTGGAAATAAACTGTTCATTACTTTTTATGATATATTAAAATAGAGGAACAGAAACATTATATCATAATACAACAAAATGGACAGATATGTGGAAATAAATAGCTTTTGAAGACCATATAAACATCCATATTTTTGTACAGTGAAATCACAATAAAAGACAAAATGAGAAACAAACTATACAACTAACCTAGTCTAGAGAAAGATTAAAATTTATGGTTTCTAGGAAGTCTGATATCTGAAGATGTCCCTAGGATGAAGGAATTGAAGGCTGTGTAAGAAGGTCAAGAGAAAACAAAATAACATAGCAGATTTAACCTGAAATGAGTCACAAAATTCAAGTAATTGCTTACTTGGAAATAAACCACAATCCAAGGCCACAAGACGGAGGTACAATGAACCATAAAGGTTCACCTCAATTTTATTGACAAAGATTTTGTTCACTAGTTTACAAGGGAAGCAGAAATGAGATAGGAAAATACAGAGAACATTTAGCTCTTTGAACTACCTCCATCATTCAACGAGAGCATGCCTTTATAATCACATCCATTCATATCCTTGTTAGATTTTTTCTTTCGTTACCCAGCCTCAATAAAATGCTAGAAGTTATTCTGTTTTTATTTTGTTCTCTTCTTCAATAAAATGCTGAACTGAATCTGTAGTAAAAACAAAAACCAGAAACACTCAATATGTCAGGTAGCACTTGTGAACAAAAACTGCTACTGTTTCGGGTCAATGGCTCTTCGTAAGAACTTAATCTGAAATTTGACAGATTTATGGGAAAGCATATCTATCTAACATCTCTTACTTGAACTCGTTCCCTTTTAGTGTTGTCATTCTCAGAAAGGTTTCTAAAAAAAAGCTGTGATTTGAACAGGGCAGCAATTCGTCAGGCTGGAGGTTCAATGTAAAGAACCTCCAGGATGCACAGAAGCTCAGCTCTAACAATAGTGATGAAGCTTGACATCGTCCAGGACAAAGCAGGTTTCTTGCTTGGTACTTCACCCCACCCTAAACATCCACTCCTTCCACTCGTGTACAGTAATTGCAGTTTACACCATCTCCAATTAGCACTGCAATTATTTGCCTGAGATACGCTGATAATACTTCGTAAAATATAAACAAAAGAAAGAATGATGTTTCATAACTCCAGCAGCTTATGGAACCTGACACGAAGCTTTACAGGCTTTCAGTTGATTCGTGGTTTTACACACATACTATCATTTGAAGTTTCTTATCATTATGGTCCTCTTAAAAATGATTTATATTTTCCTTGACGTGCCATTCTTGCTAATGAATGAGTGATAAGGATATCAACAGCATCATAAGAAATCATTTAATAAAAATGATTCCAACAGTAAGGCAATAAATTGAAGAGTGAAGCATAAATCTTTGTGGTACATTCAAATATTTGGAAGGATTAAATAGACATTTCAGCATTAATTATATCTACATATTAATTATCTATTAAGATAATTGAGATTATAGTTTACTAAATAAGTCAGCCGAAGTTATAATTCGGGAAAGAATTTGAATGGTCTGGATGTTTTCAATGTAATCAGAGCGTCACAAAGTTTAAGAGTTCTGGGTACCCATAGACAGATGCTGGAGTCCTGGACTTCTTTCTGAATTTCCTGCTGGGGAATAGGATTGAACCTGCATTCAATCAGAAATTATTCAAGAGGAATTATAAGCTGCAGAGATGAAAGACGAAAAGAAAATAAGTTAATTCTCTACATTATTTGTGATTCTTAAAAATACTCGTCCCTTTATTCACTGTTCAAGCTGCTTAGAATGCACATAATTCAAAATAGCTAAGCATCCTAAAATGTCTCTGAATTTTAGTTGGATGTTCTGATCTTTATCGTGAGCGGGTGGAGTATTTATAAGAAATAAGTAAAGTCTTGGAAAGCTTTACAGAGGATTGGATAAACCACATCTGGTGTCCTTATTTAACAAGAGGTTTACTTGCATTAAAGGCAGTTCTGAAGAAGTTCCCTTGATAAAGATTGTAGTCAGAATGTGCCTGTGGTGGAAGCCGTGAATATTTAGAGGAGGCATGAAGTGCTAATTAATAAAGCTGCTTGGTGCTGGGTGACTTCCTGGTATAAAGGGATTGTCTTATGAGGACAGGTTAGAGTGTGGTCTATGTTCTTTGAGGTTCAGAAGAATGAGAGGTGATCTTATGATACACCTCAGATTTTGAAGTATTTTCATTCGTTCAATAATACTGAACAGCAGATTTTTTTCCGAAAGTGTTGCTTGCTTAGAATTTTTTTTTGTTTATGATAGACTGAAGCTGAACACAAATATCATTTCAGACTACTTGTATCATGTAGGAATTTGGAGAAACAAGAAATTAACTATTAAATATAATGTGTTCAAATGCATAATGGCACTGATACATTGCAGTCATTCAACGAAGCTAAAAATGTTTCATTGATGAGTCTCATTTATACTCAGTGTCTGATGCTTCTTGCTTAAGTGTCCAACAATATTCAACCAGCATTGATGAATTCCAGTTGTCCTGATACTGTTTCTCCATGACCACAATGTCCTGGTGAAACCTTTTACCATGTGCCAAGATTTGCAGTGAAGAGATCTAAATGGGAATGCAGAAAATGAATCTTTAGTGACACGTTGTCAATCAGTTTCATGTAGTTTGGTGCTCCATAGTTGTCGAGAAAATTTTCAGCAACATGCTTGAATGACTTCAATGTGATTTTCTCCGGTCCCACTAGAAGTTCTTCGAATTGCCTGTCATTGATGACCTGTTTGATTTGTGTACCAACACAAATGCCTTCCTTAACCTTGGTATCAGTTATTCTGCCTTGAATTATAAATTGAAATAACAAATATCTCGTAATTTCAAAAATAGATGGTGTGTGATAGGGAAATTTCATAGCAATTTTAATGATCAGCAGCCCAAAATCCACAAGATACACCCAAAAGTATTCAGGAAGCAAAATCCTGGTTGTCCAGTGTAACGTAAGGATGTTTCCTGCTTGTTGCAATATGCAGAAACAGGAACATAGTTTCAAAATAAGATTGCAAACACGAGGAAATCTGCAGATGCTGAAAATGCAAGCAATACACACAAAATGCTGGTGGAATGCAGCAGGTCAGGCAGCATCTATAGGAAGAAGTACAGTCGACGTTGCAGGCCAAGACCCTTCGTCAGGACTAACGAAAGGGTCTCAGCCCAAAACGTCGACTGTACTTCTTCCTATAGTTGCTGTCTGGCCTTCTGCGTTCCCCAGCATTTTGAGTGTATTGCTTCAAAATAAGATGTCATCTCTTTAAAATGGAGATCTGAACTTTGAGTGGCAACATACTCTCTAATTCTTTTATATATATAGCTGCACGAAACAAATATTGCTCTGAACGGGGAATTTTTACATGGTCCTTAAAACAGTGTGGCACTTTAATAAAACACTATATAAATGGGAATCCCAGCTGCGCAGTAACGAAGGCTATGTGTGTGGGAGCATTTCAGTTACTATGCGAACGCGCACCTGCACAACTTAGAGGAAACAGTGCTGAGTGGGCCTCAGATCTTTGAAATCTTCTGTTTCAAGAGGCTGAGTCATTGAACATATTTATGGATGGGGTAGATTTTTGGTCTAGAATTATAGGAGCAGGCAAGTCTCAGGACTATATTAGATCAGCTGACTCTCTTCTGAGAAAAGTCAAGATGGGACAAGATTTTTTGAATATGGCCATGTCTAAAGGATGCAGTTGTTGACAACCAGACATAATTTGCTCTCGTCAATGTTATGGATGAGGTCTACTGGTTCCCTTTCACAAGATCATCCATTCTGGAAATGAATCTTTTACCTGTCTTCTTAGTACTGAATGCCATGTGTGGCAGACTGGACACCCAGGTCCTTGTTTTCAGATTGAAGAAGGATTGTCGCACTGTCTCTGTCCTTTGAGATAGGGTAAGTATAAAATGTTCCCTTCACCAATCTGATCAAGGCTGGGAAAAAAGAAACTCTGTTTTAATATTCAAAATAAATTTGAGCATGTGCAGCTGCTTAAGTGCTAAACCACACCATATATGGTTTGAAATCTGTTTACTTCCTTGCCGTACAAATAGACAAAGAAACATTACATTAACATTTTCGATGTCAAGTCTTGCATGTGCACTGCTAGCTGATTGGCTAGATTTTAGGAACTGGTTAACGGGGTAAAAATTTTGCATATATTTTCAGAACATAGCTGAAATTGATGGGCTATTCCTCAATTACTGTACTTCTTTTTGTGTTGAAGTGTTTTATTTTTTGCTATAAATTTCCTGCAACATGCTGCAAATATCTGAAACAAAGTAAAACAGCTGTAACAGCTCGAGGCTTTGTTAAGCTATCTACAGCATGATGCTGTACACGTGCCAATTTTCCATCTGCAAAAATGTGTTTGATTTAACCCTGAATAATTCAACAAAATCTCCAACAACAGACTGTGACATTAAAAAGAGCCTAAGAACATTTTCACAACTCATTTGCTGTTTTATTTTTCCAAACTTTAAAAAAATGTGCCAAGCTTTTAGTGGCCTGGAAAGGTTTTCTCTGAGGAACTTACTGATATCAGAAGAAAGGCTTGGCACCATCTGTTTAGATACTTTACATTTCAACGTAATAGTTTTGTGGAATTTATTGAAAGCAAGTAAAGGACTTTGGAAGTTATTATTATGCATTATTAATTGTAACAAATTGTGAATGAAACAAAAATATGTTGTATCTAGGAAGTGTGTGTCATCACCTTCAAATGTTAAATGCAGGACATTTAACATAATGAAAACTTTTTACTAGAAGACAATGAAGATGAATAAGTAGCTGGTTTTGTATCAGCATAGTTTAAAATTATTTTTGCTCCCACAGCTAACACTCACAAGTTGCATTTCATTACACCAACAGGAAACACAAAAAACTGACCTGTAAAAAAGTAGAAAGGTAGGAAAAAATGAAGTAGGAAGTAACTGACTCCAACAGCCCAGAAAAAAGCTTAAGACCGTGTTGTTTCATCCTATACATTGGCTAAAAATTAGTTTTATTTGTCACATGTACATCGAAATATTGAACCATCAGAATCAGGTTTAATATCACCGTCGTATGTCGTGAAATTTGTTAACTTAGCGGCAGCAGTATTATGCAATACACAATAAATATAGAAAAAATAAGTAAATCAATTGCAGTTAGTGTATATAAGTGTATTAAATAATTAAATTCAAAATAGCACAAAAACAGAAATACTATAAACAAGGTGAGGTGGTGGTCATGAATTCAATGTCCATTCAGAAATCGGATGTCAGAGGGGAAGAAGCTGTACCTGAATTGCTGAGTCTGTGCTTCAGGTCTCTGTACCCTTTTCCTGATGGTAACAATGAGAAGAGGACATGTGCTGAGTGATGGGGGGGGGGGGGGGTCTTAATAATGGACACTGCCTTTCTGACGCACCGCTCCTTGAAGATGTCTTGGATACTATGGAGGTATGAAGGCTGATACCTGAGATGGAGCTGACTAATTTTACACCTTTCTGTAGCTTCTTTCAATCCTGTGCAGTGCCCCCCACCCCCAGTTCCAGGCAACGATGCAGCCTGTCAGAATGCTCCTCATAGTACATCTGTAGATGTTTTCGAGTGGTTTAGGTGGCAAACCCCATCTCCTCAAACTCCTGATTAAATGTACCCACTGCCTTGCCTTCTTTATAGCTGCATTGATACGTTGCTTACATTGAAATGTGCCATTTACTTCAAATCAAATCAGCAAAGATTGTGCAGAACAGCCTGCAAGTGACGCCTTGCTTCTGGCACCAACATAGCATGCCCACAACCTACTCATCTTAATCGTTTGCCATTTCTGGAATGTGAGAGGAAATCAAAGCAGCTGGAGTCACAGGGAGAACATACAAACTCCTCATCGGCTGCGGCAGGAATTGAATCCCGATTGATGATGGTTGGGGGTTGTTAAGTGATGTGCTAACAGGTACACTATTGTGCCACCCATTTTACTTAAACCACAACAGGTTAAATTTATTAAATGCAAGTTACTGAAAATAAAATGACACTCCCACATTATGATGATGCAGCTTAATTGAATCCGTTTGCATAATCAATCTTTTTACAGACACTTGGGTTTCATAGAACATGGAACAGTACAGTAAAGGAACAGGCCATTTGGCCCACAATCTTGTGCTGAATCAGCTAAAAATCAAAACACCCAAATGCTAATCTCTCCTATCTACACCTCCTTTAAAGATGATTCCAGTGATGAAGTTCAGAGCATTGCTTTATTCCCTCAGTAGCATAATGTCTGTTTTGGACTTATAATTGCTAGAATAAAAGGGATATTACCTACATACCTAACCTGAGTTGTTTGGAATAAATATGCAGTTTCATGGCAGCAGCATTATACTCAGGTTCTCAGGTACTCTTCATTGAGAGTTTTGAAGGTAGAGTTCAATGCATTATCATGACTGTATAGCATATTTAATGCTACTGCCTGGGGGGAACTACTATAATTTCTGCTCTGGATTCAAAACGGAAGTCACAGGTCAGGTAACAATTTAATTCTTCCGCTTGCGTTTATTTGCAATCTTCCTTGAAACAGCACAGATGGGGGCTGCAGTTGGACTTGATACAAAGAAAATCTCCAATGTATTTGGGAATGGCAATATAGTACAGATCTATTGATGCAGCTGAATTTGGTATTTTTAGAAAAACTGTTTTGTTTTCATCTGGGGAGACCAATTCTTGATAATGAGTAATCTGATCTTGAACAATTAGCAATTTTTTAAAAAATGTTGAACTATTTGTGGTCTCATGGGAGTCCAGGATAAATTAAACATCATTTGATATATTAAAACAATGAAAATTTGCTTCCTGTTGCTTGCACATGAAAGAAAATGAATATAATTTTAAGATCTTTCCTGAGGTATTATAACCATTATTACAATCAATAAACATTTACATGTTTAACTTGAATTCACAAATAGTTTTTGTGTGTGGAGACTGAAAATGGACAAATTGAACCAGGGAAAATATCAGAAAATTTCATGGTTTTTGGTGTTAATATTGTATGAAGTTTTCCAAACTTGTGCTACTTTAGTATTTATGAAATACTATTAGTATTTACAGTATCTTTCAGAGAACTAACTAGGATTACATTTATATCATATATATTTTTGCAAAGGTTAATGTAAAATGTTTATTACGAATGGCTCAAAACATGAGCTATGTTGTGTCCAGTTGCAGAAGCTTCCAGTGTCCAGCTGATGCCATGCAATGGGATCTTAGAGCCTTCTGGTGTTTCTGGATATGTAGATCAGACCAGAAACAATTTATTAAAGTATTAATTTATAATATGCAAAAAATACCATGGTATTGTCCCCACACAATCACTTCTAGAAGTCGGATTTCAGTTAAATCAGGTGACAAATTGCTGAACATTGGCCGGGCCTAGAGAATCAGTTCTGATGGAAATCTTTCAATGACTTTGCTTTTCTACAGTGGCCTGTGTCAGTGACAGGGAAAACACTGCTGAAAAAGGCAAAATGAGAAAAGGAAAGAAAGCCTTGCAAACTGAAAAGAAAAAAAGATTAGCCAATCTTAAAAATAACTTTTTTTTAATGTATTTCATCAGAAATCAGCTTATACAGAAAGTCAGTGAGGTTTTAGTAATCCAGCAGTCATGATGTGAACTCTCCTTTCACAGGACCAGCCATCTTTATGTGATGTCAGTCTGATTGGTGGCAGGGATTTAGGGTTTGCACAACTCATAAAATTTTTGGAGAGAGTGAGAGAGCAGGACGGGCATAGGAGCAAAGTCACAATTCACAATTTAGAGCCATGGTATGGACAGAGATTTAATGATTACGCCTTGTCTCTCAGTGGCAGGTAAGCTTTCACAAAGTCACAGCTACACTCTGCCAGCAATTTGAAATTTAGTTCAGCAACTGTCTGGCCACTTGTCTAAACAGTACCCTGAGGAAACAAAATCATGGTAAAGCTATCTTTCTCAGAGCACATATGCTGCCTGTCACTGCCGCTATCAAATGAGAATTAAATCTGATCACAGAACAGCGGCAGACAGCTTTTAAAAATAGACCCAAAAAAATCATTTTAAAGCAAAGTGTATATTGTGGGATATGAATATGCCGCCAGTACTGCTGCTTTCCTCTGGCTGTTCTGAAATCCACTGTTCGGAGCATGTGTTCAGAGAAATTATCTGAGATATGTGTGAGATATATATCTCAAATGAGGATGCAGAATAAATCAACTCTATTCCCCTTCCATCTGGGCTGGAAAAATAACAAACAGGGCACTGAGGATTCCCGACAGTTTGTAGGTCATATGGGAGTGAAAATAGAAGCATGACACAATATATGTTATCTGTTGCAGAGATTTCTGACTACCCTTGTTTTGAGTGACTGCTTGTCTGACATTGTTCAATTTCTTTGATGGTTGGTTAAAGATTTCACTTTATCTTCATTTGTCTCAAAGCTGACCTTCCTCCCAGTCCCTCTTGTATTGGTACTGTCATAACCACCGTGTTCTTCAGCTACTGGGCACTGTGCAGCCACAAGCTGTCTATAGCAATATGAGTTCAGCTTGTCAAAGGCAGTGCACAGAAATTTGCTATGATTGAGATATTGGATTTCTGGAACTATTTAATTGTTGTTGGGTCTATCATTCAGTATACCATTGATTGTCAAGCTCATTCGTTACATTCTGGCGATAATAAGATTCATAGAAGTGCATTGAAATGCACATAGTTAAGAGATATAGCAACCGTCTCCCGATATAAATTATGCTACTGTGTTAGAAGAGCTGGTCTCGCACCTCTGCGGTCATGGGATTAAATCATGCATTTCTTGACTTGCAAGCTTCCTAACAGTATGCATGACTAAGTTTTGTTTGTTTTTCAGCCAAGCTGTTGGATGGATACTTTCTCCAGGAGGAGAACAGAACAGTTCAGTATCACCACTCCAGTTCTTCACACTTCCTGTCAGCTGATGCACAGGGCCAGAGCCCAAAGCCTGGAGTTTTTTTTCCCTCAAATTATTGGTTGAGCACAATGAAATTGAAGGGAAATCTGCAGTACAAATATAAATAGCTGAAACATAATAACATAAACTTCTTAAATTTTTAATGACTTATTGCACTTGGTTTATGTTATTTATGTACGGAGAATTGAAAGCAAAATGCATTTTTTTTTAAATGATGGAATTTTGCAGGAACATAGAGCCATCAACAAACACTTCACATATGCAGGCTAATTTAATTTGGTTTGAGTAATAGTGTTGGTTGGATCACTTGAAACCGAACAATGCAAAGAATGGCTTCAACTATAACACTCAACTTTCTAGACTCTACTTCTCTTTAATTCCTGTACAAATATTATTCCTTGTTCCATTAGCTTAATTTCTGGCAAAATAACCCCAGACTAATAATAGGATGATGCCGTTTCTTTCTGTTGACTGCAATGAAGAGCAAATAGAATCAATTTATATTAACAAATTCTTGGGTTAGGAACTCACTCTCCGTTCTGTGCACTTGACATGGGATATAGTTAACTCTTCCCCCACCCCACTATCTATTTTTTCACTCACTGCACTGTAAACGTTTTAATATATTTTTATGACTTTGTTATTTTGAGAGGACTAGAATATAAAAGTAAGGATGTAATGCTTGGTTAGACCACGCCTGGAATATGTGAACAAGTTTGGGCCCTTCTGTGAGAAAGGATGTCCTGGCAATGGAAAGGATCTAGAAAATGATCCAAGGAATGAAATGAGGAGTATTTGATGGCTTTGTGTATGTACTCGCTGAAGTTTAGAAGAATGAGGGGGCATCTAATTGAAACCTATTGAATATTGAAAGATCTTGATAAGGTGGATGTGGAGACGATGTTTCCTGTAGTGGGTGAGTCTAGGACCAGGGTGTACAAACACAGTATACCAGGACATCCCCTTTAGAACAGAGATGAAGAGAAATTTCTTTAGCCGAAGGGTGGTGAATTTGTAGAATTCATTGCCACAGATGGCTGTAGAGTCCAAGTCATTGGGTATATTTAAAGTAGAGTTTGTTAGACTTTTAATTAAGAAAGGTGTCAAAGGTTATGGGGACAAGGCAGGAGAATGGGGTTGTGCGAGATAATAAATCAGCTGTTCTGATATGGCAGAACAGAATCAATAAACCAAAAGCCCCAGTTCTGCTTCTACGTATTTACATTGTAAATACATGCTGGTATTTATGTACCATTTATTCCACATCCATACTTCTAATGTTATTTTACATAATTTATTCTTTATATTGTTGAAGTTGTTGGTTTTTGTACCGCAAATTCCTAGTAGATGTAAATGTGTATGGCGAATAAAGTTAACCTTTGATCCAACAGTGATTCAGGTTCTGATTCTGAAATATGGGTTCTCTTGAAGTCACCGAGACTGAATTTTAGAAATAGAGTTCAGCTCATAGACAATGTTTTATGTTTATAGTCATTGTTCTGCACATTGATATTTCCCAGGATACTGATCTGATTTGGGGCAACGGTTTAGTGAGCAAATGGCATGGGTTTCCTACTGACGTTGGTGTCAGTCCACTCCCACACAGGGCAGGATCTATTTGCTTCTGGGTAAGCATACTGAAACGGTAGTTAAAGTCCAATGATTCTGTGCTCTCCCTTTTGCTGATAACTGCCAGTAATTTAGAAAGAAACCGCAAACACCTGTCTGTTTAACTGACAAGAAGTCTGGGACTTCACTCCTTGACAGAGATTCAAAATCTGTTCGTTGATCATTTTTCTCTAAATTTGCAGCTTGCAAGCTGAAGAGCTTATTTGGGTCTTATATCATGTTAGAATGGGAATTGCAGGGATTCCGGAAAGAAAGGAGTGTTTTTTTTCTTTAAATATTTTCACGTGACCACAACCCTTTGTGTAGAAAATTTTGCCTTTTGGTTCTCCTTTAATTAGTTCCCTTTCACTTAAAGCCTCTAGTTTTGCCCTGGGGAAAAGTACTCCAACTATCTCTGCCCCTCAAGTCAAGTTTATTGTCATGTACACAAATACAGTGAGGTAAATATGCAATGAAAAATTGCTTTCAGCCGCATCACAGGCACGTAGGTATAGATAACGCACAGAGCATAAATTACACATAACTTACAGAATGCAGTGAAGATAGACAGTGCTTTCTTTACACTAATGTTTTTCACAATCATAGGCAAACCCATGGTGGTGTAAGAGGCAGTCCAAACATTCCATTGCTGAGATAAGGTTAGGGTGATCAGATCAGCCCAAGAACATGATGGCTGTAGAAAAGTAACTGTTCCTGAACTTGCTGGTGTGGGAATAGTTGGTGTTTTCCTGATGGAAGCATCTAGAAGAGGATTTGACCCAGACGGTGTAGATCCTTGATGATAGATGTCACCGCCTTGAGGCAGTGTATCTTGTAGATGTTATCAATATTGGGGAAGACTGCCTATGATGTTCCAGGCTGTGCACACTACTCTCTGCAGCCTTTTGCATTCCTGTGTTGGAAATGCCTTACCAGTGAGGATACTTTCCCTACAATGCAAAAAAAGAGTTCATTTGTAGAAGTTTGTTATAGTATTTTGTGATATGCCAGATTTCTCTTGTACCAGGTCCAGGACAGGTCATTGAGGTATTAACACCCAGTAATTTGAAGCCAATTATTCTCTCTACCTGCCTTTCCAAGTGTAGATAAATCCTGTGCCTTAAAACTTATAATTATTTCTCTACAATAACTAGCCTGTAGGTGCTTAGCTTATCCCTAGCTTTAGATAAAAAAAAGTATATTAACTGCCTTCGAGTCTGTTATCCCACTCCAAGCTGATGAAGATGCAAAACATCTCCATTAAGTTCCACAATCTCTTCCTTTGCTTCCTATTGCATCCTGGGATAGATCCTGTCAAACAAGAGAAAATCAGCAGATGCTGGAAATCCAAGAAAAACACACAAAATGCTGGAGGAACTCAGCAGGCCAGGCAGCATCAATGGAAAAGAGTACAGTTGACATTTCGGGCCTAGACGTCGGTTAGATTTTTGCATATAGTGAAATTAAAGATTATGGGGAAAGGCAGGGAAGTGGAGCTGAGTTCTTGAACAGATCAGCCATGATCTTATTGAATGGTAGATCCACCTTGGTGGACCAGATGGCCTAATTCTACTCCTATGTCTTATGGTCTTACTTCAGTCCTGCTTTCCTTCCCATAAACAAATCCTTTTTTCGTTAGAGCACTGTGAAAGTTGCTACAAATCATAGACTGCTGACATATGGGAAACCAACAAATATATTTTTCTTCATTCTTCTGCAGTCGTAGATAGATTCGTGCAAAAAGAGATAGAGCAGCTAGAGCAGATTTCTAGTCAGTGGCATTTCAATGTAAACAGGACTTGTCTGTTCCCAGCCCAGTCAAAGTGGTGAGATGAGTGATTAGTGAAATGATGCAATGATTTTAGAATCTCCTTGGAATTATTTAGCCTGATCATACCCAACCAACTATTCTCTAACAACCTTGAGACACATGGCCAAATCCACTTGGCAGTATCTGTTATCACACCCCATCTCTGGAATCCAACTGGAGTTCAGCAGTGGAGCCCAGTCCTGTTGAGAATCTAAAACATCAGTGGGTGAAATTACCACTCAGTTCTGGTACAGGAATGAAAACTTTGTTCCTTTCAACGGTATGCAGAATAAGGTAAGTAATTTGATTTTATTTTCAATTATTTTCCCTTTGTTTAATGTTATTAAACCAACATTTAATATTTTACATATTTTAATAAATTAGAGTTACATTTTCAAATTAGTTTCATTAATAATTTTAAATGTCTCCTGAATGTCAGTGGCATTTAAAGATTGTTGCAATTTGCTTCACAGCTTTGACAGAAGCCACAGCTTTGCCTTCTGTCAGAAGTGTTCTAGGGGTGGGGTCTCAGCAGTGCACCACCTGAGGCTTAGTTGCAATTGAGGCCTCATCCGGCTCATTAAATGCCTCCAGAATCCAGAGGCACAGCCAGATTCCACAGACAGATCCTTGCCAGGATATGTGTGGGTGTGGGAAGAGAATGGACACTGATTCTGGGCAGTGGCCAGGTTCAACAGCTCCAACCCAATGACATATTTTCAACCGACTTCCTCTGCAACACTTCAAGGGATTCTTTCTCATAGAGAGCCTGGCATTTTGAGGTTAAGCGGCACCCACTTACAGATACTCTCTGCTTATTTTAATGGGCTATTGTATTCAAGGAGAAGAAAACATGGCATCTTGGCTTCAATTATCAATACTTTCAGTAACTGTGTATGTCAGCAAAGCCTTTAATAGAATGGGAGTGAAGCACCTAGCAACTAAATGCATTAATGCAAGTATTTCTTATGACTCATGGTTGCAATGGTGTTAGTGAAACAACACATTGCAGGTAAAACAGAGTGAGCATATAACTAATGGATGTTAATAGAAACAGTATGTGTAGGTCTGGCATTGTTTGTGTGATAATGTTTGGTGTAATGCATTCTTTATAGAATTCAGTAGCTGCAAACTCCAATTCTACCCAGGCTGGTGAGTAAAATATTTTGAAAGCAAAAATTATTAGTAGAACAACAGGAAATACTTGTATGTTAGGCAACAACTGTTGAGAGTAAGCATTTCCTGTCAATGACGATTTTAGGTATGGCATGTTTTAACAGTGAAGTATCAGTCTCTAGCATTTTTGAATTCACATTGTGTTATCAGAATCAGAATCAGGTTTAATATCACCAGCCTATGTCATAAAATTTGTTAACTTTACGGCAGCATGAAAAATACATGATAAATAAATGCAGAGAAAAAACCTGAATTATGTAAGTTTATATACTGTATGGCTATTAATTGTTAATATAAAATAAGTAGTGCAACAGGAACACAAATAAAAAGTGGTGAGGCAGTGTTTATGGGTTTAATATCCATATCGAAGTTGGATTGCAGAGGGGAAGAAGATTTCCCTATCATTCTCCCCTGGCTTTGCAGCCCTCATTAGTTTGCTTCAAGACAAGTCTTCATTATTTTCCAAACTTCATGCAGACCACTTGCATACTAACTGAGATATCTTTACTTTAGAGCAGATCTAAATAAAGCTTTTATCCTAATGCTGAACCACCATGGCCTGTTTTTTTGTTGGAAGCTTCAACCTTGGCTCAGGGCAAGCATTCTTGCTTTGAAATCAGAAAGCAAAGGGTTCAAGCCACATAGCAGATACACAAGTGTGTAATTCATGGCAATGCCTCAGTGCTGTACTGAGAGTACGTTGAATTATTAAATGTTTCATCCTTTGGATGAGATTGCAAATGCTTCTTTCAAAAAAAATGAAACACTTATAGTATTCTGGCTTCTAGTAATTTATCATGCAACTGCTAAAAGCAAATTATCTGTATTTATTTTATTGTTGTTTGTGAGATAATAGTTCACAAATTCTTAAAAGACTAGGCTTCATTACTGCTTCATTGATCATAAAGTACGAGGGACACCCTAAAGTTAACAAAGAGAAGAAGTGAAAGCCAATTTGTGGGTGGCTCCTTTCTCTTAAAATTTATTCTGATCCCAGCAGAATGGCTCTGAGGAAATGACAGATCAAATGCTCTTTTGACTCGGGTGATGATCTTGCAAATGGTCAGACATTCATAAGAAATGTACAAACCACATTTTTCAGTAAATGTGGCCTTCTTCAAGCTTACCTGATTTCCTGTGCTTGCCCCGCAGTACAAAGCACACAAAGGAAAGCCCTTTCTGGCGTAAGATTTATTTAGTCACCAAAGGTACTTGGGAGATTAATATCATAATAAATGTGCAAGAATACCCAACAATAATCTTTGGTGGAATTGTTTCGTTAACAGCAATACATGCAAGGGTTAATAACATCTCATTACCTTCTATGATGGCACTTCTTGACCAATTGGACCAGCTAGAATGTGGTTGGCATTTTAGAGACAAGTAACTTTTGTCCTCTTAGCATTCCTTAGAATAATCCCACCCCCTGCCTAACATTCCATGATAATTAGAGAATTAATGGGCAAATGAACTAGCAACAATGACAAACAAATAGAACCATAGTTTCAAGCAACAGTTTGTATCTCAAAGGAATTTTATTTTAGTAACTAAGGAGGCCTTACTTTGAAACAGTATGTTTATTAAGTGTTTGCTCAAGAAAGTTGGTGCAAATTGTAATGCTCTCCATCCCTAAAAAAGGGAAGAACATTCACCATCTTTAACATCCATGCCATGGTTACCATATTGCAAAGCTGGTATCATATCCAAAGGACAGTATGTCTGGATTTTAGAAAAATCATATTGATATTGCTTGAGCAAAAAAAAAACTTGGTTAAATAGTTATCATGCATCCTACAGGAAAATAAATTCCAATGCTAATATAAGTATCAAAATATATGCTGGAATATTGCCAATTTTCTCCAATTAGTTTTACTTTTCCAGGATGATTTGATATGAAAAATCACAAATTATTTAACAAAATTGGAAGCAAGCTCAAGTTCTGAGTTAAGAATTAAATTTCTTAAAATTTGAATATTCAAGGATGAATCCACATCGTTTGAGTTTTCAACAAAGTAGATAAATGTATAAAATATTAGCCTGAAGATAATTTGGATATAGTAAACTTAAAAAATGTTGGGTTAGAGTAAACATCTGTTTTTTTTTGTGAACTGAATGCAAAGTATAATTTTACTTATTACCTGTATATTGAGAGAATCAGGAAGCAGTGTTTAAAGGAAAAGGTTATTCTGCTATAATCTACCAATAAATAATAACCTCATTAAATTTCAGTACTAATATGATTCTGTCACACATAAAGGAACTACAACAGATTGCAAGAGTTTAATGAATCACAGCAGCAGTGCACTGTCACCAGATTAATTTCAGAACGTGCTCAGCTCATCTACAAATTCCTCGGAGAATGAGTGTAAAATGTTCTGAATAAGTGTGTAATTATGACATCTGTTTCATTCTTAGTATCTTTTCGAAAAATACTGACAAAGGAATAACAAGTTTAAAGACGTGTTAACACTTTGATAGCAAATGTAATTGAAATTTAACTAAAGTGTAATGAAGATAGAATTGGGCTTATCTGCCATAATAAACCACAATTTGGGCAAGTTGTCATGTGTAGAACTGACCAACATTTGTTGCAGAATGTTGCATGATTATTTTTTATTACAAGAAAAATATTCAGTGGTGCTAGTTTTAAAAAAAACATACAGAAATTCATACATTTTGTCGAGGATTTAACAGCATTTTTGCATTTTTTAAATGATTTCATGATATCCACTTTTCAAGATTTGTTATGTTTTAATTATATACATAAACATATATTTACTTTGTGACTGATTTTCAGTCTACAAATATAAAGACCTAAAATGAATTTGCTAAAATCCCCAGTTTTGAAGCCAATTTCATCATTGTGGAAACTTATAAAAGCACACCTCTTTTAAAACCAATCCCAAGAGAAAATGTTCCAGAAATTAGTTGTCTTTATCCAAAGAAAACTTAAGGTTGGAAAATAAATGGAATATGATTAACTTCACAAGCATATACAGTAGGACAAATTATTAAGATAAGTCATTTAAAGAAAACTTTTTCTTCATCAAATTTTTTAAGTTGTGATCTGAATTATTCTTGTTATGTTTCTCCAGGTGATTTTCACTTCATGTGATGTCACAATATTTCAAATGTTGACCGACAAATGTTATTCAGATTTAAAATAAAGATTTTTTTAAAAAATTTTGAGCCAGAAGCCTATTAGTTACATTCCTATACTTGATTACTGTAATGATAAATGGATGGAATCAGTAAATTATCATTTACACACTCAAAAGAACAGCATCAGAGATGCAAATTGTCTGAAACACATTTTCACCAGGTATTATTTCTTTCTGCACGTTCTATGGCATCTTAAGTGATGTAGGTTAAATTAGTTTTTCCTACTACTTAGGCTATTTAATTTGTTAGAATAATTTTAGAGCACATTAACTTGAGCCCACACTCACCAATGGGCCATATAACTCGATGTGGTCAAGGAAAATTAAATTATGAGAAATTAGCCTCCTCTGCTTTTGATATAAAATGCATGAACAGCTAAGAACCCAGTTGAAACCCTGATAGCCATTCCATTTCCATCCCCATTCCATAGACATTGCATGATACTATGTATTGTCACTTTCTGCTTTATTTTCCATGCTTGTTTTCAATCATCTCCATTAATGTCATGTCTCTTAACGTCAAGGAGTTGAGAACTACCATACACCTTCTGAAAATTAAGACTAATTGTATTTACTGATTGTGCCACATTCAGTGACTTTGTTGAAATCGCTGGTGCCCTTCTCTCAAAGGTGTCTTTATAACGCAGGAGCTGTTGAAAGTTAGTACAACAGGAAAGATCTGTTTTAAGTGGATATACTCCTTGTTTGTCTTTCAGTGCTGGATTGTGCCTTAAATGCAGAAAATTGCATGGGAGAAAAGGCAGCCCACCCTGGATTCAACTCCTCTTAAATACACATGCTGCTTTTGTAACCATTGTTTTTGCAAAGGCAGGGGGAGGGTAACTGGTATGGAAATTGGAAAATCAGCAGTACTTCATTTTTTCTTAGGACCAGATGGCACCAGAATCAACCTGAAGGGAAAATTCAGGCTAAAACACCTTCCATATTTTAATATATTTTTAAAACATACCTCCTGGGACCTAAAATAAATACAATTACAAAATCGCCCTAATGAAGGAAGAATTAAAGTGCGATGATAAAATGGTTGATGGCAAGAACCTAGAGAAAATTTTATGAATGAAAAGAAATGAAACATTATTATTGTGCATTGTGCTATTGACTACACTTGGCAAAGCTTTGCTGAAAGTAGTTTTGTCAACTTATAATCCATTTTAGATGAGATATTCAATTTAAACAAACAACTTGGCAGAATGATTTTAGATTTTCTCTCCTGCTTAGAATTTTGTTTGCCATCTCCTTATACTACTTTAGCCTTGATTTTTTTTTCACCTTTTGTATTCTTGTTGGCATACAAGGAATTCAGAAATAGCTTGAGTCCAACCTTGTAGTGGAAATCTTAAAAATGGTCCTTCCACAAGACTACAATAATAAATGGAAAATTGCATTTGCTGAGCAATTTCATCCTTGGGTGTAGTTTCTGATCGGCAACTTGCCTATGAAGGGATTCAGTGTGACTAATAAATACTGTTGAGCTATTGAAAATGTCAGACCTTTGATCGTGTCAGGAACTGATTCAGTAAACAAAATGAATCAATGAATCAGTCAATCAATTTTTATTTATACATGGCATCCTAGTTACATGAATGGTGTTAGAGATTGTCCAGCCTTGGGGACTTATTGTACTTAGGGATGTATTTCTAATGGAACACAGGGAAGAGAAATTACAAAATCACAGCCAATTCCATTCACTAAGTGCCCAGATTGCAAAGAAAAATGCATGTACAATCTACATGTTTGAAAATTCTGATTTGTCATTCTGTGGTAATCCTTTCAGGGTAATTAATGGGATAGAATATTGTACGCAAACAGTATTTCCATGCAGTTTGCGACTTCTAAATCTAAATTTCAAAGCTGTGACTTATCAAAAGCAGTCTTGTCCTGATCTGTAGAGTTGGAGCTGAGTTCCCAATGTAGATTGCAAACAATCCCCACAGTAAACATTCAATATTGTATTAACCATCAATGTCCATTTATTTTCTCCTTGTTTCCAGAACTATATCAACTACACCTTGCTAATTGTCCCCAGTGTGAATTGAATGCCTCTGAGTTATAGCCATCATATAAGTTTTGACATTAAACAATCATATTCTTCATTTTGTTAAATAGAACTGAAGTGCTCAAATGGTTTTACACACTGCTGTTGATTCTGTGTTGGATAAGGGGTGAATGATATGGAGCAGGAAAACGTTTTCAGCTCAGTTACATGAATACAGCAGTGGACACTATGTTGTGCACAGCACTCCCATGTTGTAGAAAAATAGGAAGAGACTCACTTAATGTTCTAATTATTGCAACAATGTAAAGTCACTCATTAAATAAACATGTTTTATTTAGCTCAAAGATTCAAAGGATTCAAAGATTCCAAGGTTCATTTATTGTCAAAGTATACAACTCTGAAATTCTTCTTCTCCAGGTAGCCATGAGACCAAGAAAGAGCAAAAGAAACCAAGAGATGGCAGCACCATCCTTAACCCCCAAATCCCTCCTCCCCACACAAAACACAAACAGAAATGAAACAGGTACATCGACCCCCTAATCCCCCTCCCCTGCACACAAAAAATGAGAAAGATTGGATGAAGAACATAGAATAAAAAAACTAAGAGAATGGAAAAAAAGTTCAAATCCATATCCAAAATACAGAAAGCTGGGTAACATTCTCTGGGTACAGGGACAGGTCTTTCCCTCTCCAGCAACAGAGCAACCCTACCGGCGATCAAAAAGCAGTCTCCTCTGTCCGTTAGCAGAGCGATCCCGTGAGCGATCAAAAGGCAAATAAGTATTCGTTATATACGGTCTCCATTTGTTAGGTAAGCAAGACTGCATTTCTCAAATTATTTTGCTCCGCCTTTCACTAAATGAGAATGACACCCTGTCTAATTCCTGATTTATCTTGCTGTGTAAGACTTTGAAAGCTTAGTAGATGCTCCAAGTGTGAAACCTATGCTTGGGCCTCTTTCAGATGTCATGGTGCGATTCACGTAAAATCACAGACTGATATGGACCACTTTTGTATCTTCCAGCTCTATCTTGATGTCTCCTATATGATTCGAACCTTAGTTCCAAATATTAGGCGTCGGTTTTCAATATAGTTTTAGTAATATATTGTTCCTAACTATCCCACCCGGCTTTACAGAATGTGAAATCAATCCAAAGTAATTTATTTTCAAAGTAAATTTACTTAAATAATCCTCAAGTCACTACATGGGAAGAAGTGATCAATTCTTCTCTGCAAAACCAAAGGAGCAATGAACTTCGTTTGTGGCCAGTTATTTTCACACATTTAACTGCATTAGAAATGTTGCAGCTCAAGCCAGCAGGTGGTGCCAGACGCAGGCTGTGGGATTGATCAATTGGGCACATTATGAAGGGGTTAAGGGGACAAAAACAAATGGGAGTGTGAATATATTGGTCAGAAACAAGCTCATATTCATTTAGACCTCATGATAGATTTCAATTAAGTGTTGCACCAACCATAAAACTTGCAGCCCATTGGGATTGTGTCTGTGCTCAAAATCACTTCACTGTACTTTTTTCATGCGTTTGAGAATATGGGGGATTACCTCAAAAAGTATGTTGCAATCCAAGTAACAGTCTACAATTGATTTTTCCAGCTTTTTTTCTTGTACCACTTATACGTCACAACAGATACACACATTATGAAGACTTCTGTTTGATAGGGAAAGGTAACAGGTCGTAAGAATAAAAATACACATGACCTGGATCTCTTCAAATGAAATTAAGCAACACTAAGTTTTAGGAAAATTCCAGAGGACTGGGGGGATCTGATATGGGTCTTTAGGAAGCAATCAGACTTTGGGAATTAATAAGCTGCCATTCAGATATGTGTTCATTTGCTAGCTACTGGACAGCACTATATAGGAAGTATAATGTAGATCATGTGGAGATTCAAACACTTCAACAACTCCAGTGTGACTTCAGGATAAAAGATCCTGCCTTACAAACTTGTCTCAGTTCTTTGAGTACTGTGTAGAGTTGAGAATATGACATAAATAATTGGAAATTCATAGTGGTAGAATACAGCAGCAACTCTGGGCCAGACAATCATACATGAATGATCCAGAAAGACACTAGTGGGTCATAGATGGGAGCTAATATAGATGGCATCTGTTGGTTATGAAGTGGCACTGATATATTACAAAATCAATAAAGAAGTTACTCACTCAACATCAAGGAAATCATTCACTTAAATGTTAAACTTTCATCAGAAAACTGCTCATGGTGGCTCCCTTCCAAGGAGCTCACTGCAAAATTTTCTCTTCAACTTTCACCATGATCGGAATGCCATCCAAAGTTCGCACTTCGTTTTTTTTTCTAAAAATGAGCGGTTGAGCAGGTTTGACAAGAGCGTCTATGGAAGAAGAATGAGTGGATGTTAGTGGTGTGGGGGTGGAGAAGAGAATTTTGTGCAGTTATGTGACATGCTTCCTCCCATGAGAAATGGAAACAGGAGTGGGCTCACCATCCCTGAAGTCTGATCCACCACTCAACAAGATCAAACACCATTTTCCGGCCCTATCTCCACATTCCTTGATTCTTTTTCTATCCAGAACCTTCTGTTTTGAACACAGTTTATAACTAAGCTTCCACAACCCTTCTGAGGTGAGAGTTCAAAATATTTACCATCATCTGAATGAAGAAATATTTCCTTACATTTTTTGTAGATGGCCTTATGCTGCCCTTATTTTGATCTGTGGTCCCTAACTTGGACTTCTTAGCCAGGAGAAATAATCTCCCCATATCTATCCTATTAAATCCTATTAATAATTTCCATGAGGCCATCTCTCATCCTTCTAACTTTAAGAGAATAGAGCCCAAGCCTACTCAATCTCTTCTCATACAATAGACCCATCATTTTTCAAAGCAGTCTGAATATTTGCTGCAGTTCCTCAATTACAGGTAAATCCTTTCTTTAGGTAAGAAGATCAAAGTTCTATGCAGCAAAATTCTATGACAGGTGTGATTTCACTACAGTCCTGTGTAGTTATTGTTAAACAGCTTTACTCTTATTCTCAATTCCTCCAGCAATAAAGATCAACATACCATTTTGCCTTCCTAATGGCTTGTTATACCGGCATCTTAGTTTTCAGGAATAAGGACGTCCAGGTCTCTTTAAACACAAACATTTTCTAGGTACTCACCATTAAGAGAAATATTTGCACTTGTGTTTTTCTATCAAAGTGGATAATCTCATAATTGTACTGTCCACCATGTAGCTGTCTATTCATGAAGAATGCCTGAATCCCTTTTGCATCTTCATCACAACTCAGATTCCCTTGTGGTTTTGTCTCATCATAAAATAAAAGACAGAAGTATTCTTGTTGAACAATAAATGCTTGTCAGACACTAATTTTCTTCCAGTTTAACAGATGCAGAATTTTAATTAAACATTGTTTGTTTAAAAGGTTCCCTCTGTACATTGTTTTAAATCAAATAGAGGACATCTGAACACATTTTTGTGTTAACAAAGGTTACTATATATAGAAAGTTTAAAAATAATGCATTTCTTTACAATTTTAAATAGTACTATAATTTAGATTTCTTCGTTTCAAAAGTTTTCTAATTCCTACTTCAGTATTTTTATAGTTTATTAATTTTATCAACTATGTAATATATGACAAATATTACATTTTTATGTCCTGGTTACAAGTTTTTAATCCTAGCAAGCATATATTTAATTTATAGCTGATTTGACTTTCATAAACGTTGGCCTGACAGAATATGAATTTTTAGGTTGTGTTTGTACTTATATGCCTCCACAGACCTGTAAGTGAATAGGAGAGAATGGCCCTTTTTAATATTCAAACTATTTAATTGTTTTTACTCAAATGTACCAAAGCTCTTATAATATATTTAGCGGCAGGCCCAACAATGACCTTAAAATCTCCTTAGGCTCTTGGCCCTCTGTTTCTCTCTGTAACCCCCTTCAGCCTTAATACCATCTGAGATACTTTCAATCCTCTAATTCTGGTCTATTGAGTGTGTTCAGTTTTAATCAGTCTACCAGTGCAAGGAGCCATGCTTTCAGCTGTCTGCAGTTCAAACTCTAGAACACACCCCCATTCATTTCTGTTTACCTCATTTAAAACTCCTTTCTTATACAGATATATTAATTATCAAGTTTAATACTTCTCTCCATGACTCATCTTCAAATTTGATTTCACAACATTCATGTGAAGTACATTATGATCTTTTATACATTCATATAACTAAACTGTTGTTGGTCCATTTGATCTTCTCACATGCTGAAAAGCATCAAGAGCAACTGAAAGCATATTCATAGAAATTTATTTTATTGCACTTTGCAATCTTGCATAAATTTATGAGTTAAAAAATAGTGGAAATATTTGCTTTATGAAGAATTCTCTTTTGGCCTGGAAACTATTTCATCTTTGTTTATGAGGTTCAAGGGACTTCTGAAGGTGGTTTAAGGGATTGTTTAAAAGGTATCTAGTGCAAGGTGGTCCTTCAGCTCAGTGTGCCTGTGTCAGTCAGTAAAGAGTAAATCCGCCTTTCAGCAGCAGATCTATGGCCCTGTTGGTCATACATTTTCAAGCATCCTTTAAATTCTTTTTAAATATGGTCAGGATTTCTGTCTCTCTGTCACCCCTTTCAGGCATAGAGATCTCAACAGTATCCTCTAACCCAAGGGTTTCCAATCTGTTCTTTGTCATGCAACCTTACCCATTAACCGAGGGGTTCAAGAACCCCAGGTCAGGAAAACCTGCTCTAATCCTTCCCGTTCCCCAGCCTGAATTCCATTTGCCACTGTCTAGCAACTATCAGACCATCCAAATCTTCCACAGTGTCAATTATTGCACCGTCTCCAAACTTCTTTATCAAGCCTTCTACACCCATCAGGTTTAAGTAGAGCAGCTATTGTGGGAGCAGCCATTGTGTGAGTAGGACGGTGTTAGAATGAGGTGTTGAGAGGCTAAGTAGAGGAGGTTGAGGGTTCTCATTCTTTGTCTATTAGTGCCTAGCTAGGGTAGTGAGAATGGATCCCAGGTAGTAGTGTGTCCTTCATTCAAAATGTAGGAGATTTGGGAGACCCCCAGTCTCCCTGATTGCTACAAGAAATGGAGAACTGTGAGAAGTGCACTTTGGTGTTAGGGAATTGGAGCTGGAGCTGGAGCTGGAGCTGAATGATCTTTGGCTCATTCAGGAGAATGAGATGATAGATAAAAGCTACAGGGAGGTAGTCACACCTAAGTTGCAGGAGGCAGTTAGTTGGATGTCTGTCAGGAGAGGAAAAGGGAATAGGCAGTTAGTGCAGAATAACCCTGTGGCCATTCCCCTCAATAACAAGTATACCACTTTGGGGAGATAAAGCAGTGACCTACCAGGGGAAGGCCACAGCAACCAGGTCTCTAACACTGAATCTGGCTCTGTGGCTCAGAAGGGAAGGGGAAGGAGAAATGGGGTGTAGAGGAGAGTGAAGGGCACGACAAGGCACAGAAGACGTCATTGTAATCCACTGCAACCTACAGTGTGTGATCCTTGTTTGTACAACTGGACCCATTCTTCCGAGGTTGAGAGAATGGAAATGCCCCAGTGCAATGAATTTTTCATTTTAAAAACTCTCCTGCACTGGTTTTCTCTGATTGTCAATGGGAAATCACGACAGCTATGCAAATGGATGAAAGAAGTATGGAGAGTTATGCGAGAGGGAAGGATTCAGTTGATGTTAAAGATTCAGTATAACATAATGGAACAGGCCTGTACTGCGTCCTATGTTCTATGTTCCATGTTCTAGTCATTTATAGTTACTACAGAAAGCAAAACACCAAGATCTAAGGCCTGTGGGGCTCCAATAGTAGCAGCCTTCCAGATTGTGTTCCATTCACAGAAATAGGTGGAGTAATCATACACTGTTCACAACACAGTGATTCAACTGTTTAGCTAAATTTGAGGAGAAGGTGATATGGTAATTTTATTGGATGAATTTGTTTTGTTTTGCCAGTAGTAGTCCACTTATTGTCAGCTATACAAGGAAAATTAAATCAAATCCAGTCAGTTTGTGAACAGTACAGATACAATGGCAGATGCTGAATTAATTGCAGACAATGTGATATAATCCTGGAAGTACATTTAACAAACTACTTCACAGTGCAAATTAATTGTGAAATGAGTTGAAAATCAACAAAAAAAAAACATGTTCTGACCTACTAACTTTGGAGACACAGAACGTACAACATACAACACAGCATAGTATCAGCCCTTCAGCCCATGATGCTGTGCCAACCTTGGAGACCTGCAGAGGTGAGTCATCCAGTTGGCATAACGCTGGAGAACAGATAAAAGCAAATAAACAAAATCCAGTCTGTATGCAAATACGATGCTGAGCAAAGCCCCATCATCAATAGATATTGTGTTCATTTATCCGTTATTTGCCCAATTGGCATGTGCAAATAAAATGATTTAGATCTCACTGGCATAATGTGCTCGTGTCTAGGAACAGAATGCTGTGAAAGAGCAATTTATGCAGTTAAATTCTGTTGGAGGTAACAGCCAGGCTATTCAATGTGGCCAATCTGTGGATGTTCACCAATTTTACATTGTCAAGCATAGAGCAAGCTCGGGATTGCATGTGTCTTTATTAACGCAGAAGTTACTGTCAGGAACACTCTTTCTCTCCAGGATATACTACGCACAGAATCACAGAATTTTAACAGTATGATATGAGGCCGTGCAGACCATCGAGTCTGCACCAGCTCTGTGTGAGCAATCCGGTCGTTACCAAGCCCCTGCCCTCAGAGTTTTCCAAATGCTTTCCTTACCATAAAACCATAAGATATAGGAGCAGAATTAGACCACTTGAACCATCGACTCTGCTCTTCCATTCTATCATGGCTGACTCAATCCCATTCGTCCTCCATTTCTGCGTAACCTTTGATGCCCTTACTAATCAAGAACCTAAGAAGCTTTGCCCCCAGCCAAAGAAATTCCTCCCCATCTCTGTTCCAAAGGGATACAGAGGCAACTCCCTTTTGAACGCTCAGAGCATTCCTGACTTTTCCCACTCACTGGATTTCCCAATGCCCTCTACTGACGGAAACAATTTCTTGTTATTTTCTCTGTCCATGGTCTAGCTTCTTGGGTCAACTATGTAACTAAGTTTGTTGCTGTTCATGCTACTGACTCACGACTCACTGCCCGATTCAGTTCAAACCACATCAAGTTCACTGATAATTCTACAGTAGTTAGCCTCATCAGCAACAATGATAAGTCAGCAAACAGAGAGGAGGTAGACAGGTTGTCAAATGGTGCAAGAACAGCAACCTGAGTCTCAAAAAGGACAAGACAACAGAGATGATTGTGGACTTCAGGAAAGTACTGGTTGACCACACCCCATTGCACATTAATGGCTCTGCTGTGGAGAGAGTGAAGAGCACAAAGTTCCTTGGTGTGCACATAATGGACGATCTAACCTGGACACACAATACTGCCTCATCTATACTTCCTGAGGAGACTGAGGTGTGCCATGCTCCCTGCCCCCATTCCAATTACTTTCTACAGGAGCACCATTGAGAATGTCCTGTTTGGTTGCATCATTGTGTGGTACGAAAGCTACAAGGCATCAGACTACAGGACCCTACAGAGGACAGTAAAACTCTCCCTCTGACATTTACTGGGAGCACTGCAGATGAAGGGCCCAAAGCATTGTTGAGGATCCTTAGCAACCAACCCACAATCTCTTTGACCTATTAGCTTTAGGAAGGAGGTAACGAAACATCAGGACTAGGACTGACAGAATGGGTAACACTTTCTTCCCTCAGGCTGAGAGACTAATAAATACCCTGCCACTACTGAAGCTCATCACTGGGATAGCGAGCTGTTCACTGTACTGTTTATTTTTTACTGTCTACCTACGCTGCGCATTACTACATGCATTTTGAATTGTATTTTATTGTCATACTTATAGTACAATATCTTGGTTTATGTGCCATGTGTGATATATGTTGTGTGGGTGCACCGTGGTCCAAAGGTACTTTGTTTCATTTGGTTGTGCATATGCACAGTCAGATGACAATAAACTTCAACTTAAACTTGAAGTTTCCTGAGCCCTGGAGACACTTCAGCTCATTTCTACACACATCAAGTGTTTACTTCTTTCTGACAGAGCTGGGCTCAATATTGCAGTGCTTTATAGAGACTCCAATGATTTCCTCATTCTTGTACTCTCAAGGTTCTATTTATGAAGTGCAGAACCTCCAATAGTTTTTAACCATTTCCTCAACTGCCCTATCCCTTTCAACGAATTGTGCACATATGCCCCTCACGTAGCACTTTTAGAATTGTGTCCCCTATTAAGAGACTCTTTGAAATCTTCCTACCAACTTGTAACACTTAAAAAAAGAAGTTTATGACTGTTCCACTCTGCGAGTTCGACTTCCCTATTTATTGGTTGGCACTTCCTTAGCACAAAAGGTATAGATGTGCCAGAAATTGGTGTGTCCTGGATGGATGCCTGGTACAATATGTAAATAGGCTGACTAGAGTAGAGTCCATACTGGATCTAATACCAGGCAGTGAACCTAGTCAAGTAACAGTTCTCTCAGTGGGTGAGCATTTCAGAGACAGTGACCACAACTTCCTGACCTTTACCATAGCTTTGGACAGGGAGAGGAGCGAACAGTATGGGAGAGAGCATCTGGGTGAGAAAGGGTATCTGGGTGAGGGCAACGTATGATGCAATTAGGCAGGAACTTGAAAGAGTTGTTTCAGAAGCACTTGCATGGGGTTTTGCATAGGTCTGTACCTGAGGCAGGGAAAGGATGATATGGTGAAGGTACTGTGGTTGGCAAGAGATGTGGAACATTTAGCCAAGATAAAGGAAGAAGCATACTTCATAAGGTTTAGGAAACAAGGATCAGGTAGGGTTCTAGAGAGATACAAAGTAGCTTAAGAATGGACAGGAGAACTAGAAGCAGTCATGAAAAGGCCTTGGTAAGAAGTAATAAGGAAAACCCCCAAGACATTCTACATGTACGTGAAAAACAGGAGGATGACTAAACTCAGGGTAGCACTAATCAGGAATGAAGGATTGATTGTCCTGACTATCAGGAAGTAGGAGAGGTCTTAATGAATACTTTACTTCAGTAATCACCAGTGAGAGGGACCTTGATGAAGGTGAACCAACCTATGGGAACATGTCAATGTTAAGAAAGAGAATGTGCTGGAACATTTGGAAAACATTTGGATAGTTAAGTCCAGGGCCGGGTGTGATATACCCTAGTTTATTGGAGGGTGGCAAATATTCTTCCTTTGTTCAAGTAAGTTACTAGATATAATCCAGGGATTTATAGACCAGTGATTCTTAAATCAATGGTTGTCTAACTATTAGAGGGGATTTGTAGAAATAGGATTTATGGACATTTGGAGAAGCATAGTCTGATTAGGGATAGTCAGTATGGCTTTGAGGAAGTGGAAATTGTGCTGGGGAGCTTTCCGCAGGGATCAGTCCTTATCTGATTCCCTTGTCCACTTGTTCCTCCCCATTGATCTCCCTCCTGGTACTTATCCTTGCAAGTGGAACAGGTGTCTCACTTTTCCCTACACCTCCAGCCTCACTACCATTCAGGGCCCCAAACAGTCCTCCCAGGTGAGGTGACACTTCACCTATAACTCTGTGGGGGTCATCTACAGTATCCAGTACTCCTGGTTTTAGCCTCCTGTAGATTGGGAGACCACTTTCCAAAGCACCTTTGCTTCACCCACCACAAAAAGTGGGATCTCCCGGTGGCCACCCTTTCAATTCTAATTCCCATTCCATTCCAACATGTCAGTCCATGGCCTCCTCTACTATGACGATGAGGCCACACTCAGGTTGGAGGAGCAACACCTTGTATTCCGTCTGGGTAGCCTCCAACCTGATGGCGTGCACATCAATTTCTCAAACTGCTGGTAATTGCCCCTTCTCCTCTCCGTTATCATTCCCCATTCCTATTTCCCTCTTACACATTATCTCCTTACCTGATCATCATTTCCCTCTGGTGCTCCTCCCCCTTCCCTTTCTTTCATGGTCTTCTGTCCTCTCCTATCAGATTTCCCTTTCTCCAGCCCTTTATCTCAAGTGAAGTCACTTGTTATTGTCATTTCGACCAACACTGAACTACATAAAAATAACACAGAAAAAAAACTACAGCAGACTACAGACCTACTCAGGACTGCATAAAGTGCACAAAACAGTGCAGGCGTGAAAATAAATAGGCACAAATAAAACAAGGCAATAGGCACAGTAGAGGGCAGTAAGTTGGTGTCAGTCCAGTCTCTGGGTATTGAGGAGTCTGATAGTTTGGGGGAAGAAACTGTTACATAGTCTGGTCGGGAGAGCCCAAATGATTCAGTACCTTTTCCCAGATGGCAGGAGGGAGAAGAGTTTGTATGAGGGGTGCGTGGGGTCCTTCATAATGCTGTTTCCTTTGCCGATGCAGCGTGTAGTGTAAATGTCTGTAATGGCAGGAAGAGAGACCCCGATGATCTTCTCAGCTGACCTCACTATCCGCTGCAGGGTCTTGCGATCCGAGATGGTGCAATTTCCAAACCAGGCAGTGATGCGGCTGCTCAGGATGCTTCAATACAACCCCTGTAGAATGTGATGAGGATGGGGGGTGGGAGATGGACTTTCCTCAGCCTTTGCAGAAAGTAGAGATGCTGCTGGGCTTTCTTTGCTGTGGAGCTGGTGTTGAGGGACCAGGTGAGATTCTCTGCCAGGTGAGCACCAAGAAATTTGGTGCTCTTAACGATCTCTACTGATTAGCTGTAGATGTTCAGCAGAGAGTGGTCACTCCGTGCCCTCCTGAAGTCAACAACCATCTCTTTTGTTTTGTTCACATTCAGAGACAGGTTGTTGGCTCTGCATCAGTCTGTTTGCTGCTGCACCTCCTCTCTGTATGCTGACTCATCATTCTTGCTGATGAGACCCACCACGGTCGTGTCATCGGCGAACTTGATGATGTTGCAGCACAGTCATGGATCAGCAGAGTGAACAGCAGTGGACTGAGCACGCAGCCCTGGGGAGCCCCCGTGCTCAGTGTGATGGTGTTGGAGATGCTGCTCCTGATCCGGACTGACTGAGGTCTCCAGTCGGGAAGTCTAGGATCCAGTTGCAGAGGGAGGTGTTCAGGCCCAGTAGGCTCAGCTTTCCAATCAGTTTCTGAGGGATGATTGTGTTGAATGCTGAACTGAAGTCTATGAATAGCATTCGAATGTACATGTCCTTTTTGTCCAGGTGGGCCAGGTGGAGGGTGATGGCAATGGCGTTGTCTATTGAATGGCTGGGATGGTACGTGAACTGCAGGAGGTCCAGTGAGGGGGACAGCAGGGTTTTGATGTGCCTCATGATGAGCCTCTCAAAACATTTCATGATGTGTGCAATGGGACGGTAGTCATTGAGGCAGGACACTGAAGACTTCTTCGGCACAGGGACAATGGTGGCGGCCTTGAAGCACGTTGGAATGATGGTGCTGCTCAGGGAGATGTTGAAGATGTCAGTGAGAACATCTGCTAGCTGGTCTGCACATCCTCTAAGCACTCTACCAGCACTCTATCTCTTTCACCAATCAACTTCCCAGCTCTTTAGTTCACCCCTCCCCCTCTCCTGGCTTCACCTATCACCTGCCACTTTTACTATTTCCTGTCCTCCTCCTACCTTCTTATTCTGACTTCTCCCCTTCCTACCCATAGATGCTGACTGGCCTGGTGAGTTCCTTCAGCACATTTTTGTCCCAATCTTTAATTTGGTCTCTGGATTTTTGTTTTAATTCAGAGATGTTTTGCTACCTACTTTGCTCTCTGTGATAATTTACACTGTGATTAGTTGTTCAGCCTGTGACATGAAATATTATCATTCCTGCATACAAAATATCCACAGCAACTGTTATCTGACTGAAACCAAGGTCGGAAACCTAACTGAGCAACACTGTGAAATGCTGAAGGCAGCATCAATGGAGGGAAACAAATAGTCACTGTTTCATGGTAAAACCCTTCAGCAGGACTGGAAAGAAAAAGGGCAGAAAGCAGAAAAAGGTGGTGGGTGAGGAATACAAGCTGGCAGGTGAATCCAGCTGACAGAGATGGTGGGCAGGTGGCAGAAAGGCTGAAAGGGAATGATGTGAGAAGCGAGGAAGTGACGGCAGAAACGGTAAAGAGCCAAAAAGAGAATCTGACAGGAGAGGACAGTAGATAACGGAAAAAGAGGGAAGGACGTGGGGAATCAGATGGAGGTAATGGTAAGGTCATAAGGGCAGGAGAAAGGCATAAAATAGCTGAGAAGCCCCCCAGAATGAAGGAAAAAATACAGCGGGGAATAGTGGGCAATAGTTATTAGAAGTTAAAGAAATTGGTTACGCCCATCAGGTTGAAGAATCTGAGCATCGTCACTTTATCAGTGAACAAAATCAAGGTTTATTTCTAAAAACAAAATGCTGGCAGAACTCAGCAGGCCAGACAGCATCTATGGGAGGAGGTAGTGACGACGTTTCGGGCCGAAACCCTTCATCAGGAGGGTTGATGAAACCTGATGAAGGGTTTCGGCCCGAAACGTCGTCATTACCTCCTCCCATAGATGCTGTCTGGCCTGCTGAGTTCTGCCAGCATTTTGTTTTTATTTATTTTCAGCATCTGCAGATTCACTCGTGTTGCTTAAGGTTTATTTCTATTTTACTTCAGAACAAGAGATTGGTCCATTCTAGCAAATGCTAATCAAAACTGTGTTTTTACCAATAGCCTCTAAATGCAACGTGTGTACAGTGTATATGGCTCTAGGCATTTCTAACATCTTAAAGCTGGATTACCAAAGTTTTTCAGGCAGCATCCTATGGAATTCATTGCCACAGATGGCTGTGGAGGCCAAGTCATTGGATAAATTCAAAGCTAAGGTTGATAGGTTCTTGATTAGTAAAGGTGACACAGGTTACCAGAAGAAGGAAAGAGAATGGAGTTGAGAGGGGTAAGAAATCAGTCATGATTGAATGGCGCAGAGACTTGATGGACTAAATGGCCTAATGCTTCTTCAATGTCTTATGGGTATGTATTTAAATAACTTTAACATGACTACGAAAAGAAATTTGCTTTACAGGTATTTATCATTTCAATAGCTATAACCACATATTCTTAAGTAATTGATTACAAAGAAATTATACATGCTCTATAAATAGCCTTTTATTTTTATTGCCTTCAGAAGCCTCAACAAGATCAAACCAGTGACCTTATTTAAGTTGCTACATCCTTAAATAATCTGTGCTTTTATTTCTTACTCTGTTCCTTGCTTCACTCATATGAACCTGATCAAAAAAAGTTTTTCCCGTTTATGCTATAATCCTGCAACTCCTTGTCTAATTAAGGGCATTAATTAAAGGAGTGAAATTATTGCTCATTAAGGATTTGGGACATTCTGAGGAAAACTGTTTCCCTCAGCACAGAATCAGCATGCAGTTTAAAAGTCTTCCGCGGCTGCAAATTAGTTGTTAATTCAGGGCAAATAAATCAGCAGTCTTGATCAGCTGTGTCTGTTTGCCTACCTTTTCTCCATTGAACACAGTCCTGCAGGGCATCAGTCAGAATGGACTGCTGAGGTCAGCATAAATTTTAATCCTCAACTGACAAATTAGCTCTCAACTAACAAAAATAACTAAAATATCTAACAAGCGAGAGGTTGCATTAATGTAAAAAGAGAATACATTAGTCAAACTAAATGAAGAATTTGCTTTTCCAATTTAGTGCTACTTTCTCAGCAAACCTTGAGTCATAAAATGCAGGGAATTAAAATAGGTGACCAAAGAAATAACTTTGGTTATTTACCTGTTAGTATTGGGATTTTGGAGTACGTTGTTAACTGCTTTCTTATTTGACTTTTTCTTGTAGCAAAGATGGAAAATTATCCTTTAGCCTTTTGAATGCTGGAAAATATTGTTTGATTCCCATGAATTATGAGACACATTTTTCTGCAGGATTTTTCAGTGATTCAGGTAAAGGGTAGCATTGTTTAACAAAGAGTACTTTATTTGAAGTCACTTGCAAAGCAAATTGAAACAAAAATGATATTCATATGCGAGCTCAATGCCAGGCGATAGATGACCTTGAAGCATTCACTATATAGGGCCATAGTTCCATAATAGCTACATAATGAGATCCAATGGGGAAGTCTATTTCCTAGCCAATTATATCACAGATGCCAGAACATCTGTGTGAAAGAGGGTAAAACACACTTAGATTTCAAATATGTACATAGGAATAATATTCAATGCAAAGACAGATGCTTCAAAGAGTTTGGAGGACTGTACTCTAGAGAGCTCCATAAGTACTTGAGAAAGAAGCAGGAGTTTGAAATGACAGAACATTAAGAAATTTTATAGCGCTTATTTTCTCCCCGGTTCATTCCTAATGCCTATGGTTGTGAATCTCGCAATACTCTCCTCCAGTTAGTCCGTGGAATCGAGAGGCATCCAGTCCCCAATCTTCCTTCTTCTTCACCTGGTTGAACTTGTTCTCACGTAGACTAACTTCAGCTTTGCCTCCACTGATGACTCCTGCAAGAAATCTGTTCCTTTTCTTTTGGCTTCAATGTCTCTATTGCACTGGTTGTGTTAGTCCCATTTTCCAAACTAGTATTTCCAGTATCTCCTGCTGGCGATTCTCTCAGCTGTGTGAACAAGGCACTCAGCTGGGTCAGTTGTTTCTCATGTTTCTAATTTCATCTGTACTCTCTCCTTTCCTCCCCGGACCTTCACGGCTCTTAACCCCACACCCCAAATTGCAGCTGCCTTCACCGTCAGTCTCTGCAGCCCTCCAGCATGATAGTATGACCTTCCCACCTTTCAAAGGCACCATTAACTCCATGAAATCCTAGCTAGCTGCTCCATCGTTCCCCTTCACACAGCATCTTCCCATACAAGTGCACAGGATGCAACACCTGGCCTTTTAAGCTTCCTTCCCACAGTCGAAAATCTGAATTTTCTTCCAATTCACTGGTAATTTCAATTTAATGTGTTATAATTCCTACTTACATTGCTGTCACTTCTACACTGGGAAGACCTGGAAGCAGTTCAGTCTGCAGCTATGGCTCTGAGAATCCAAATTTTTGTCATTACAGTTATCTGAAAGTCTTCCCATTTTGATTTCTTTGTTCACGGACTACTATGTACAGGGTATATCAGAATCAGATTTAATATCACCGGCATATGTCATGGAATTTATTAACTTCATGGCAGCAGTACAATAAATACATGATAAATAAATATAGAGAAAAAACTGAATTATATTAAGTATATACAGTGTGTATGTCTATATATATATATATTTATATAATAGTTAAGTTAAGATAAACAGGGCAAAAAAAAAACAGAAATAAAAAGCAGTAAGGTAGTATTCAAGGGTTCAATATCCACTTAGAAATCAGATGGTAGAGCAGACGAAGCTGTTCCTGAATTGTTGAGTCTGTGCCTTCAAGCTTCTGTACCTAATGCTGGAAATGCTCTGCCTGGATGGCACGCAGAACAAAAGCATTTTGCTGTTTCCTCATGTTTCTAACAATAATAAAGCAAGAATCTATCTTATACAACTGTAACTGAGCAGAGGAACAAAAAAATGACAAAAGAAAATCAGATCAGAATCAGATGTATTATTATTGATATACTGTATGACACAAATGTGTTGTTTAGTGGCAGCAGTACAGTACAAAACACAACTTTTCTTTAAATTACAAACATAAACAAATAATGCACATATGAAGTTGATGGACCATTTAGAAACCTGATGGCAGAAGGGAAGAAGTTGTCTCTGAATTGTTGAGTGTGGGTCTTCTGCAGCTCCTCCCGAATGGTACTAATGAGACAAGGGCAAGTGGCGAGAGTCCTTAGTGACGGATGCCAGTCATCAATGACAGAAAAACTGACTCCATTTAGCAGATCATGAAGGCTGGTAGGTAGGAGATGGAGGGAGCAAAAGAACTGGAGATGGCCACATCAATAACTCTTTGCAGAGAATCACAAACAAGATAATCTGAAGATGCTGGATATCCGAGCAACACACACAAAATGCTGGGGGAGCTCAGCAGGCCAGGCAGCATCTATGGAAATTAGTACGGTCAATGTTTCGGGCTGAACCCCTTCATCAGGACTGGAGAAAGCTGAGGAGTAGATTTGAAAAGTGGGAGGAGGGGAGAGAGAAACGCTAGGCCATAGGATTGGATTGGAGGGTGGCTAATGTAACCCCACTTTTTAAAAAAGGAGGGAGAGAGAAACCAGGGAATTATAGACCGGTTAGTCTGACATCGGTGGTGGGGAAAATGCTAGAGTCGGTTATTAAAGATGTGATAACAGCACATTTGGAAAGTGGTGAAATCATCGGACAAAGTCAGCATGGATTTGTGAAAGGAAAATCATGTCTGACAAATCTTATAGAATTTTTTGAAGATGTAACTAGTAGAGTGGATAGGGGAGAGCCAGTAGATGTGGTATATTTAGATTTTCAAAAGGCTTTTGACAAGGTCCCACACAGGAGATTAGTGTGCAAACTTAAAGCACATGGTATTGGGGGTATGGTATTGATGTGGATAGAGAATTGGTTGGCAGACAGGAAGCAAAGAGTGGGAGTAAACGGGACCTTTTCAGAATGGCAGGCAGTGACTAGTGGGGTACCGCAAGACTCAGTGCTGGGACCCCAGTTGTTTACAATATATATTAATGATTTAGACGAGGGAATTAAATGCAGCATCTCCAAGTTTGCAGATGACACAAAGCTGGGCGGCGGTGTTAGCTGTGAGGAGGATGCTAAGAGGATGCAGGGTGACTTGGATAGGTTAGGTGAGTGGGCAAATTCATGGCAGATGCAATTTAATGTGGATAAATGTGAGGTTATCCACTTTGGTTGCAAGAACAGGAAAACATATTATTATCTGAATGGTGGCTGATTAGGAAAAGGGGAGGTGCAATGAGACCTGGGTGTCATTGTACACCAGTCATTGAAGGTGGGCATGCAGGTACAGCAGGAGGTGAAAAAGGCAAATGGTATGTTGGCATTCATAGCAAAAGGATTTGAGTACAGGAGCAGGGAGGTTCTACTGCAGTTGTACAAGGCCTTGGTGAGACCGCACCTAGAATATTGATTCCTGGGATGGCAGAACTTTCATATGAAGAAAGACTGGATCGACTAGGCTTATACTCACTGGAATTTAGAAGATTGAGGGGGGATCTTATTGAAACGTATAAAATTCTAAAGGGATTGGACAGTCTAAATGCAGGAAGATTGTTTCCGATGTTGGGGAAGTCCAGAACGAGGGGTCACAGTTTAAGGATAAAGAGGAAGCTTTTTAGGACTGAGATGAGGAAAAACTTCTTCACACAGAGAGTGGTGAATCTGTGGAATTCTCTGCCACTGGAAACAGTTGAGGCCGGTTCATTGGCTATATTTAAGAGGAAGTTAGATATGGCCCTTGTGGCTAAAGGGATCAGGGGGTATGGAGAGAAAGCAAGTACAGGGTTCTGAGTTGGATGATCAGCCATGATCATACTGAATGGCGGTGCAGGCTCGAAGGGCCAAATGGCCTAATCCTGCACCTATTTTCTATGTTTCTATGTTTAAACTTGGGGCGGGGGGGAGGGATGAAGCAAAGAACTAGGAAGTTGATTGCCTTTTTAGGTATTTTGTTTTAATTCATAGAAAGAATCACTTATTTAGTAGGTGTTCTGTTAAATAAAATTCTCTCATCTGTATTTTTTTTTGCTAATCCTGCTCTGGAAGAAGTTTAACTTTAAGATACTTTATGTTGTATTTGCAATCATGAAAATATTTTTTTTTTCATTTCCATTTCATTCATTTCTTAAAATTATTCTGTTTGGAAAGGAATCTTGTGCAGAAATGAGATTGCCTTTAAACTTATTTTTGGGCATAAAACTGGAATTTCAAATCGGTTGTTATTTACAGAAAAAGTAATTTCATAAATCTCATGCCCCTGATGAGCCTAAGCCAACTCTCTAATGTTCCCATGTCTTTGAGATGGGGCGGGAGAGAGCTGATTGACCACAGAATCTAGCTGGAAGCCGAACACTAAGCACATCATTCTCCATATTGATACCTGTCTCCCAGACAGATACCTTACAACATAAGGGAGGGTGTTGAAAAAAAGTTTGAACAGCTAATTAAAATAGGCATTATTTTTAATAATAATGCCCACAAACTTGATTGATAAGTTACAGAACCTGGGCCTCTGTACCACCCTCTGCAATTGGATCCTCGACTTCCTAACCAGAAGACCACAATCTGTGCAGATTGGTGATAATATCTCCTCCTCACTGACAATCAGCACTGGTGTACCTCAGGGGTGTGTGCTTAGCCCACTGCTCTACTTTCTCTATACACATGACTGTGTGGCTACGCATAGCTCAAATACCATCTATAAATTTGCTGCTGAAACAACCATTGTTGGTAGAATCTCAGATGGAGATGAAAGGGCGTACAGGAGCAAAATATACCAACTAGTGGAATGGTGTTGCAGCAACAACCTGGCACTCAACATCTGTAAGACAAAAAAGCTGCTTATGGACTTCAGGAAGGGCAAGATGAAGGAACACATACCAGTCCTCATAGAGGGATGAGAAGTGGAGAGAGTGAGCAGTTTCAATTTCCTGGGTGTCAAGATCTCTGAGGACCAAACCTGGTACCAACATATTGATGCAGCTAGAAAAGAATTCAAGACAGCAAATATATTTCATTAGGAATTTGAAGAGATTTGGTATGTAAACATAAACATTCAAAAGCTTCTATAGTTGTACTGTGGAGAGCATTCTGACAGGCTGCATCACTGTCTGGTATGGAGCGGCTACTGCACAGGACTGATAGAAGTTGCAGAGGGGCAAGAATTTAGTCAGCTCTATCTTGGGCACTAGCCTACAAAGTACCTAGAGTATCTTCAAGGAGCGGTGTCTCAGAAACATAGCATCCATTATTAAGGACCTCCAGCACCCAGGGCATGCCCTTTTCTCACTGTTACCAACAGGTAGGAGATACAGAAGCCTGAAGGCACACACTCAGTGATTCAGGAACAGCTTCTTCCCCTCTGCCACCTGATACCTAAGTGGACATTGAACCATTGGACACTACATCACTTTTTAAATATATATTATTTTTGTTTTTGCATGATTTTTAATCTATTCAATATACGTATACTGTAATTGATTTATTTCTTTATTTATTTTCTTCTTCTAGATCATGTATTGCATTGAACTGCTGCTGCTAAGTTAACAAATTTCACGACACATGCCGGTGATAATAAACCTGATTCTGATTCTAATTCATTATTGAGGAAGTTGAAGGCCCAACTCCTTGAGTTAACCTGGTAGTAATTTCACCAAAACCCGACAAGGACATCAGAATGTGCCTAGACATGAGAAGGGCAAATGAAGCAATTGTGAGGGAGAGACATCCCATCCACATTGCCACTGTTGTGTATTTGCATCATTCTTAGTACTTAATCAGACAGTGCATATATCATGACACAATGCTTCATGCCCTGAACGTGTCTTTATTTCTCATTCTGGCTTCCATGCTCCATCACATCACATGTTGTCCTGTCCCAGACTGATGACATCATCACCGTACCCGACAAGTGTCAAACTACATGAACTGACCTTACCATTTCAATATATAACAGTTACCTCTAGAGGATCTTGCAATGCAAACAACAAAATCTTGCTTTCATGACCCCATCAGCCCCCTCATAGAGGTGGGAACTGTACTCCCTAACATAGCTCCATCTTTGAAGGAGCCATGGGCAGCAGGGATGTTCTTGTCCCATGAGTTACCTGTCATTCAGTGCAGTGACCAAGTTCTAGTGGATTTGGCGCTACTTGAGGATGAGGCATTATATGCACTTCCCAGGTTTGTGGCGTCAGTCAATTCAACAATGTTTTATGCTTGTACACTATGTGTTTTCAAAATGTGAGCATCTTCCATGAAAAAAATCCAAGTTCACGTGTGATATGTTTCTAATGTCAGAGGGCACGCATTTAGGTGTGCAGGGACATTTCACAGATTTGTTGGACAACTTATATTTCTACAAATGGTCTGGAATTTGCTGCCAGAGATGGTGATGGACCATCGTGAGAGCTTTTGATAAAGTTTTAGCTTTGTGGAACTAATCAACGCTAACCATCCAGTACAATACCACACAATGCTGGAGGAACTCAGCAGATCAGACTGCATTTATGGGGAGGAATAATCAGTTGATATTTCGGGCGAAGATCATTCTGAGTTCGCCCAGCATTTTGTGTGTATATATTTGGATTTCCAGCATCTGTAGAATTTCTTGTGCTAACCATCCAGTGCTACACTGGGGGACGGTGTGCTTTCAGAGAAGGTGTTAAACAAAAGCTCCACCTGATTCTTCAGCTCGACGTAAAATATCACATGGTGCTTTTCAAAGAGCAATAAAGTTTATTCCATTGTTCTGCAACAGCTATTGCTTAACTAACATCTACAACAGATTACGTGATCAATATTACATTGCTGTTTGAGGGAACTAGCTTTCTGCAAATTAGCTGTGTTTTCTTACATTATGACATTGACCAATTTAAGAGCATTTCATTGAATGTATAAAACATTCTAGATTGTCTTGCAGTCATAAAAAAATATTTATAACAGTTCTTCCTCTTTCTTCTTTGACCAAGTGCTGGTTATCTGCCTAATATGTAGCTATGTGTCAAATGGTGTTTAAGATCTTTCTCTGTTAAGTGATTTGGAAAGTTTTATTATCTTAAAGTCACCATATAAGTGATATAAGATGGAGCAATTTACTCTTAATGAAGTTTGTGTTATCTTTATTAGCTGGATTACCAAGGTACAGCTAGTAATGTTCAGAGTCTTGAATGTAAATCAGTTTTTAAGAATGTTTTCATAAATTTCATCACTGTAAAATGTTTTCTCTATGTTGTTTCTTGTAGATTTTAGGAGATTAACCACTATTGTAATCTGCATACGAGACAATAAGCAACTTACGCATGTATTGAAGGTACAGGTTGCAGAAGTTACTTTGGACCTGCTAAACAAGTTGATGGAACCTATCACTGAAAATTTTAAACTACATTTTGTAAAGAGTGCTATAAGGAAAGTTCTTCATTTCTTTGTATTTTTAAGTCCTTGAAACTACATGCTTCTGAATGGAGTGGTCATTCCCTTGTAGTTCGTACATCCTGATGCTGATTACAATATCGGGTATCCATTGTCCTTAATGAACAAGAGGCCCCTCATCTTTTCAGTTGCTTCATTTGATTAGAACAATTTTCGCATGAAGCAGGGAACAATATACTTGTGTATGTTTATACAAAATTATGGAAGACCAAAAGTACTTCTGAATTAATCTTGTACTTCTGTTTGTAGTTGCTAATGGCACAAACATCTATCCTTATCATAGTAAAGTAATAATTCAGAATTACACGGGAAGTGTCTATCTGATTGTCTTTATATCATTAATTTCAGTGGATATTGTTTATAGGGAATAACACAACAGTTTTAAGAGTATCAACTTCATGCATATCAGTATCAAATGAGAACACAATTATTGGAAATCATGAAAATAAATTTAGCAATAATCTCCCATAACTTAATTAATATCCAGAAGTCTGACATCCTCAACCTGATTTAGCACAATGTATGCATAACTTTAAAAAGAATCTAAACCAATTTATCTTGTGGAAATCTCATTAGTAAATGCTAATCATCTTTTTTGTCACGTCTATCAGAATTTATGAATCTTTTGTTCTACAAACTTTAAATCGGATATATTTAAAAATACCTTGATACATGATACATGCATGGATGACTCTCAAGAATGCCAGGTGTCCACCAATTCACTTGAAGCTGCCTGTGAATTACCAGTAAAGCAGGAAGCAACCGATACAGTTCACCCCATCTTCACCTCTCATAATTAAATGGTGTTCACTCAGATTAGTTTTACTATTATAATAGGAGGCCAGCCTCCCCATTTGTGATGTTACTCATTAATAGAAGAATACCTGGCTAAATCAATGAAAAACAAGCCAATTCTAAAACACTTAGAACAAATTGAAAGTCCACAGAAATGTAAACAGAATTGTATAATTTTGATATGTTGGTTAAAAAAATTATTAACATTGATCACCAGTTCACTATCTGCAATATTCCATTTGAGATTGTTTAAAAGCTAATTTTACAATTACATTTCCAGCTAAATTTATTAAATGAGCTCCCCAAGATATCTATCTGTCCTACCTGAACTTTTCATTCGAACGTCTTTTTGACTCTTTGTCCATCATTAGGAATCAACATTGATTTTAATTAGTATTTTCAAGATGAATTCCATCATATGTTAAGGTAATCAAAATTCTTTCTGCTTAAATGTCAGCGTACAAGAACCAGAAATGTGAAGCTGACTCAAGTTACCATGGCTCACTCTAATCTGAATTCTGCTTAAAGATTCTCAATTAAATTATAGGTTGTGACATGTCATCCATGATGCCTGGGCTGTAGTTTATTAACTGGGCACTTTTGAAACAGGTTCTGACTGATCTCACCTAAACAGGAAGCAACATTAGTCTCCATGAAGGCAGAATTTAACTGAGATTATTTATACATGCACTTCATTTGAACAACTTTATTTGAATGAGCAAAATATGCCCATGTAAATGAGACCAAAGATGAACAATTAGCAACACCTGCTCTAGATCTGCCTTGTGCGCTGTTTCCTGAGAGAAGAAAATGCTAAACATTTCGTACCATCAGGATATGTAATTGAAAATAAGTTCATTAGGGATTCTGAATTGCAAACCATACTGCAATGATTCTTTGTTAGTTTTGGTTTGAAAAGTTAATATCGTCTTGTCATCAATTCTTTATGACATGCATCAAGGTTTTGCAGATAAATCTGGAAAAAAAATGGACTGGGAAGCTAGACTCAGGAGCTTCTTTAGAGATGAACCAACTATCTTCCAGGGTAGTAATTCCTGGATTGCTGCCTGTGCCATGTGCCAGTGAGGGTAGAAACAGGATGACTTGGCAGATAAAGGCATGACTGAGAAGCTGGTGCAGGGGGCAGGGCTTCAGATCATTGGGATTTCTTCAGGGAGAGGCATGACCTGTTCAAAAGCGACAGATTGCACCTGAACCCGAGGGGGACCAATATTCTCATGAACAGATTTGTTGGAGCTGCTGGGTGGGTTTAAACTAATCTAGCAGGAGGATGGAAACCAAAGTGATGGGACTCAGGATTGAACGGATGGTAAAAAAGTAAAGATAGTGTGCATTCAGATTGTCAGGAAGGGCAGACAAGTGATGGAACATAGTCGCAGCCAACAGGGTGAGTATCAGTACATTAGGGTTGCAAATACAGTACACAAGGTGTTATATCTCAATGCACAGAGTACAAGAAATAAGGTGGATGAGCTTGTCGTGCTATTACAGATTGCAGGGTATGATGTTGTGGCCATCACTGAACCATGGCTGAAGGATGGTTGTAGTTGGGAACTGAATGTCCAAGGTTACACATTGTATCGGAAGGATAGGAAGGTAGGCAGAGTGGGATGTGCTGGTAAAGAATGGCATCAAATCAGTAGAAAGATGTGACATTGGATTAGAAGATGTTGAATCCTTGTGGGTTGAGTTAAGAAACTGCAAGGGTAAAAAGAACCTGATGGCAGTTATATACAGGCCTCCCAACAGTGGCTGGGAGGTGGACCACAGATTACAACAGGAAATAGAAAAGGCAAGTCAAAAGGGCAACGTTATGATAGTCATGGGAGATTTTAACATGCTGGTCAATTGGGAAGATTAGGTTGGTAACAGATCTCAAGAGAGTGACTTTGATGAATGCCTAAGAGATGACTTTTCAGAGCAGTTTGTTGTTGAGCCTACTAGGGGATCAGCTATACTGGATTGGGTGTTATGTAATGAACCAGAGGCATTAGGAAGTTAAAGGTAAAAGAACCTTTATGAACCAGTAATCACAATATGATTGAGTTCAACTCAAAATGTGATAGGGAAAAAGAATAGTCTGATGTAGCAGTATTTCAGTGGAGTAAGGGAAATTACAGCGGTATGAGAGAGGAGTTGGGCAAAGTAAATTGTAAGGAGCTGCTGGCAGGGATGACAGTACAGCAGCAACGGCTTGAGTTTCTGGGGGAAATAGACAATAGACAATAGGTGCAGAAGTAGACCATTCGGCCCTTTGAGCCTGCACCACCATTCTGAGATCATGGCTGATCATCTACTATCAATACCCAGTCCCTGCCTTGTCCCCATATCCCTTGATTCCCCCAACCATAAAATACCTATCTAGCTCCTTCTTGAAAGCATCCAGAGAACTGGCCTCCACTGCCTTCCGAGGCAGTGCATTCCAGACCCCCACAACTCTCTGGGAGAAGATGTTTTTCCTTAACTCTGTCCTAAATGACCTACCCCTTATTCTCAAACCATGCCCTCTGGTACTGGACTCTCCCAGCATCTGGAACATATTTCCTGCCTCTATCTTGTCCAATCCCTTAATAATCTTATGTGTTGCAATCAGATCCCCTCAATTCTTAATTCCAGCGTGTACAAGCCCAGTCTCTCTAACCTCTCTGCGTAAGACAGTCCAGACATCCCAGGAATTAACCTCGTGAATCTACGCTGCACTTCCTCTATAGCCAGGATGTCCTTCCTTAACCCTGGAGACCAAAACTGTACACAATACTCCAGGTGTGGTCTCACCAGGGCCCTGTACAAATGCAAAAGAATTTTCTTGCTCTTGTACTCAATTCCCTTTGTAATAAAGGCCAACATTCCATTAGCCTTCTTCACTGCCTGCTGCACTTGCTCATTCACCTTCAGTGACTGATGAACAAGTACTCCTAGATCTCTTTGTATTTCTCCCTTACCTAACTCTACACTGTTTAGATAATAATCTGCCTTCCTGTTCTTACTCCCAAAGTGGATAACATCACACTTAAAATGAGGAAGGTGCAGGATAGATGTATTCCAAAAATGAAGAAATACACAAATTGGAAAATAATACAACCATTATCTGACAAGGGAAGCTAAAGCTAATGTAAAAACAAAAGAAAGGGCATATGACAAAGCAAAAATTAGTGGGAGGATAGAGGATTAGGAAGTTTTTAAAAAACCCACAGAGAGCAACTAAAAGAATCATTAGGAGGGAAAATATAAAATATCAAAGCAAGCTAGCAAACAATATCAAAGTGGATAGTGAAAGCTTTTTCAAGTATGTAAAAAATAAAAGAGAGATGAGAGTGGATATAGGACTGCAAGAAATTGAGGCATGTGCAATAATAACAGGAGCCAAGGAGCTGGCAGATGACTTAAATGAGTGTTTTGCATCAGTCTTCACTGTGGGGGTTACTAGCAGTGTGCCAGGTGTTGTAATGTGTGCAGGAAGATAAGTGGGTGCAGTCTCTGTTACAAGAGCGAAGGTGCTCAAAAAGCTGAAAGATCTAGAAGTACAAAGGGCACCTGGACCAGATGAGCTGCACCCTAGGGTTCTGAAAGAGGCAGCATTAAAGATTTTGGTGGCATTATAAATGATCTTTCAAAAATCATTGGACTTTGACATGTGCTAGACGGCTGGAAAATTGTACATGTCACTTCACTCTTTAAGACAGGAAGAAGGCAGCAGAAAGGAAATTATAAACCAGTTAGCCTGACTCAGTGGTTGGGAAAATGTTAGAGTCAATTGTTAAGGATGAGGTGATGGAGTACTTGGTGACACAGGAAAAGATAGGACAAAGTCAGCATGGTTTCCTTCAGGGAAAATCCTGCCTGACAAACCCATTGGAATTCTTTGAGAAGATTACAATTAGGATAGATAAAAGAAATTTAGTGGATGTTGTATATTTGGACTTCCAGAAGGCTTTCGACAAGGTGCCCCACCATGGGGCTGTGTTATGAGCCTGTGAAGTTACTAAGATGGTTAGAGCATTGGCTGATTGGAAGAAGGCAACGAATGGGAATAAAAGGATCCTTGTCTAATTGGCTGCCACTGACTAGTGGTGTTCTGAGGGGTCAGTGTTGGGACCACTTCCTTTTATGCTGTATATAAATGATTTAGAAGATGGAATAGATGGCTTTGTTGCCAAATTTGCAGATGATACAAAGATTGGTGGAGAGACAGGTAGTGTTGAGGAAACACTAGACAATTAGGAGAATGGGAAAGAAAGTGGCAAATGAAATATAATGTTTGAAAGTGCATGGACATGCACTTTGGTAGTAGAAATAAATTTGTGGACTATTTTCTAAACAGGGAGAAAGTCCAAAGATCTGAGATGCAAAGGGACTTGGGATTCCTTGTGCCGAACACCCTAAAGGTTGACTTGCAGGTTGGGTTGGTTGTGAGGAAGGCAAATGCAATGTTAGCATTCATTTCAAGAGGTCTAGAATACAAGAGCAGGGATGTGATACTGAGGCTTTATAAGGCACTGGTGAGGCCTCAGCTTGAGTATTGTGTACAGTTTTGGACTCCTCATTTTAGAAGAGATGTGTTGGCATTGGAGAAGGTTCTGATTAAGTTCACAAGGATGATTCCAGGAATGAAAGGATTATCATACGATGAACATTTGACAGCTCTGGGTCTGTACTCACTGGAATTTAGAAGGATGAGGGGTGATGTCATTGAAAACTTTTGAATGTTGAAAGGCCTAGACAGAGTAGATGTGGAAAGGATGTTTCCCTTGGTTGGAGAGTCTAGGACAAGAGGGCACAGCCTCAGGATAGAGGGGTGTCCATTCAAACAGAGATGCAGAGAAATTTCTTTAACCGGGGGTGGTGAATTTATGGAATTTGTTGGCACGTGCAGCTGTGGAGGCCAGGTCATTGGGTGCATTTAAGGCAGAGCTTGATAGGTTCTTGATTGGACATGGCATCAAAGGTAACGGAGAGAAGGCCGGGAAATCGGGTTGATGAGGAGACAAAAAAAGATAAGCCATGATTGAATGGCGGAACAGACTCAATGAGCCAAATGGCCTAATTCTACTCCTATTTCTTATGGTCTTATGGTACCCAGCACTAATGGTTTCCCTTCTTCCTCCCAGACACGGCTTGTCCATTCTGCTGGCCAAAATATCTAACTTGCCATTTGCAGACATCCTGACAGGATCTGGAAGGAAATCCTATGTCATATTTGTTTCTCCAGCATATATGTGAGGTTACGTACTGTAGGTGTCCCTCATGTGACATGATGCCAGCATTAAAAGCACATTCCTGCCACCCCCAGAAACCTGTTCATTAATTTAATAATAAATGTTGATGAGCGTGGAATTTTTTAAGAAGTTCCTTGCACTCTTGGCACATCTTATGAATATAGCAAAATGTTCTATCATTTACATAATGAATCTTATGAATTAGAAACAAATTGATTATGACTGTCATTAGTCATGAAATTTGCTGTTCTGTGGTGGCAGTGCAGTGCTAGACAGAAAAAATGACTAAGTTACAAAAATTTACCTGAAGAGAAATAGTGAGATAGTGTTGATGGGTTTATGGATCAGAGGGGAAGAAGTAGCTGTTCCTAAAACATTGAATGTGGGTCTTCAGGCTCCTGTACATCCCGATGATAATGAGGAGAAGGCACATCACATATGGTGGGGTCTTAAAATAAGGATGCAACTTTCTTGCGGCACTGCCTTTTAAAGATGTTCTTAATGGCAAAGAGGGTCATGTTCCTACCGGAGTTAACTGAGCTACAAGCATCTGCAGCCCGTTGCAATCCTATGCATTGGAGGCTCCCTATCAAGGGGTATGCATAAAATATGGTCGTATTAACAGATAGAATCCTAAATTACATTATTAAAACCATTAACCTGTCCAGCTCTTCTAGCTGCAACACCCTGATAGAAGATAGGAAGGTTTGATTTCTGGTTCCCTTGGGCGTGTAAGTCTAGGGAATACACACTCCGGTCCTGCCAAACCCATGAGATTGAGACAGCTCTCCCAACCCAAACCCCGGTTTGTGTGGACACTGTGTAATTTGCTACCCTGTTACAACTCAATGCCACAAAACAATAGACAGCGCACTGCATGCGATTAAAGGAATTATATTTATGAATCTTAACCAAAAGGTTAGTACAGAAAGGAAGGTAAAAAAACAAAAAAGGCCCATTATAATTAAACAGTCAAACATGCATCAGTTGGAGCTCAATTCACTGATCCTCAGTTGATCTCAGTGCCTGGCTCCATCGAATCATGATCTCCCCACGGGTTGTATCCTACGACCGGTTCTCTCCAGTATCTTCTCTCTTCATCTCCCACCGAACAAAAGACCCAGCTCGTATTCCAAAGCTCCCCTTATCTCTCCTACAAGCCAAACACTGCTTCTACAGAAAGACCATTACTTTATCAGTGAAACCTTTCCCAGGGTGTTACAATAGGAATAATGAAAGTACTTAAATAGGTGCACAAGGGCTAGTGCAGGCTTAGTGGGCCAAGTGGCCTGTTTAGTGCCTTATGGCCCAATTTTACTCATATCTAGAATACACGAAATGTAATCAAATTTCTTAATGACATTTGAAAATTCTCCTAAAACAAAATTGCATTCAGCAGTGCTCCTGTTTTGTTGGTCACATTAACATGTTCATTTTTTTTCATGGAATTTGACAGCCTTGTTTCTTTGCTGAAAGCGTCAAGTATACATATCCTTCTGTGTACGCTGCTTCCAGGTCTGAGGATTTAAATCTCTCAAGGGGATTACTCCCAGTTAATCTCATAAATAAAAGCAAAGCCACCTCAGTGTGAACACCAGGCAGAATGTAAGCACATACTTTCACTAATAAAGTCCGTGTTTCATATCTTCAGCATTGAGTTTAAGCAAAATTGATTTTTCTGTGAAAAGTCGGGATTGCTAGGTGTTGTGTGAGATGTGGATGAAAAGACCTGTGATGCAGATCGGTGCTTACCCTGCCAAATGTTATTCAGTCATTGGTATGTCAGTCCAGGGCAATAAACAATTGATAATAAATCCTAGTGGCCTCTTGATTGGATAAGCGAGTAAATGATGTTGTGAATAAAAATCAGGTTTTTCAAGACATAGCTGATCAGTTCTATCCACTGCCTTTATAAATCCTAACTGAGTCAAAGACCCCATTTATTCCCAAGGACTATCTCAGTCAGAGACATCTCACTCCAACCCATTGACCATTGGTCCCAAACACAAAAACTGTATATCACTCCCTGATCAAACATTCTCAACAAGTGCCAAATCACAAATCTCTCCAGGATCCTCTTCTGACCTTTACTCTCTTTGTAGGGTATCTAACTACTGCAATAGCTCTGGTGTTAAGTGGTGAATGGGCAACACATATTAATACAATGGGCTCTTGTAATTTTAAATTTGAAATAAACACACACACACGATTTTACTTCCACTTGGAAATCTGGGTAAATTAAAGTTACAGGATGCCTCCCTCACTCCCCCACAATCTCCCTGCCACACTTGTCTCCATTGCTTCCCTTGGTGAAACAATAAAATAGATAGATAGATAGATAGATACTTTATTCATCCCCATGGGGAAATTCAACTTTTTTTCCAATGTCCCATACACTTGTTGTAGCAAAACTAATTACATACAATACTTAATTCAGTAAAAAATATGATATACATCTAAATCACTATCTCAAAAAGCATTAATAATGGCTTTTAAAAAGTTCTTAATTCCTGGCGGTAGAATTGTAAAGCCTAATGGCATTGGGGAGAATTGACCTCTTCATCCTGTCTGAGGAGCATTGCATCGATAGTAACCTGTCGCTGAAACTGCTTCTCTGTCTCTGGATGGTGCTATGTAGAGGATGTTCAGAGTTATCCATAATTGACCGTAGCCTACTCAGCGCCCTTCGCTCAGCTACCGATGTTAAACTCTCCAGTACTTTGCCCACGACAGAGCCCGCCTTCCTTACCAGCTTATTAAGACGTGAGGCGTCCCTCTTCTTAATGCTTCCTCCCCAACACGCCACCACAAAGAAGAGGGCGCTCTCCACAACTGACCTATAGAACATCTTCAGCATCTCACTACAGACATTGAATGACGCCAACCTTCTTAGGAAGTACAGTCGACTCTGTGCCTTCCTGCACAAGGCATCTGTGTTGGCAGTCCAGTCTAGCTTCTCGTCTAACTGTACTCCCAGATACTTGTAGGTCTTAACCTGCTCCACACATTCTCCATTAATGATCACTGGCTCCATATGAGGCCTAGATCTCCTAAAGTCCACCACCATCTCCTTGGTCTTGGTGATATTGAGACGCAGGTAGTTTGAGTTGCACCATATCACAAAGTCCTGTATCAGTTTCCTATACTCCTCCTCCTGTCCATTCCTGACACACCCCACTATGGCCGTGAATATCCTGTTAATAAGTAGAAATTTTTGCCAGACCACGCAATACTACAGAGCCAAAGGCATATTCTAATCTCCGAATTCTTCCTTTGGACAGGTGCTACCTACATAATGATCATCTTTTGGATTGTAATTTTTTCATATGTAATTTTTTAAGATGCAGCACTTGCTATGAGCACCCTGTCCACCGGACCATAATTCAAAATTACACATCAGAATGGTTAGAGTTTGTCAGTCCCTGGTCTTATGGTGGGAAATAAACTGTGTGACGGGCAAGGGGTCAGCAAAATGACATTGACAGGTCAGGTTAGGTCTGGGTATGAAAAGGAGTTCTGGGTCTTTGTCACCCCTTTTCTCTGCAGGGCTAAGTTCTTAATTTGGACATTCTGCACTTTACAGCTAACAAGGGAGGGGAACAGAGGCCAATGCTTTTTTATAACATAATGTTCCTCCTCTGTTCTTTCCCTAGTTCGCAGAGTTCCTTGTGTGAATTTTCGATGCTGTTGTAAATATTAACACAGCACCATATTAAATGCAGTTCTCTCAACAATCCACTACCTGACCCTCAATGAACTCTCAGACTGAACCACAGAACCTCTTCCTTCCCAAGATCAAAGTCAAAGTTGAGTTTATTGTCATTTGCACAAATACAGGTGCAATTAAAATTTTACTTGAAGCAGTGTCACAGACACATAGAATCGCACAAGCAGCATTCACAAAAAAAACTGATTATGAATTAAACATAATTTTTACAAGAAAGCACAATTACAACCAAAATAACATTTTAATACAAAGTGATCAAAGTAGTCATAGTTTTGCTAAGCTATAGTGATTAGGGTTTTACCAGTTGTTTTAAGAACCAGATAGTAGAAAGTAAGTCGCTGTTCTTGAACCTCCTGGTGTGAGACTTCTGTACCTTCAACATGGTGATACCTGTAAGAAGATGGCAAAGGTCAAGCTTCAGAACTTGGCCTCAACAACTCCTTGTGTTTGATCCTTGATTTTCTCACTTGCAGATCCCAGTCAGTATGGATTGGTAACACCATGTCCTCCACAATCTCCATCAACACAGGAGCATCACAAGGCTGTGTGTTTTGTCCCCTACTCTACTCACCTTAAACTTATGAATATGTGAATATGCACAGTTCCAATGCTATATTCAAGTTTGCTGATGATACCACTGTTGTTGGCAGATTAAAAGGTGGTGACAAATCAAATTAGAGAGAGAGAGAGACTGAAAACCTGGCTGACAGGTGCCACAGCAACAACCCCTTACTCATTGCCAGCAAGACCAAGGAGTTGATTGCTGACTTCAGGAGAAAGAAACCAGGCACCCATGAGCCAGACCTCATCAGAGGATCAGAGGTACAGACAGACACACAAACAAGTGCACACACACGTGAGATCAGAGGTAGAGAGGGTCAACAACTTCCTCAGTGTTACTATTTCAGAGGACCTGGCTTGGGTCTAGAATGTAAGTGCAGTTACAAAGAAAGCACAGCAGCATCATTTTTTCTTAGGAGTTTGCGAAGATTCAGCATGGCATCTAAAACTTTGATAAACTTCTATGGGTGTGTTGTGGATAGTATATTGACTGGCTGCATCACAATATGGAAACACCAATATCTTTGAAAGGAAAATCCTACAAAAAAATAATAGATACAGTCCAGACCACTGAGAGTAAATCCCTCCCAGCACTGAGCACATCTACATGAAGCATTGTCACAGGAAAGCAGCATCCATCATCAGGGACCCCCACCACCCAGGTCATGCTCTCTTTGCACTGCTGCCATCAGAAAGAAGGTAAAGGAGCCACAGGACCCACGGCACTAGGTTCAAGAGCAGCTATTACCCCTCAACCATCAGGCTCTTGAACCAAAGGGGATAATAACTTCACTCAACTTCATTTGCTCTGTCATTGAAATGTTCCTACAACCTATGGACTCATTTTCAGGGATTCCTCATCTTACGTACTTGATATTTATTGCCTATTTATTTATTATTGTTATTATTTCTTTCTTTCTGTATTTGCACAGTTTGTTGTCTTCTGCTCACTGGTTGAATGCCCAAGTTGGCACAGTCTTTCATTGATTTCATAATGGTTATTATGAATTTATTGAGTATGCCCACAAGAAAGTTAATCTCAGGGTTGTATATGGTGAGATATATGTACTTCGATAATAAATTTAATTTGAACTTTGAACTTTGGTGGTAATTTTTGACTATAAATGTGGCCTTCTAGAGGCATTACCTCCTGTAGATTCTACAAACGCTCGAGAGGGTTTTATTGGACACAGTCCACAACTCTCTACAGCTTCTTGCATTCTAGTGCAGGTGAATTGTTATACCTGACCATGATGCAACCAGTTAGAAAGTCAGTATATGGAATCTCAATACTCGACAACCTAGAACATTTCACTGGATGTTGGATCACTGTTGCAAGAGGCAGGACATTCCTCGCTGTCACTGGACAGCTACTGAGTGACTGAGAGACTGATGTAGTTGAGCAGAAGTTCCCAGCCCAGCCAGAAGCAAGCTGTTCTATGGGCCTATGACTAACCTAACAGAAAGATAAATGCCAATGTCCATGGTCTATAAATGGGCCTGATGATTCAAACCTTCATCTTTTATTGCTTCCTCCCCTTCTTTGGACTATTGTGTGCAGTTTTGGTCACCTAATTACAGGAAGGCTATTAATAAGGTTGAAAGAGTGCAGAGAAGGTTTACAAGGATGTTGCCAGGACTTGAGAAACTGAGTTACAGAGAAAGGTTGAATAGGTTAGGACTTTATACCCTGGAGCGTAAAAGAATGAGGGGAGATTTGATAGAGGTGTATAAAATTATGATGGGTATAGATAGAATGAATGCAAGCAGGCTTTTTCCACTGAGGCGAGGGAAAAAAAACAGAGGACATGGCTTAAGGGTGAAAAGGGAAAAGTTTAAAGGGAACATTAGCGGGGGGCTTCTTCACGCAGAGAGTGGTGGGAGTGTGGAATGAGCTGCTGGATGAAGTTGTGAATGCGGGCTCACTTTTGACATTTAAGAAAAACTTGGACAGGTATACGGATGAGTGGGGTATGGCGGGATATGGTCCAGGTGCAGGTCAGTGGGACTAGGCAGAAAAGGGTTCGGCACAGCCAAGAAGGGCCAAAAGGCCTGTTTCTGTGCTGTAATGTTCTATGGGTCTTTGATAGGCCCTGGGGCCTGGACACCAAGTCATGTCAAGTCAAGTCAAGTCACTTTTCTTGTCATTTCGACCATAACTGCTGGTGCAGTACATAGTAAAAATGAGACAACATTTTTCAGGACCATGGTGTTACATGACACAGTACAAAAAACTAGACTGAACTATGTAAAAAAACAACACAGAGAAAGCTACACTAGACTACAGACCTACACAGGACTGCATAAAGTGCACAAAAACAGTGCAGGCATTACAATAAATAATAAACAGGACAATAGGGCAAGGTGTGAGTCCAGACTTCGGGTATTGAGGAGTCTGATAGCTTGGGGTAAGAAACTGTTACATAGTCTGGTCATGAGAGCCTGAATGCTTCGGAGCCTTTTCCCAGACAGCAGGAGGGAGAAGAGATTGTATGAGGGATGCATGGGGTCCTTCATAATGCTGTTTGCTTTGCGGATGCAGCGTGTAGTGTAAATGTCCGTGATGGTGGGAAGAGAGACCCCGATGATCTTCTCAGCTGACCTCACTATCCGCTGCAGGGTCTTGTGATCCGAGATGGTGCAATTTCCAAACCAGGCAGTGATACAGCTGCTCAGGATGCTCTCAATACAACCCCTGTAGAATGTGATGAGGATGGGGGTAAAAAACAGAGGACATGGCTTAAGGGTGAAAAGGGAAAAGTTTAAAGGGAACATTAGGGGGGGCTTCTTCACATAGAGAGTGGTGGGTGTGTGGAATGAGCTGCCAGTTGAAGTGGTGAATGCGGGCTCACTTTTAGCATTTAAGAAAAACTTGGACAGGTACATGGATGAGAAGGGCATGGAGGGATATGGTCTAGGTGCAGGTCAGTGGGACTAGGCAGAAAAATGGTTCGGCACAGCCAAGAAGGGCCAAAAGGCCTGTTTCTGTGCTGTAATGTTCTATGGTTCTCTGGTAACTGATTATCTGTCACCATGATTTGATTTTTTTAATAACCATGATCTCTGTAGTCAGCTTCAGTGTGCTAAATCTCACTATGCTGTGTCGTAAATGCACCTTATTAGCTGTTACTTTACTTGTGGTGACATTACTTTCTGTGTTGTGAGTGAGTTCTATGTACTGTGTTGCGCATCTCGGTCTGGAGGAACGCTCTTTCGCTTGGCGGTATACCTGTACATGGCTGAGTGATAATAGACTTGAACCTGAAGAAACACCATCAAAATGCAAAGGTCCATCTTACTAATTACTGATTTGTTATGCCTGCACTGTACTGCTGCCACAAAAAAAAAATCAAAAAAAAAAATCCGTATCTTCTGTCAGTGACAATAAATCTGACTGATTCCACTGGTACAAAGTGTTGCAGACTTGAGGAGATTAGAATCAGAATCAGGTTTATTATAATTGACATATGGCTTGAAATTTGTTGCTCTGCAGAAGCAGGACCACTGACAGCACGCTGCTCAGAAAATATCCTTGAAAGCTTTGATCGCCGGCAAAACCAGCCCAATTTTTCCAGCTGTTAAAGCTGTGAATCAGTTCATCTCTAGTATTTGAAGATGCTTAAAAACTACTAAATAGAATAAGTGACAAAAATGCAAATAATCAGAATTATATAAAACTTGATCATGACAATTTAAACACATATATAATTAAATTCATGAAGCTAAGCGAGAAAGGGACTTGCCTTCCCCTTGCTGTTTATCTGAAATCCATCCTCGTGAGAGACCTATAAAGTGGACTCTGCACTTGACTCCTCAAGTTTGCCATAGCTGGGGGGTATGGGGGTGGAGGGGCTAAGCTCCCACTACCTATGGTGCTTCTCAAGTAGCCTCAGACAACCAAGTCCAGCTCCTGGCCTTCACGTGCGGCTTAGCCAGTAAGCTCGGCGGAACAGTTTCCAGTGATAGACAAAAGGGCGAAGATGAGTTACTGGCGCCTTACAACCAGTCATCTCTTACAGATGGGGCTCACCAGCTGTGGTTGGCAGCTCATCTAGGAGAAGGAAAACTCTGGTTTTAAACCTTCACTGCCTTGTAATTATACCCGCACTTGGGGAAGGCCTCGGGAGTAAAAATCCGAGGAAAAGTTTGGAGCTGGAGTCCCCAAGGCAGTTTTATGCTGAGTTCAACGCTGATTGTCAACTGCTGCTATGCCAGTGATGCCAGACTGTAACAGTCTCTGTCTTTCTTTTGGATTCATCAGCTGTGTGGAGAAGGATAGCGAGCTGAATGGACAACAGTTTGCCCTCTGTGTCGTACTACCTTGGCTGACGTATTGGCTTGCGTATCGAATGTAGGCAGCTAGGACGCAACAACCATAATTGGCCTTGACCAACGGGGTCCCTCCCAAATCTGTCTATGAATTTTGGATTTCTGTGCTTGTGAAGCCATGCGAGAAAGTCTTAGACTTTCTAAGTCTGGTTGAAATACAAATGGTACCGTTTTGAAGCATTGGCGTGAAACAGAAGGTCCTGGGCCATAGTTACAGGCATATCCATGACATAGTTTGTAGCTCCGCTGTATTTACATTAGGAAATCAACAATATAAAAGCTGCTTTAGCACTGTTATCAAATCTCATTCCTTGTCAGGATCTGCATTGGTGGTCAATGAATAAATTCTGTCATGGAGAGTGTGAAGATGCTTGAGCATTCTGTATCAAGTTGGTGCAATCAATGAAGATGCAACTTTTCCAGCGTTGCTGACATTTACTTCCTCTTGTTTATCTGTAAGTTAAATGCAGATGAAATTCTAGACAAGATAAATAATGTGTGGCTGCGCTTGAACAAATCCTTGAAGTAATTCTCAGTAAGCAGTGGCTGAAATTCAGTAGGCTTACATGTTTATTGAATCATGCAACACAAAGCTGCTTTTATTATTATGACATAGCTTGACAGGAGGTCTGTTATTCATGGTAACTTAAGTTTTCTCCCAGGTGTTTCAGTTCACCACTTAACAGGAAATTACTTTTCACACCTACTTTAATTTTGAGTTCCCCAGCATTTAAATGTACACTGTGACCCTTTAATGACTAACACATTGTAAGCAGATCAATTGCAATCTCACACTGGAGTGGCAACTAATCAAGTGGTAGCTAGTGCCTTCTTTCACTCGCTCTCATCTACTGCAGGTGTCTTTCAAAGAACTATGCATTTTAGGGGGTTGGGAAGGTGGCCCAGTGAGCTGTATCTTTACAAGAGTATCAACTACATTTTTCAAATAATGACTACCAATGCATCGGTATGCGTATGTATCTATATAGGAATGAGGCAAGTAAAAGTGTATACTAGCAGCAAATGTCAGACTGGAATTGATTCTAAATCATGAACCTGCTTTACCAATTCTAAATATTTTTGTTTGTATAGGGAACAAGTGAAATGACATTAGGCAACCATTACTTGGGTGCGCAGCCATGCAGTAACTGAAAAGCTCCCGTGCACATAGCCCTTGTTGCCATGCAGCTAGAATTTTCCATCATATAATGTGCTGTGCAGTTTTCAGACCATGCAAAAGTTTCCTGTTCAGAGCAATGGTTAGTCCACACAGCAGTGAAAAAAGTTTAGAGGGAACCTTGGTGACCATAGTTGCTGGAATACGCAGTTTCAGTTTTCGTTCCCATGACAACATTCTGCGTGTTCTATCAAAACTAAGATCTGTGCACATGTCAGTGGAAATTAAAGCATAAAAAAGAATAAAATCAACTGGCAGGTGGCAAAACCACAAAGAGGTTGGAGTCTTTCAGTAATAAAACTAGTCAAACACAGAAACCGGTTCTTCAACCCATCAAATCTCAGCTGACCATCAAACACCTTTCTAATCCTATACTGATCCCTTTTTAATTTTTCCATATTCACGATGACTAGAAATGCAGAATGACTGTATAGATAGGCAGTGTTTGGACATAAGTAAGTAGGCAATGTAATAAAAACACAGAACTAACTGACTTCCTACTGCAGTTCTCCTAGATTAACATGAGCTGGAGGGATTACCTAAATTCAAATGACCACAAAAAAAGATATTTCTCCTGGATTATCCACAATATCGTTCTTTCAAATACATACTGATCCTCAGAAGCTTGTAACAGAGTGAACGAGGATAGCTTAATTGAAAAGTTCATTTTCTTTTGGAATGCAAGTGACAGTGGCAATGCTGCAAATATTGCATTTCCTTGGTTGCGTTGCTTGCTATGACTCCGTGTAGTTGTATCAATAAGAAGATAGTTGTTAACAGTAAATTAAGGATTATTAATGCAACAACAATAAAATACGTATCCAACTTGGTTTGGTATCTGCTGTGGAGGAAATGATGCTCATGTGGCAAAATAACTATTTATCTCACTTGGAAATAAAAGCTGCTGGCAGGAAGGAGCTACTGAATCAACCTTGGCAGGTGGCTGTTGATCTCACTTGAAATTCTTATAGTGCTCTGATTAGAAGCAACTTCCTTTAATAATCACAAATAGCATTATTATTTAGGAAATTATTAATGGTAGATTTTTATCATGATTCTTTATTAGAGTGGGTTTCATGAAAATGGTGTTCAAGCAGTTTGGATACTGTGTGGTCAAAGGGAAAATAGTTTCACATTTCTGAATTCATAATGTAATTAAAATTTGAAAATGCTATCACCGGAAAGCAACCAACGTCCGATGCTTGTTGAATTAACATGATTATTTAGTGAAGGGACAGCAATCTTGTTTTAATACTTATTAATTCAGCTTCAATTTCTATCAAAGGAACAAAAGGTTCTTAGAAATGCAACTTCACACTCTTGTAGAGTGGCACACAATATGAACTTACCCAATGCAAAGGAATGTTCTGATTAACTTTGATAGAAAACAATAGGGGTGCCAGTATTGTTGTCTGAAATTTTTCAAATATTAGCTCTGGAACAACTGGTCTCATCATGTTCAGGAAGTTGTACTGTTGTCCCAGTATTCTTGTCATTTATTTTCCATTGTAAAAACATATAAAACCATTAGACATAGGAGCAAAATGAGGCTATTTGGCCCATTCAATCTGCTCCACCATTCCATCGTGGCTGATTTATTATCCCCCTCAACCCTATTCTCCTGCCTTATCTCTGTAACCTTTGACACACTGACTGATCAAGAAACTCTCAACCTCCGCTTTAACTATACTCAACGACCTGGCCTCCACAGCCAGCAGTGGCAACGAATAGTGAAGCAGTGAAACTCTGGCTAAGGAAATTCATTCTTATCTCTGTTCTAAATAGATGTCCCTCTAGACTGAGGATGTCCTAGACTCAGCCACTTCAGGAAACATTCTCCCTACATCCACTCTATCAAGTCCTTTCAATATTTGATAGGTTTCAATAAGATCCCCTTCATTATTCTGAACTCCAGTAAGTTAAGACCCAGAGTCATCAATCACCACTCACCCATTAACCCTTTCATTCCCAGAATCATTCTTGAGAATCTCCTCTGGGCCCTCTCCAATATCACCTTTTCGTAGATAGGGGGCCCAAACTGCTTACAATACTCAAGGCAATCTGATCAAGGCCTTATAAAGTCTCACCATTACATCCTTGCTCTTATATTCTGGTCATCTCAAAATGAATGCTAACTTTGCACTTTCCTTCCTTGCCACTGACTCAACCTGCAAATTAAACTTTAGGAAATCCTGCACAAGACTCCCAAGTTCCTCTGCACCTCAGATTTTTGAATTTTCTCCCCATTCAGGAAATAGTCAATAGCTTTTTCCCTTCTATCAAAGTGCATGATCATATACTTTCCTACATTATATTGAGGGATTAAGGAAGCTAGGGCTTTACTCTTTGGCGAGAAGGAGGATGAGAGGAGACATGATAGAGGTGTACAAGATATTAAGAGGAATAGACAGAGTGGACAGCCAGGCCTCTTCCCCAGGGCACCACTGCTCAGTACAAGAGGACATGACTTTAAGGTAAGGGGAGGGAAGTTCAAGGGGGATATTAGAGGAAGGTTTTTCACTCAGAGAGTGGCTGGTGCGTGGAATGCACTGCCTGAGTCAGTGGTGGAGGCAGATACACTAGTGAAGTTTAAGAGACCACTAGATAGGTATATAGAGGAATTTAAGGTGGGACGGTTATATGGGAGGCGGGGTTTGAGGGTCAGCACAACATTGTGGGCCAAAGGGCCTGTAATGTGCTGTACTGTTCTATGCTCTATATTCCATCTGCCACTTCTTTGCCTACTCTCCCAATCTGTCCAAGTCCTTCTGCTGACTCTCTGCTCCCTTAACACTACTTGCTCCTCCACCTATCTTCATATTGTCTGCAAACTTGGCCACAAATACATCAATTCCATCATCCAAATCATTCATATACATTAAAATGTGAAAAGAAGCAGTCCCAACACCAGCCTCTGAGGTACACCACTAGTCACCATAAGCCAACCAGGACAAGCCCCCTTTATTCCCACTGTTTTCTTCCAGCCAATCTTTTATGCATGCTTGTGTCTTTCCTGTAATACCATGAGCTCTTAACATTTTTAAGCGCCTTGCTAAAGACCTTCTGAAAATCCAAAGAAACAACATTCACCAATTCTCCTTTGTCTAACTTGCCTGTTATTTCCTCAAAGTATTCCGACAAATTTTTCATGTAGTATTTCTCCTTAGGGAAACCACACTGACTTTGGCCTTCTTTAGTATGCGCCCCCAAGTAACCTAAAACCTCATCGTTAATAATGGACTCCAACATCTTCCCAATTACTGAAATCAAGCTAACTGGCCTATAATTTCCCTTCTTCCACCTTCCTCCCTTATTAAAGAGCAGAATGACTTTTGAAATATTCCAGTCCTCTGAAACCATTCCAGAGTCTTGAAAGATTCTTGAAAAATCATTACTAATATCTCCACAATCTCTTCAGCTACCTCTTTGAAAACCATGGGGTGTAGTCCATCTGGTCCAGGTGACTTATCTACCTTCAGACCTTACATCTTCCCACGCACCTTCTCCTACCAACAGCACTCACTTCTGCCCCGTCACTCTCAAATTTCAGGCATAGTGAAGACTGACACAAAATACATATAAACTCTGCCATTTCCTTTTCCCCCAATTACTACCTCTCCAGCATCATTTTCCAGCAGTTCATTGTCTGCTCTCAACTTCCTTTTACTCTTTATACATTTGAAAAACAACTTTTGGCATTCACTTTTATGCTATTAGTGAGCTTACCATATTTCATCTTCTCTCTCCTTGTGATACGTTTAGTTCCCTTCTATTGGTTTTTAAAAGTTCCCAGTCCTCTAACTTCCTAATATTTTTTGCTATATTGGATGCCCTTTTGCTTGCTTCTATGCTGTCTTTGACTTCCCTTGTCAGCCATGGTTGCCTCTTGCTCCCTTTAGAATATTTCTTCATCTTTGGGATGTACTTGTCCTGCGCTTTCCAAATTGTCCCCAGAAACACCAGCCATTGTTATTCTGCTGTCATCCCTGCTAATATCCCCTTCCAATCAACTTTGGCCAGCTCCTCTCTTGTACCTTTACCCCACTGTAGTACTGATACATCTGACTTTATCTTCTCCGTCTCTAACTGCAGGGTAAATTCTATCATATTATAGTCACTGCTTCCTCAGGGTTCCTTCATCTTAAGTTCCCGAATTGTCCTCGTGGGCTCAACCTAAAAAGGCATCTCTTAGGCATTCTACAAATTCCCTCCCTTGGGATCCACTAGCAACCAGATTTTCCCAATCCACTTGCATATTGAAATCTCCCATCACTATTGTAACATTGCCCCTTTTACATAGCTTTTCTATCTCCCGTTGTCATTTATATCCCACATTCTGGCTACCATTTGGAGACCTGTATACAATTCCCATCAGAGTCTTTTTACCCTTGCTGTTTCTTAACTCTGCAAGGATTCTGCATCTTATGATCCCATATCATCTCTTTCTAAGGATCTGATTTTATTTTTTATCACCCTGTTTCCCTCTGCCTACCTGAGTATCTTTTCAATGCAAGCTGTATCCTTGAATGTTAAGTTCCCAACAATGATCATCTTTCAGCCACGACCCAGTGATGCCCGCAACGCATACCTGCCAATCTCTAATCACACTATAAGATCATCTAGTTTATTCCGCACAATACATGTATTCGAATGTAACATTTTCAGTCCTGTGTTCATCACTGTTTTTGATTTTGCCTACTTAACCCACTGACTGCGATTTTGCTCTATCATCTGCCTGTCCTTTCTCACAGTCTTACTATGCACTGCATCTACTTGTATACCAACTGTCCCTTCCTCAGCCCGATCATTCCACTTCCCATCCCCCTGCCAAATTAATTTAAACCCTCCCCAAAACTTCCTGCCAGGATATTGCTTCCCCTTGGGTTCAGGCGTTACCTATCCTTTTTGTACAGGTCATACCTTCCGCAGGAGAGATCCCAATGATTCAGAAACCTGAAACCCTGCCATATATAATGCTTTTGTCAACGAACAATAATAAAATATGAGCCATCTGACTCACAAGGTATCCGATGATTAGGTGTCTTTTGTTTGGAGGGGGGAAGCAACTCTCCTTCAGAGATGATTAATATTCATTTTAAACTGTAATCAAGATCACACACCAGCTTATGATTTAGCAGCAATGGCTTTAAATATCTCCCTTTCTGAAAAGAATTGGTAATTGCTTGGAGTTGGCAGTCCAATATAGTTAAGAATGATTGATTTTAATATATAATACTGCATTTACTAAGTACTTGTCCCAGCCCACTTACTTTGGACAAGGTTACCACGTTGAGGAGGAATGTCAAGCTCTGTAATTCCCTCTGTGCACTCTTCTACCTCCATTTCTTTACTTTCTTCAAAGTTCAAATTTATTATCAAATTATATATATTATATACAACCAACCTTGAGATTCATCTTCTTGCAGGCACCCACAAAACAAAGAAATGCAATAGAATTCATGAAAACCACACACAACAAAGACTGACAAACGTCCAATGCGCAAAAGAGGACGAATTGTGCAAACAATGGAAAAAAAAGTAAACAAATAATACATAGAACATGAGCTGTAGAGTCCCCGAAATTGAGTCCTCACCCACGGGGTCAGTTCAGTGGTGAGGTGAGTGCACCACATCCAAGAGCTCCATGACACTGATGCCAATCATCATGAAATGCTTCGAACAGCTGCTGTCATCGTTGTTGGCGGTGCGCCCCACCGCTGGCGAACTTGACAGCATGATTACTCGGGCGTTTGGCCGTGCAGCCGTGTGTGAGCTGCGTGCACAGCAGTGGGCTCAGCACGCAGCCTTGGGGGGTGCATCTGTGTTGAGGATGATGGGGAGGGAGGAGCAATAGTTCATTATGAAACTTTTTAGACATCCCTTAAGCTATTCCTCTATGTCTTACCTTTATGTCAGACACCTAGCATCTTTTTAGATCAGTGCTTGTTTTTTTCATTGATTAAGCCCCTCTGTGAAAGGCCTTGAGACACTGGAAAACCTCATTCAGTAATATTATCTTGAAAGTCCTTGAGGTACAAAACATCCTCTCACCTGTGGGCTTTATGTATATTTCAGGCAGAGGTTGATAGATTCTTGACAAGTCAAGGCATGAAGGGATATGGGGAGAAGGCAAGAGTTTGGGGCTGAGAGGGAAAATGGATCGATCAACCATGATGAAATGGTGGAGCAAAGTTGATGGGCCAAATAGCCTAATTCTACTGCTATATCTTATGATCTTATATGAGAGGATAAAAACATTCTATATGCCCATGTGCAGCACTCGTCTGCTTCAATGACTGGGCCTTGCCTTATTAACCTGAAAGCCTCATTTGGAGGCTACACTGTAGATTTGTGGCTGAAATCAGATGACCCAAGGTCCTGAAGTGAGCGGTCAATTAGATTGCTGGGGGCTGTTGATTGTTCGGGATGGGTCTGTGTGCTGGATGGCAGTGAAGACTGACAGCAACATAATCATGTTTTTTTTTTAAGCCCATGTTAGCATTTTCACCCAATAGAGTTACATTAAATATTAGATTTCAGGGCTAGATGTACACCTGGTTTTACTCAGCAGAGTTCCCATGGCTGAACTCTCAAATTCAAAGCCTCTACCACTGGGAGGGACGGGGTATGCTGCAATGGGAACACTTCCATTAAATAACATAAAATCTTGGCTAAGAATCCATTGTAGATCCTTCATTGCTGCTGAAATGAAATCCTCTACTGGCCTCACAACTTGTTACTTTCATCAGGAGGATGGCAGCATTTCAAGAAGGCAAAACGCCAACAGCTTCAGATGGGCAGTTAAGTTAGCCTGTCAGACGTGACCAGATACTGAAAAATGAATAAATAAACAAATACTCTGTTCAGAAATCAGCACTTCTTACCTTGAGGTCAAGAGACCCTGCAGATGGCGGAAATCTTGAGTAACACACTCGAAATGCTGGAGGAACTCAAAAATCAAGGAGCATCTATGGAGGTGGATGAACAGTCGATCTTTACAGTCATGACCTTGTTACCTTTAGGTGTTAATGACACCATTAGGATTCTGTTTTACACAATATTAATTCCTAGTCTGCTTTAGGAGGTTATCTGGCCTGCCATTGAAAATATTTGGATTATAACTTCATTTTGGCCAATTTCTACAATTTAGAATGTAAAAAAATCCCCTGATGCTATTTGAGTCAGATAATCAATGCTAAAATTGTAGAGTTTTATCTTTATCTTATCATTGTTTAAATAACACGTGCAAAAGTTTGCAGCTAGTTTTTTATCCGTCATAACCTCAAAAAGGTTATCTTGATTTCCCCAATAATGTATTAATGGTAACTTTTGCCCTGCAATTACAGTGCACAGTGCAGTGGCCATTGGCATGAAATACCCTATTCTCCTTTTTTTAAAGACCAGTTTTTTATCTCTGCTAAACTGTTGAATTTTTCAGTTCCTTTTTGCGCTCAAAGTTCTAAGTTCAAAAGTACAAAGTAAATTTACTATCGTAGTATATATGTCACGATATACAACTCTGAAAATAATTTCCTTGTGGGCATACTCAATAAATCCAATAACCATGACAGAATCAATGAAAGATTGCACCAACAGGGTTCAGAACCAATGTGCAAAAGATGGCAAACTGTGCAAATACAAAAAGAGAAATTTTAAAAGAAATAATAATAATAATAATAATAATAATAATAAATATCAAGAAAATGAGATGAAGAGTCCTTGAAAATGAGTCCATAGGTTATGGAAACAGTTCAGTGATGGGGCAAGTGAAGTTGAGTGAAATTATCACATCTGGTTCAACAGCTTGATGATTGAGGGGTAATACTGTTCCTCAGTCTGGTGATGTGAGTCCTGAGAGGCTCCTGTATCTTCTTCCTGATGGCAGCAGTGAGAAGAGAGTATGTGGTGGGTGTCCCTGATTTTGGATCAAACACGAGGAAATCTGCAGATGCTGGAAATTCAAACAACACACACAAAATGCTGGTGGAACGCAGCAGGTCAGGCAGCATCTATAGGGAGAAACACTGTCGACGTTTCGGGCCGAGACCCTTCGTCAGGACTAACTGAAAAGAAAGATAGTAAGAGATTTGAAAGTAGTCGAGGGGGGGGAATGCAAAATGATAGGAGAAGACCAGAGGGGGTGGGATGAAGCTAGGAGCTGGAAAGGTGATTGGCGAAAGTGATACAGAGCTGGAGAAGGGAAAGGATCATGGGACGGGAGGCCTAGGGAGAAAGAAAGTGGGGTGGGGGGGGGGGGGAAGCACCAGAGGGAGATGGAGAACAGGCAGACAACTAAATATGTCAGGGATGGGGTAAGAAGGGGAGGAGGGGCATTCACGGAAATTAGAAAAGTCAATGTTCATGCCATCAGGTTGGAGGCTACCCAGCCGGTATATAAGGTGTTGTTCCCCCAGCCTGAGTTTGGATTCATTTTGACAGTAGAGGAGGCCACGGATAGACATATCAGAATGGGAATGGGATGTGGAATTAAAATGTGTGACCACTGGGAGATCCTGCTTTCTCTGGCGGACCGAGCATAGGTGTTCAGCGAAACTGTCTCCCAGTCTGCGTCGGGTCCTGATTTTGGATGCTGTTTCCTGTGACAATGCTCTGTATAGATGTTACATACTCCCTTCTTGTACAGAGCCTTTGTGTTTTTAGTCCAGTTTATTGTCCAGGTGAGCTCCCAGGTATTTGTAGTCCCAGAAGACTTCCACATCTGTTCCCTTGATGGAGATGGGAATGCAGGTGTTTTCACCATCCTGAAGTCCACCACCAACTCCCTTGTCTTAGTGATGCTGAGCTGCAGGTGATTCAGCCCACAGCACTCAACAAAGTTATCCACTACTCTTCTGTTCTTAGCCTCTTGACCCCCAGTTGGTACGGCCCATTACTGCCGAATCGTCCAAAAACTTCTGCAGGTGGCAGGAATCCGAATTGTACCTGAAGTCCAAGGTGTAGACGGTGAACATTAAGCGGGCAGGACAATCCCCTGAGGTGCCTCTGTGCTGCTAACTGCAGCATCTGATACACAGCTCTGCATTCTCACATACTGTGGCCATCTGGACAGGAGGAGAGGAGAGGAGGTGTAGCAGCTAACAGACTGGTGCAGAGCCAACAACCTGTTTCTGAATGTGAACAAAACAAAAGAGATGGTTGTTGACTTCAGGAGGGTATGGAGCGACCACTCTCTGCTGAACATCGACAGCTCCTCAGTGTAGATCGATAAGAGCACCAAATTTCTTGGTGTTCGCCTGGTGGAGAATCTCACCTGGTCCCTCAACACCAGCTCCATAACCAAGAAAGCCCAGCAGTGTCTCTACTTTCTGCGAAGGCTGAGGAAAGTCCATCTCCCACCCCCCATCCTCATCACATTCTACAGGGGTTGTATTGAGAGTATCCTGAGCAGCTGCATCACTGCCTGGTTCGAAAATTGCACCATCTTGGATCGCAAGACCCTGCAGCGGATAGTGAGGTCAGCTGACAAGACCATCCGGGTCTCTCTTCCCACCATTATGGATATTTACAACACATGCTGCATCCGCAAAGCAAACAGCATTATGAAGGACCCCATGCACCCCTCATACAATCTCTTCTCCCTACTGCCATCTGGGAAAAGGCACCAAAGCATTCAGGCTCTCACGACCAGACTATGTAACAGTTTCCTCCCCCAAGCTATCAGACTCCTCAATACCCAGAGCCTGGACTGACACCTTACTGCCCTATTGTCTTGTTTATTATTTATTGTAATGCCTGCACTGTTTTGTGCACCTTATGCAGTCCTGGGTAGGTCTATAGTCTGGTGTAGTTTTTTTCTGTGTTGTTTTTTACGTAGTTCAGTCTGGTTTTCGTATTGTTTCATGTAACACCATGGACCTGAAAAACATTGTCTCATTTTTACTGTGTACTGTACCAGTAGTTATAGTCGAAATGACAATAAAAGTGACTTGACTTGACTTGAGGTAGTCTGCAATCCAGGACACTAGTGGAGCATCCATTTTCATCTCCGTGGGCTTATTCCCTAGTAAAGCAGGTTGTATGGTGTTAAAAGCACTGGAGAAATCAAAGAACCTGATTCTCACAGTGATTGTCATCAAGTCAAGTCAAGTCAAGTCAAGTCACTTTTATTGTCATTTCGACCATAACTGCTGGTATAGTACATAGTAAAAATGAGACAACATTTTTCAGGACCATGGTGTTTCATGACACAGTACAAAAACTAGACTGAACTACGTAAAAGAAAACAACACAGAGAAAGCTACACTAGACTACAGACCAACACTGGACTGCATAAAGTGCACAAAAATAGTCCAGGCATTACAACAAATAATAACCAGGACAATAGGGAAAGGTGTCAGTCCAGGCTTCGGGTATTGAGGAGTCTGATAGCTTGGGGGAATAAACTGTTACATAGTCTGGTTGTGAAAGCCCGAATGCTTCGGAGCCTTTTCCCAGACGGCAGGAGGGAGAAGAGATTGTATGAGGGGTGCATGGGGTCCTTCATAATGCTGTTTCCTGACCTCACTATCCGCTGCAGGGTCTTGCAATCCAAGATGGTGCAATTTCTGAACCAGGCAGTGATGCAGCTGTTCAGGATGCTCTCAATACAACCCCTGTAGAATGTGATGAGGATGGGGGGTGGGAGATGGACTTTCCTCAGCCTTCACCGAAAGTAGAGACGCTGCTGGGCTTTCTTTGTTGTGGAGCTGGTGTTGAGGGACCAGGTGAGATTCTCCATCAGGTGAACACCAAGAAATTTGGTGCTCTTTACAATCTCAACTGAGGATGCTGGATCTTCACAAACCTCTAAGGAAGTAGACATGCTGCCATGCTTTCTTCATAATTGCTCTTACATGCTGGTCCTAGGACAAGTCCTCTGATATGCTAACGCCGAGGAATTTAAAGCTACTGACCCTAACCACATCTGATGTCACGTGTGTGAGTGTGTGTTTGTGTGTGTGTCTGTCTGTATCTGTGCCTGTCCTTCACTGACTTTAACTTGCTAAAGCTTGTGGATTATCTCAGTGCCATCTCTTGTGAACTGCCAAGATTCTGAGGTAGAATGAATATCAATATTTTCAGTCGGCATCCAGGTTGTTAATTTCAATAGTTTCTTATTTTACCTTCCTTGCAATAGTTTAGACTATTGAATATTGATCAGAAAAGACTCTTACCCATAATTGATCATATTTTGAAATCATCACTATACGTATGTGTTATATCTCTATGGCAGCACTCTCCATCATTAAGGACCTTCAGCATGTAGGCAGAGACTAAAGCCATCAGCATCAGAAGTGAGGACCAAGAAGGTATCATTAAAGGAAGCAGAAGAGCACTTACAAGACTGCTTTGAGTCAATGGATTGGACAATATTCAGGGATTCAGCTTTGAGTCTAAATAATTACGCTGCAGTTGTCATCGACTTCATGAAGACCTGTGTGGATGAGTGTGTGCCTTCATGAACATTTTTGACATACCCAAACCAAAAGCCGTGGATGAACCAGGGGATTCGTAGTCTGCTGAGGGCTAGATCTGTGGCATTCAGGAATGATGATTCAGAAATATACTGCAAGAAGTCCAGGTGTAACTTACAGTAGGCTATTTTTAAGGTGGAAAAACACTTCTGGTTGAGGTTAGAGATAGAATTTCATGCACCTCAGCTCTGGCAATGTTTGCAGGTCATTACTTTATAGAGCAAAACCTAACATCAAGAATGGCCGCGATGCGCAACTCCCAAATGAGCTCAACGTATTTTGTGCACACTTTGAAAGTGAGAATAAAACTACAGCTGTGCAAATCTCTACAGTATCTGGTGACCCTGTGATCTCTGGTTCAGAGGCTAATGTCAGAACATTGTTCAAGAGGGTGGACCTTTGTAAGAGGATGAACATCTTCACTGGAAGACCACAATCTGTGTAGATTGGAAATAATATCTCCTCGCTGGCAATCAGCATTGCTGCACCTCAAGGATGCCCACTGCTCTACTCTCTGTGCACGTACAATTGTATGGCAAGACACAGCTGAGAAAACATCTAAATATTTGCTGATGACACAATTATTAGTGGCAGAACTTCAGATGGTGATGAGGAGGAGGCATACAGGAGGGAGATGGATCAGCTGGTTGAGTGGTGATGCGGCAACAACCTTGTACTCAATGTCAGTAAGACCTAGGACTTCAGGGAGGGAAAATCAAGGGAGCACGCAATATACCTCATTGAGGCATCAGAAGTGGAAAATATGAGCAGGTTCAAGTTCCAGTTTGTCAACAGCACTGAGGATCTATCCCAGGCTCAACATATTATTGCAATTACAGAGAAGGCATGATAGTGGCTATACTGTATTTCATTAGGAATTTGAAGAGAACCTGTATGTCACCAAAGACTCTCACAACTTTCGACAGATGTACCATTCTAACTGTTGCATCACCGTCTGGTAAGGAGGGGTCACTGCACAAGATTGGAAAAAGCTGCAGAAAGTTGTACACTCTGCTATCTCCATCATGGGCATTCACCTCCTCAGTATTGAGGACATCTTCAAAAGGTGATGCCTCAAAAAGGCAGCATCCATTATTAAGGACCGCCATCACCCAGGTCATGCCTTCTTCTCCTTGATACATCAAGGAAGAGGTACAAGAGCCTGAAGACACACACTCAACATTTTAGGAACGGCTTCTACCCCTCTGCCATCCGTTTTCTGAATGGACAATGAACCCATGAACTCTACCTCAGTATTTTCTCCTCTCCTTTTGCACTACTTACTTAAATTAATTTTACTTTTTACAATGTATATACCTCTTTTTATAATTTATATTTTTTATTATTATGTACTGCCAAAAAACAAATTTCATGACATAGGCCAGTGATATTAAACCTGACTCTGATTCCCTGGGGATATGCCTTCTCACTGCCATTACTACCATCAAAAAGGAGCTACAGGAGCCTGGAGACTCACACTCACACACAAGGACAGCTTCTTCCCCTCCGCCATTAGATTTCTGAAAGGTTCATGAACCCACGGGCACTGCAACATTTTACCTTCTTGTTGCGCTGATAGTTAATTTTGTATTTTATAGTTATTTTATTTCTTTGCACTGAACTGCTGCCACAAAACAATGAACTTCATGTTGCCTAGGCAGCTGCCTAGAACCTGATTCTGATCTATTTCTTCACCCTAAACATTGCATCTCTTTACCACTTGAATGTCCATTATTAGTCACTTCCTTGTGCTTAGCTGGGTATCAGGCCATTCCACTTTTCACATCAGTTCCTTCATTCACACCATGGTTACCTGTAGCCCATTTCCCTTGGGCACGTTCTATAAGCTTGAATAAAACTTACACCTAACCTCAGGACTTCCTTTCACCTGTTCCTCTACTTTTTTGATTTGTTTAGTTTCACTGTTTTTTGGTTTATGGGGATATTGATTTCACTTCTTATTTCCTATTGCTACAAATTTACCCTTCTATTCTATTATATCAATCAGTACATTTATAGATTTCAGACTATTTCACTGACTTTATATCCCTTAGTCTTACCCTGAAAATTATAAGAACTTTATGCTGCCACAATTGAATATATTGAGGAATATTAGCTGCTTCCGTGAATTTTCTGCCGGAGATAAAGAAAAGCGTGAGTGTTTTGGTACTTCAGTGCATTAAATGAATGTTTCACACTGCAAAATATTGTATAGGTTTGTGTTCCTTTGCCAGATTTAACCCCCCTTGAATGAGGCATTCTCCTCTTGTCGTTTTTCTTGTAAGTGAAATTTAATTTGTCTGTCAGACATGGCATCCGATCTGACATAGCCTGACACACAATGTTTGAAGTTGTCAGTCATCTATTTACTAACACTCGTAGGATCAGCATGGAACAGTGGTTGGTACTGTTGTCTCATAGGTTCAAGAACCTGTGTATGATCGAACCCCAGGCGCTGTCTGTTTGGATTTTACATGTTCTTTCCATGACTCCATGGGTTTCTTCCCACCTTCCGAAGACGCGCTGGTGGGTTATTGTTGAATAACAATAGATCAAGGGAAGTTGATGGACTTATGAGAGAAAATAATATGCAAGACAGCAGGGAAATAAGGAGAGGGGAAATGGGACTGAAGTGATCATTCTTCTATAAACTGTCATAGGACCAATGGGCTGAATCACTTTACTGTGTAATAATAAGTTAACAGGTACAATATCTTGTAATCTCTTTTTTGATAACCCAGTGCATAATACATTACAGTATGGTCTTCTTAGAATGGAACTATGGGGTGAGAAGTGACAGAATAGAACTAATCAAGTGTGACAGTGGAAAAGTGAGTATAGAACTGCAGGAGATAGCAGAGGTACTTAATGAATACTTTGCTTCAATATTCAGTACGGAAGAGGACCTTGGCGATTTTAGGGATGACTTACTGTGGACTGAAAAGCTTGAGCATGTAGATATTAAGGAAGAGGATGTACTGGAGCTTTTGGAAAGCATCAAGTTGGATAAGTCACCAGGACTGGACGAGATGTACCCCAGGCTACTGTGGGAGGTGAGGGAGGAGATTGCTGAGACTCTGGTGATGATCTTTGCATCATCAATGGGGATGGGAGAGGTTCCGGAGGATTGGAGGGTAGCGGATGTTGTTCCCTTATTCAAGATCGGGAGTAGAGATAGCCCAGGAAATTATAGACCAGTGAGTCTTACTTCAGTGGTTGGTAAGTTGATGGAGAAAATCCTGAGAGGCAAGATTTATGAACATTTGGAGAGACATAATATGATTAGGAATAGTCAGCATGGCTTTGTAAAAGGCAGGTCGTGATTGAATTTTTTGAGGATGTGACGCAACACATTGATGAAGGTAGAGCAGTCGATGTAGTGTATATGGATTTCAGCAAAGCATTTGACAAGGTACCCCATGCAAGGCTTATTAAGAAAGTAAGGAGGCATGGAATCCAAGGGGACATTGCTTTGTGGATCCAGAATTGGCTTGTCCACAGAAGGCAAAGTGTGGTTGTAGACAGGTCATATTCTGTATGGAGACCAGTGACTAGTGGTGTGCCTCAGGGATCTGTTCTGGGACCCCTACTCTTAGTGATTTTTATAAATGACCAGGATGAGGAAGTGGAGGGATGGGTTAGTAAATTTGCTGATGACACAAAAGTTGGGGGTGTTGTGGATAGTGTGGAGGGCTGTCAGAGGTTGCAGCGGGGTATTGATAGGGCACAAAACTGGGCTGAGAAGTGGCAGATGGGGTTTAACCCAGATAAGTGTGAGGTGATTAATTGTGGTAGGTCAACTATGAGAGCAGAATATAGTATTAATGGTAAGAAAATTGACAGTGTGGAGAATCAGAGGGATCTTGGGCTCTGAGTCCATAGGCCACTCAAAGCTTCTGCGCAGGTTGACTCTGTGGTTAAGAAGGCATACAGTGCATTGGCCTTCATCAACCGTGGGATTGAGTTTAGGAGCCGAGAGGTAATGTTGCAGCTGTATAGGACCCTGGTCAGACCCCACTTGGAATACTGTGCTCAGTTCTGGTAGCTTCAGTATAGGAAGGATGTGGAAACCATAGAAACGGTACAGAGGAGATTTACAAGGATGTTGCCTGGATTGGGGAGCATGCCTTATGAGAATAGGTTTGGTGAACTTGGCCTTTTCTCCTTGGGGAACAGAGGATGAGAGGTGACCTGGTAGAGATGTATAAGATGATGAGAGGCATTGATCATGTGGATAGTCAGAGGCTTTTCCCCAGGGCTGAAATGGCTAGCATGAGAGGGCACAGTTTTAAGATGCTTGGAAGTAGGTGATGTCAGTGGTAAGTTTTTTACGCAGAGAGTGGTGAGTGCGTGGAATGGGCTGCCAGCGACGGTAGTGGAGGCAGATACGATAGGGTCTTTTCAGAGACTCCTGGGCAGGTACATGGAGCTCAGAAAAATAGAGGGTTATTGGGAACCCTAGGTAATTTCTGAGGTAAGGACATGTTCAGCACAGCTTTGTGGGCCGAAGGGTCTGTATTGTGCTGTAGATTTTCAATGTTTCTATGAACTACCTTAGTTTCTGACAATGGCATAGATAACTAATCTGGTTAGAGAAGGAAGCATACCTGACTTGAAGAGTTATGTCTGTGGAGAACTTGCATGGATCTGAAATGTCTTCCCATACTGTTTAAAAAGTAAGTGATGAACCATTCAAGTTATTTAATATAAATTCAGAATTGTCTTCTTGTTTTCAATTAACCTATCATACGTGTGTATTGTTAAGCATTATTTAAATGTTTACATTTTGTTTAATGAATATTAATGCTAATTATTTGGATAAATATCAGCTGTTTTTATTTCCGAATATCAGAGATATTTAAAGACAGTTAAAACAATCTTTGAGAGCAACAGCTGCAGCAGCAAAACCTGGAGGAGGTTCAGAACCTAACGGCCTCAGGCTGTAGGATGGACATGAGCACAGCATAGGGTTGGTACAAGCTGTGACCTGCACCCCGTGTAGGCAGGCCCACTGCAGAACTGTCAAAGTAGTACTTATGTAGCAAGTCAGAAAAACGCCTATGACTGATTGATTATTGATGTTTGATGTATTCATATTTCCAAGAATGATAACTTGGAATGGTTTTAGAATATAGAACACTAGAGCACAACACAGACCCTTCAGCCCACAATGTTGTACTGACTTTTTAGCTTACCCTAAGATTAATATAACCCTTCTCTCCTACATAGCCCTCCATTTTTCTTTCATCCATGTGCCTCTGAGAGTCCTGTAAGTGTCCCTTATTGTATCTACTCTTACTATCCATGCACTGTGTAAAGAACCTATCTCTGACATACCCCCTGTATCTTAAATATATTTTGATCACTTTAAGATTATGCCCTCTTGTTTATTTGCCATTGTCAAGAGGGATCGGATATCCAGTTTTGGTTTAGAAAAATTCTGTGCTTGGTGATCTGGTTCTGAACTCACCCTATTATTTATTGACTTAGACAGGCAGATGTGAGTGACACGGAACATCTTAAGTTACTCAAGCATTGCTTTGTTGTGTCTGATTGTCAGGTTCTTTAATGTTTTAGGCCAATGGTTTGGAGCCATGTTGTCAACAAAAAAGCTAAAGGAAACCAAGTTGATCAGTAAAGATAACAGGAAAATGTTAATGATGGTAACTTTATAGGGCTTTTTATTATAAGGTTAATCAGTGGTAGCTGCAAGATGATAAGGGGGTAGGTTACTACACTCTCAGGAAACTTATTTTAGTAGCTATCCCAAAGCAGCAGATTACTTGTTCTTTTAGTTCACTTTTAAATGTTAACATTTTTGACTTGAGAGTCTTCTAAAGCATTAGATATCATAGAAGATACTTTCCTAGATTTAGTATCCAAATAGCATCAGAACATTGGCATTTTGCACAGGAAAAATGGGCTTTATTCCTTTGACTCCATATCTGAATAGCACTGTCAGTGAATTTCCTATATGGCTTTTCAGGTGGTTGCACCTGACTGCACCTTAAGAGAGAACAGAAATGTAAATGAGATGGAAATAAATGTCACACAGCTCATATTTCCTACCACAGCGCAGAATGTAGTTCAACACCACACTGCCTTCCTTCCCACAATAAAACAAACAGCTATTATAGCTTCCACAGCTGCACTTCAGCTTCTGCCAGGCTGCACTTTTCAGGAAAGTTCTTTTGCTCTTTAAATTCAAGAATAACTTTTCCAAATTCAAAAACCTACAGCAAGAAGCAGAGGAGGAGCAATTACTACAAGCCCTCTTAGCAGGAGTTCAGATGAATTTTGGATCGACTTGCTGAACATGTCCACTTTTTGGTCTTTACTTCCCCTATAATAGGAACTTTGTTTGGCATTTTTCAGAGCTACGGTAAATTGCTTTGTCAAAAAAAAGATAGAAATTCCTATTCTATTTTTCTATATAATAGCTCCATTTTAGAAACAATATGAAGAGGATCTTGGTCACTAAACTGAAATTCCTCTTCCTAATTCGATGTGAGGACTCGCTCAAATTTCCATAGTCACGTATTGCACAAGTTGCAAATACTTCCTAATATACTACAACTGCCATTTTTTTTTCTCCTGGTACTTGAGATTTTAGATAATGCCAGGTAGTTTGTTTTGAACAGCACTATTTGTTGACTTGTCACATGAATAGTTTAACATCTTCCAGCTGGGAATAAGCCTAGACTTGTCCAATCTAATTTTACAGAAGCATAACCCTGGGATTGATTTGATCAAGTATCATGTCGGGCATGTCAACCACACAATATTTTTGACAGTAGATTAAGAAAATTAAAATAAATTAAAACCAACACAAAACATTTACGATAGCTTGATTTTTGTTTAATCCTTCTCTTTGTACAAAACAGTCATAGAGCACAATCTTTGTCTCATCTATTCTGTGCTGAACTGTTATTCTGCCTAGTCCTGTCAACCCTCACATGGGCCATAGTCCACTGTACCCCCCTCATCCACTTACTTATCCAAACTTTCTTTAAATGTTGTACCTTCATTAGCCGACAGGCTATTTTTGTATCCTTATCTTCTAGCGCTGTGGCCCGAGTCTGTGCTATGAGGGTAGCTTCCCCCAAGACAGTACAGTGTTCACACAACTCTTCACTCTTATCCTAAAGACCGGTAATTTGCTTGTGTTGGTGCTTTGCTGTGGCTGCAAGCAGCCAGAAAGCATCCCTTCAGCTCCCCTTTTTCCTGGGAAGGTACGGACAGGATGTAGTATCTGTTTTCAACCTCGGGGGAATCAAACAGATCTGACCAATTCTCAGGGGGTCCGTAACTCTGCATTAGGTTACCGAAGCTACCAAGCCCTGCACTACTATCTGTCCAACCCACCCAGGTGGGGATGGGGGGGGGCTGTTCTCTTATTCATCCATCTAAAAATACTCATCTTCTGTCCCAAACACTGGATCCTGCCATGACTAAGTCAAATGTAATGTGGTTCGAGGATCCAATGAGTGAAGCAGGAGACACAGATTTTAAAATGGGTATGTAAGAAACGAACAGTGAAACTCTAAATCAGGCATTCAGCTAAACAAATATTCATCCAAGCTACCCAAAACCACTACATCGTACGTTCAGTTATATTTGATGAATGGATACTCTCTCGGTGGTCCTTCAGGACTGGTCACAAATTCATGGGCAGTAGGAATGAAAGAGAGTGAACCCTCTACACATGCTATCTTTTATACCCCAGGGTGCCTGGAGTCGGAGATGGGCTCCTTTGTATCCATAAGACAACCAGTGGGAAAAGAGCATCATAAACTTTAAACAAACCAATCAGCACAATGAAAGTGGCCTTTGAACAGAATAAGCCACGCCCTCAAGAAGGCAACAATTTGTTCAGCTGCATTTGTTTGAATTCCTTACTTTCAAAATCAATCGCCTTTCAAAATAGGGGTGTTAAAAGTCAATCAAAACTTCAAGCTGACAACTGATGATATTTTAATGTTTGTAAAGCAAATGTCTCTTATTTGTTGGGTGTATTTCATAACTTTCAATTATTCCTATCTCATCTGTCTCCAACACCTCCTGTTGTGTAAAGGGAAGCTGCATTCTTCTAGCTTGATTACATCCTGCAATAGTCATTCTCACCTATCTGTCTGCAGTGAGGAAGTCTGGTCTGGCTACAGCAGTCTCACTCCAAAAATCTTCCTCGTCTGGGTTTGACTACACACCACTGCAGTCATCCTCAGCTGGATGTTGTCTTTAACCCTTGCCTTAAAACTACTTCCACATTCCCTCCTCTTGACCTGCAGAGGACAACGTAAATCTTACAGAATTTCAATAGCACAGAGTCTCTACAACTCTGTGTGTACTTCATCGTGAACTGTTGACATACATGACACACTCCTGGCTAATAACTCCTCTCTTAGACACCAGGCAGTGTAGTTCTAGTCGATTTTGAAGGGCCACGGTGCAGATGGCCAGCATTTCAGCAGCAATGTCATTGATGGCCTAGGTTGGGTCATGTAGTGCAAAGGCTGTGTTAGTGGCAGTTTCTCCAGAAAAGTTGAGGCCATGGTAATGCTTTCATGAGCCTGTCTGGCAGGTTCCCAGAACAGAAACACTACAATTGAGAAACACTCAGCCTCTATAGTCTTTCGATAGCAGTCCCTCTCAGTAAGATGCAGAGAGAGAACAGGCAGGTTGTATATTTGTGGTACTGTACGCAGGACAGATAACAAGAACCCCTCTATGGCTTTGGTTTAGGCCCAAGATCCCATTTTAAAAGGCCAGTCGGTGATAATCTGCTGGCTGCATACCAGTAGGGTGATGTAATTGGTGGAAACATACATAATTCACAACCACCAACTTTGACTTGGGGCTCACTTTAAGAGGCTGGTCTGACATGATGACATAATTACGTCAAGTACTTTTACCGCACTTTGAGTTCAGTGTTTGGGGTACAATAAATCAGTTGTTTTTCTAAACTTAAACTGCCTCTGCCGGCTTTATTTGCGAAAAACTACATACCCAGTAAGTACCGTTAATGGGTTGTTACCTACATCTAGACCTGTACCTTGATGGTTGACATAACATACTTCAGCCTATCCCCATGAAGCAGCTTCAGAGCAGGGAAGGGCTATGCAATCGAAGTAAGTAGGTTGATACTAACCCTCAAAACAATTGCATCGGAAAGAGTTGTTCTGATGGGCAGTGCAGTTCCTTGTTCCCTTACAATATTAGTTGTGTTATCAAAGTAAGACACAGAATCAAATTCACTACGACTCAAGGTATAAGCACAAAGACAAGCCACCTTCTGAACGTATAGGACTTCTCTAGAGCGCATCGAACAACCTGACCAATTACCGTAGATTCCGGACTACAGAGCGCACCTGATTAAAAGCCGCTGGCTCTAATTTTAGAAAGAAAATCAATTTTTTACTTGTACAGGCCGCACCGGATTTTAGGCCGCACCGGATTTTCGGCCGCAGGTGTCCCACGTTGTAATATGAGATACTTACACAGAAAGATATTACACGTGAGGATTTTTTAACTTTTAATTAAATCCATATGGTAACATAAACAAATACATATTGCAAATGCTTTTTTTCGAACCGTGCCTGTAACGCGGCTACTTTTAAATATACGTTGCGTATACTTTTTTACTGAACAACATTCCAATATCTCCTAACGACTGGTAAAAAATATATATACTGCAGCCTACCAGGAAAAGTTATTGATCGCCTTTAACTTAAAAGCAGCGTTCGCTCAGATCCAATGCCGCTCGCGTAATGCCGCTCGCCCCCCGCCTTCCCGTTTATCGCAAACTGGCATTTTTCCCACAAGACGCGGCGAAACCGGGTGTGATGTCATAGCATCCCGCGATGTAGTACAGAAAACAAATATAGTTAAAACACTTCTAACTTTAACTAGAAAATGAATTACTAAGCGAAAATATTATAAACTAAGTAACTGCCATAAAGGCAGCACAATGCTTTTCTTCGAGTGTTTTCCATGTTGATGAGGGTGAGTACAAATGACTGATTTACAATAATTTAATTGTGAAAGTGCGCTTGATTTATCGTACAATTTCATTGGACCTCTGTGAACTACACATCAATTTTATTGGTCTACTGTTACGAGGCAAAATGTTTTTGGCGGCATGAAAAAAATCATGTATTAGCCGCACCGTATTAAAGGCCGCAGAGTTCAAAGCTGTTCAAAATGTGGGAAAAAAGTAGCGGCTTATAATCGACATCTACGGTAGTATGCGAAGCATGTTCATAAGTAAGGTGAAGAAAAGTGTTAGGAATATTATTAGTGTTGTGAAATACTTCTGCATTTACATAGGTGGAAAATATATGTCCAGATTACCAAAACTTATAATGCATAAGTGATTACTTAAGGTGGCAAATAGCAAAGAATAAGGGTTCTGTCCATCAGTCCTGATCATTAACATTCTTCTGCCCACCAGTTCCCTGCTGCGGTGGCACTGTTGGCTTAACACGCAAAGCGAGTATCCAAGTTGGCTGTCCTTGGACATTTCAACTGGTATATGTGGTGAGCAACACTTGGATTGGACATTCCCATTGAGACTCCAGGCAGAAACAAGAGAAAATCTGCAGATGCGAAAATCCAAGCAACCCTCACAAAATGCTGAGGGAATTCAGCAGGCCAGGCAGCATCTATGGAAAAGAGTAAACAGTTGACGTTTCAGGCCGAGACCCTTCAGCAGGGTTCCAGGAAGTTCTTTCATCGGTAGGCTCTCACCAGTACGCAATCTCCTGCCTGGCACTCTGCAGCCAGCACAATCTTCTTGGCCTTAAGCACATGTTGATAGAAACCTTTAAGATTTTATGTTAGAGCAATACACCAATGCAACATGCTTCCAGTCATAATAACAACGTCTATCTGTTTAATTTTAGGTGCACCAGTTGTGTTGCCTTTATGGCAGTTATTTAGTTTATAATATTTTCGCTTAGTAATTCATTTGTTAGTATTTTTTAGTTAAAGTTAGGATTGTTTAAGTATGTTCGTTGTCTGCAATATATCGTGGCATGCGATGACGTCACATCCGGTTTTGCCGCATCTTGTGGGAAAATACCGATTTGGGAAAAACGGAAAGGTGGGGGCTCACATGTGCGAGTCCAGCGCAAGAAAAGTTGTCTTCTACGCATTAGAAATCACAGTGGAGCAACGCTGTAAGTTCATAGATAATCAATATGTTGAATTAAAATGTTAATGCTTATTCTGTTAAAAGTAACGACGGTCGATAAGGTTTATGTTTTCGTTAGTTAAAGAGTTGTGGATAGTCGTGTTGAAGTGTATTTAAAGCAGTCAATGGCGTAAGTAGATTCTGACTGTATGCTGCACTTTAATGTAATGTAGTTGTTGTAGTTTTACCTTTGCAAGTATTTACGATGTAAGTGTGATATCTAGAAGGAAACAAATACTGTACCAATCTTGTATTGTTTTATCAACAGTTTTCACCATACGTTAATGTGGAAGAGTGAACAGTAAATGGTTAATCTTACTGCGACCCTGTTTTCATTAACAACGGTTTACCTCGGTGTTTAGTTCGGGTTCCGTTACACCCGAGCGAGAACACTACACCAGTGTTGATTGTCAATAAGGAGATGTTATTTTCAATCCACATTGACTGTGGTCTCCCAATGAGGAAGTCCATTTGCAGAGAGAGGTACAGAGAGAGGCACAAACTTTGAAGCTTTTTGATTACCACTGAGGATATGACGATGTTGAAGTCAATAAACAGTAATCAATAAACAGTGGCCTGATGTAGGTACTTCTATTGTGCAGGTGATCGAAGGCTGATCGAAGGAGAGCCAGCGAGATTGCATGCACTCTAGACCTATTGTGGCAATAGGCAAATTGCAGCGGGCCCATGTCCTTGCTTAAGCAGCAGTTGATTCTTGCCATGACCAACCTCTCAAAGCATTTCATCATAGTAGATATAAATGCCACTGGGCAATTGTGGTGAACTACATATACCTGTCTGGACTCGCCCCCTGCTGACTGCTCCTGTGGCTCCTCCCACAGACCCCTGTATAAAGGCGATTGAGGTCTGAGCCCGGCTCTCTGTCTCCAGGATGTAGTATGGTGGTCAACCACTGCTTGTTCCTTCTTCCAGTCAATAAAAGCCAATACCTCGCCTTTACGTCTCAGAGAGAGTTATTGATGGTGCATCAATTTTATTGACTGGAAGTTTTAAAACATGGAAACCGTTTTATGTCCGGAAAGATTGGATTTGGACCCCCAAGACCCTGAAGCAGCTCTTGCCTTTGAACTCTGGCTTGCATGCTTCCACTCATACTTGGAGGAGGTTCGTGCAACTGAATCCGCTGTTATGCACCGAATTCTCCTCTCGAGGGTCACCCCAAAAGTTTATTCATTTATCAGGGACCTGCCAACCTATGAAGGGGCACTGGACACCCTCAAAAGACAGTACCTGCGGCCGGTGAACACCGTCTACGCAAGACATCGCTTAGCTACCCGACGACAGCAGCCTGCAGAGTCGAGCGCCCAGTTTCTCCGAGCCCTACAGACACTCGTCAGGACTTGTGACTGCAAAACGCTCACGGGGGAACAGCATGCGGAGCTGCTAGTACGAGACGCCTTTGTTACAGGAATTAGGTCAGTGTACGTGCACCAGCGGCTGCTGGAAAATGCAGATCTTACCTTACGCTCGGCGATCGAGACGGCCGACATGTTGGAGGCTGCTCTACACAACGCTGACGCTGTCCAGCCGCGCGATTCCCCGTCGGTTCCGTGGACACCTCAGACCCCGCCGCCGCCGGTTCCCACGAGCGAATTCGCCAACGCCGCTGCCAGTCGTGATTCCACGATCTCCCCGAACCCGACCACGGCTGCGGCCAGGCGAAAGCCCGAGCTGTGTTACTTCTGCGGACTCAAAAAGCACCCCCGAAAACGCTGCCCGGTCCGAGAAGCGACCTGCTCCAGCTGCGGGAAGAAGGGCCATTTCGCCAAGGTCTGTAAGTCTAAACCACGAGTGGGGTCGAGCAGCGCTGCGTGTGAGACGTGGGGGCCGCCATCTTGCATGCCCAGATGTGGGCGGCCATCTTTGTCAGCGTCAACATGCCCCACCCCCTACCCGTGTGAGACATAGGGGCCGCCATCTTGCATGCCCGGATGTGGGCGGCCATCTTTGTCGGCGTCAACATGCCCCGCCCCCGACCCACTGGTGTTTACTGGGCACCAAGATGGCAGTTCAACTCTGGCCACCGTAACCCTCGACCAAAGCGCCCCACACCAGCTTGTAAGGTCAATGATGGACATCCTGGTGGAGGGGCACAGGACTAGCTGCCTGTTTGACATGGGCAGCACTGAGAGTTTTATTGACCCGGACACAGTGCAACGCTGTGGACTCGTGACACGGCCGGTAAGTCAGAGGGTCACCTTGGCTTCTGGGTCGCATTCCACAGACATCTGGGGGGGGTTGTGTCGTGACATTGGTGGTGCAGGGCACAGAATATCGGAACTTTGCGCTACTGGTCATGCCTCAACTGTGCGCACCTGTGCTATTGGGGCTGGACTTCCAGAGCCACCTCGAAAGTGTGACTATGGTGTATGACGGGCCCCTCCCACCACTCACTGTCAGGAATCCTCAGTTTGGTGGGACTTCGCCATATACCCCGCTACTGACCACACACACACACCAAACCACACATCCCACCCAGCACCATGCCGACAGCTGCGCTACTGACACCACTTGCAGCCTCTCCACCCTCAAGATCTCTCCCCCATCGCTGTTCGCCAACCTGACCCCCGACTGTAAACCGGTGGCAACTAAAAGCAGGAGGTACAGCACAAGGGACAGGACATTCATTCAGTCAGAGGTGCAGCAGCTGCTCAGGGAGGGGATCATTGAGCCAAGCACAAGCCCTTGGCGGTCCCAGGTGGTTTTTGTTTGGACTGGGCAGAAGAATAGGATGGTCGTGGACTATAGTCAAACCATCAATAGGTTCACGTAGTTTGACGCGTACCCCCTACCCCGCATCACGGATATGGTCAACCAGATAGCTCAGTACAAGGTGTACTCGACAATAGATCTGAAATCCGCTTATCACCAGCTCCCCATCCGCCCAGAGGACCACCCCTACACCGCCTTCGAGGCGGGCGGCAGGCTCTATCACTTCCTGCACATCCCATTTGGTGTCACAAATGGTGTCTCAGTCTTCCAGAGGGAAATGGACTGGATGGTGGACCAGTACCAGCTGAAGGCCACATTTCCCTATCTGGATAACATCACCATCTGTGGTCGTGACTTGCCGGATCACGACGCCAACCTCCAACGATATTTCCAAGTGGCCGAAGCCCTGAACCTTACTTATAATAGGGACAAGTGTGTGTTCGGAACCACCCGACTCGCTATCCTTGGGTATGTCGTGGAAAACGGGGTCATTGGCCCTGATCCCGACCGTATGCGCCCCCTGTTAGAACTCCCTCTTCCCACCACTCTCAAAGCCCTCAGACGGTGCCTGGGTTTTTTTTCCTATTACGCCCAATGGGTCCCCGATTATGCAGGCAAGGCCCGCCCCCTGGTCAAGTCTACCACATTTCCCCTCTCTGCTGAGGCCTGCGCGGCCTTCAGCCGCATTAAAGGGGACATTGTCAAAGCAATGATGCATGCGGTGGACGAGACCATTCTCTTCCAAGTAGAGTGTGATGCCTCCGATTTTGCGCTTGCTGCTACCCTCAATCAGGCAGGCAGGCCAGTAGCATTCTTTTCTCGTACCCTTCAAGGCTCTGAAATTCGGCACTCCGCGGTGGAGAAAGAAGCCCAAGCCATAGTGGAAACTATTAGGCACTAGAGGCACTATCTCGCCGGCAAAAGGTTCACCTTGCTGACTGACCAGCACTCGGTTGCGTTCATGTTCAGCAACCAACAGCGGGGCAAAGTCAAAAATGATAAAATTTTGCGGTGGAGAATAGAACTCTCTACCTACAACTTTGACATCCTGTACCGGCCTGGAAGGCTCAATGAGCCCCCTGATGCCCTATCCCGGGGAGCGTGGGCTAGCGCACAGCTCGACCAGCTATACGCCCTTCATGCACATCTTTGCCATCCGGGGGTCACCCGATTTTACCATTTCGTGAAAGCCCGGAACCTGCCGTACTCCCTGGAGGACATCAGGACGATGACCAGGGACTGCCAAATCGGCGCTGAGTGCAAACCGCACTTCTACCGTCCTGAAACGGCGCAACTTGTCAAGGCCACCCGCCCTTTTGAGCGACTAAGTGTTGACTTTAAGGGCCCCCTTCCCTCCACCGACCGCAATGTCTATTTTCTCAATATTATTGACGAGTACTCGCGGTTCCCCTTTGCCATCCCCTGCCCCGACACCACTACCACGTCCGTCATAAAAGCCCTGCGCCAGCTCTTCACTCTGTTCGGATATCCCTGCTATATCCACAGTGATAGAGGGTCCTCCTTTATGAGTGACGAGTTGCGCCGGTTCCTGCTAGCTAGGGGCATTGCTACTAGACGGACCACGAGTTATAATCCCCGGGGAAATGGACAGGTGGAGAGGGAGAATGCCACAGTGTGGAAGGCCACACTTTTAGCCTTTAAGTCAAAAGGGTTGCCGGTCTCTTGATGGCAGGAGGTCCTCACTGAGGCACTCCACTCTATCCGCTCCCTGTTATGTACGTCCACCAATGCCACCCCTCACGAGCGCCTATTCTCTTTTCCCAGGAAGTCTGTCACTGGGACCACCCTACCAGTTTGGCTGATGTCCCCAGGTCTAGTGCTGCTCCGGAAACATGTGAGAAGTAATAAATACTCCCCGCTGGTCGAGAGGGTTCACCTTCTACATGCAAACCCCCCAGTATGCCTATGTGGTCTTACCTGATGGGCGAGAGGACACGGTCTCCGTCCGCGACCTGGCACCCGCAGGAGCAGCAGACCACTACCTCGAACACTCCACGGTAACTATGAACCTTGTACCCGAGGTGACACCGCGCACACCAAGCCCTACACAGACTCCTCACGACACTCATATACCGGGCGTCTCGTACGCGCGTGAGGGATCACTGACGCCTAGTGGGCTGACACCTCCAGTTAGGCCGGAATCAGCACAACCACCGTCTCCGGTGCAATCACCACCGGCATCTGTGCAATCACAGCTGGTGCTACGTAGATCGCAGCAACAGATTCGACCACCTGATAGACTTAACCTGTAAATATACTTGTAAGAAACTTCGCCACATGGGGACTCTTTTTAAAACAAAGGGGGGGTGAATGTGGTGAACTACATATACCTGTTTGGACACGCCCCCTGCTGACTGCTCCTGTGGCTCCTCCCACAGACCCCGGTATAAAGGCGACTGAGGCCTGAGCCCGGCCTCTCTGTCTCCAGGATGTAGTATGGTGGTCAACCACTGCTTGTTCCTTCTTCCAGTCAATAAAAGCCAATATCTTGTTTTTACATCTCAGAGTGAGTTATTGATGGTGCATCAGCAATAATCTTTGTGGCAGCTCACCCTGCTCTTCTTCGTTCTCTTGAAGCAGGAGGGAACCTCCGAATGCAGCAGTGAGAGATTGAAGATGTCCTTGAACATTCCCACAAGTTAGTTGGCACAGGTATCCAGCACACTACCAGATACACCATCAGGGCCTTACACCAATATTAATTATACACAACTTTTTCAGGCAGGAACACAATTTCAGAACAAAAAAAACAAAGTCCATTAAATTTGTAAGCTCTTGTTGAAAGCACATAAGCTACTGTGTATTGTTTAGATCTAGTTAAGGAATGTACACTTGGATTTAAGACAGTGCAGAGGAAGTTCACCAAATTGATTACGACAAAGGGGCTGATGTTTGAAGAAAGCTTGACTCTAGGCCAAACCTCACTGGAGCATAGAAGAGAGAGAAATAATCTTATTTAAAAAACTTTCCAAATCCTGAAGGGGATTGAGAAGATAGATGCTGAGAGGTTGTCCCACCCAGTGGAGGCATCTAGGAATAGGGGGCATCGATTCTGAATAGCGAGTTACCCATTTAAACAGAGTTGAAGATGAATTTCTTCTCTCAAACGGTAGTGAACCTTTGGAATTCTGTATACCAGAAAGTCATTGAATATATTCAAAGTGTAAATAGAAGATATTTAAAGTAAAAGGGATTAAGACATTTGGGAAAAGCGCAGGAACATGCTGTTGAGGCCGATCAGATATGCCATGATCTAATTGCATGGCGGTGCGAACTTAAGAGGTTAATTGGCCTACTCCTGCTTCTGTTTCTTACATCTGTATGGACCATGAGGTTTACCATTAACTTCTGCATGGCTGACTTTGTCTGTCTTGGTAGCAGTGGGATCATTCAAGTCGAGTATGATGTTCTCCCGGTGGGGGGGGGGGGTTATTCCCTTAATGGAGAACACCTACGCGTGACTTCGTTTAACGTGGGGAGACTGATTATGTGGGGTGACTTTGTTTAATGTGGGCAGCCACCACATGGTCCTTGGCAGATCGGGGTCAGTGGCATGGAACGTAAGATGACTGGGGACCCTTCTCTGCTGCAGTCTTCCTCCACCTTCACTGTCGTGATGTGTCATCACCTTCCGCCAGCTCCACCGCTGAGGTCTTGGTGGGATTGCTTTTTGCCTGGATCCACCCCCTTGACCTTCACTGCCAGGGGTGACACTACCAGGAGCTATGCTCCACATGGCATCCCTCTCGAGATCTTAGGAACTCTCAGCCTCTCCAACACAATCAGAATCAGGTTTATTATCACAGGCATGTATCGTGAAATTTGTTAACTTAGTAGCAGCACTTCAATGCAATACATAATATAGAAGAAAAATAATAATAATAATAAATAAGTAAATCTTATTCAGTATACTTTATACAGTATATGTATATTGAATAGATTAAAAATCATGCAAAAAACAGAAGTATTATATATTAAAATAAATAAGAAGGTGACGATTGTCAGAGTGGTGTACTGCTATGATAATTATATGATTCAGTGAAAATATTCTGAACAGCAATAAAAGAATGCGGGGAGAATGAAGGAGAAGGGCAATGGGTAGATGGTGGTGGTTGCCTGTCATGTCTGATGAAGTCAGAACCTGCGTGGAAGAGCTTTTCAAGTGGGAAAGCCATTGCACTGGGGCGTTTCACTCTCTTGATCTCAGAAGTCCAAATCCAGTGGTATGAACAAGCATCACAAACTAGGGTCTCAGTTGGTTGCAGTGGATGATCGTGATGTCTTTTCTGCCTTGGTCATGCCCTTCCCTCTCTCCATGGAGTATTGCAGCACCATTTTCCTGGCTGTTGAATCTCACTGTGGATCTCATCTGCCCAGCCAACAAGAGCTGACTTCGTATGCTGGGACAACTCACTGGTCACTCTCACCTGGATTAGCCTGCCTGTCGAAGCGGTGTAACGGGGTGTGGCCAATGTTGCGTGCAAACAGCTACTTGGAGCCACAGGTGAGAGCTGCGTTTCTGGTGGGGACCAAAAGTAAGTAGCAAGCCCCTCACCGGAGGTGCTTCCCCCCTCCCTGGACACACCATACACCCCAATAGGGTAGATACACATGTCCAGTAATACACATGAAAACAAAACTACAACATGGATTTCTTTGATGGGCTTCTTCAACATTTTACTGAAGAAAATATATTAACATCCTTCTGGTCTCCTAGATAATGATGGTGCAGGTCACTAAGGAAAGTTGGGGGGTGCTGCTGAACACTGATTTTCTGTTATGCCAAATGAAATGAAGTATTCTACCATATTCAAAATGTTTCTGTCAATGGAATCACTAAAAATGTACAGATTATTTTCATATTGTGAAATGGAATTGAATTAATTGAGTGCTATGGCAAGAATACAAATTATAGACGAGGAGCTGCAATTGAAGTAAACAATTTGAATCTAACTGTAATATAAGTTAGTATTTGCAAACATGAATCAGTGATATTTACATTTTAATTGCAAACCAGTTTGTAATTTGGCCTGGAAATTAATAATCTAAAGTAATGTAATCTAATTGATTGTATTCAACTGCTAATTATTTAAATGAGTCCAATGTCGCAAAAAATCATTTTTTCCATCCATGCCTACTTTATTATGATAAGCACCCTTATTGTTTGAATTTTTGGATCCAAAAGAGTGTATATAATATTCATTTCATTTAAGTACTGCATTAGTATCCAGTAGAGTGAAATGTGCCATTTGAGATTTGAGTTAACAACCAACACAAGCTGGGGACAGTCCATAAATATTGCTACATATTCCAACGCGCCCATAACGTTCCACACAAACAGAACACAAAGCACGTGCACACACACACACACACACACACACACACACACACACACACACACACACACACACACACACACACACACACACACACACACACACACACACACACACACACACACAATGACATAATCAGCAAAGTTCAAACTACATTTATAAACAACCTTGACATTTGTCTCCCAAAAGAGCCACAAAATAAAGAAACCCATTAGAGTTCATTAATAAAGGTCCATCAAGCACCCATTGTGTGGAAAAATAAACAATTATGCGCAGACAACTGAAGCTCATGAAAGTGAGTCCACAGCCACCAAGCCGATCATCACTGCAGCCAATCCAGTTGCAGGCCACAGCTTCAGTTCAGCGCAGAGACCAACAAACCTTGCGGAGCAGCGAGCTTTACACTGCCTTGTCACGCACCTCAGGCCCCATCGTCCTGACCTTTTCAGTCTGGCCCAGCTCTTAAAGCGGCCAAACCTGGGGTCGTTCCTCGCTTTTGAGCCTGGGCCCGCACCCCGCTGCCTCGACTGTGCCTTGCCTCTGCTCACCTCGCCTCAGTTCTGCCATGTTGAATCATCTCCAAGCCTGCTCCAGCAACAGCCAAACATTGGTTCCTTCTCCACTCTCAAGCCTGGGCCCTGCCACTTCAATTTGGCCTGTACACTCCACGCTGCAACTGTCTTGTGCCTTGGAGACTTCAGTTCACACCGCAAAATGTCAGGTCGTACAGGTGGTTCAAAATCTCACCTCCAATAGGGATGTTACGGGCTATTGAATCTGGGAAAACATATAATTAATACATGTAATACAGTAATTTATAGTTTTCCAAACTCAGGTTGGAGGAACACACCTTATATACCGGCTGGGTAGCCTCCAACCTGATGGCATGAACATTGACTTCTCTAACTTCTGTTAATGCCCCTCCTCCCCTTCTTACCCCATCCCTGACATATTTAGTTGTTTGCCTGTTCTCCATCTCCCTCTGGTGCTCCCTCCCCCATCCTTTCTTTCTCCTGAGGCCTCCCGTCCCATGATCCTTTCCCTTCTCCAGCTCTGTATCACTTTCGCCAATCACCTTTCCAGCTCTTAGCTTCATCCCATCCCCTCCGGTCTACTCCTATCATTTCGCATTTCCCCCTCCCCCCACTACTTTCAAATCTCTTACTATCTTTCCTTTCCGTTAGTCCTGACGAAGGGTCTCGGCCCGAAACGTCGACATCGCTTCTCCCTATAGATGCTGCCTAGCCTGCTGTGTTCTACCAGCATTTTGTGTGTGTTGTTGTTTGAATTTCCAGCATCTGCAGATTTCCTCGTGTTTGCAATTTATAGTTTTGTTTGCTTTCAGCAAGTTGTTGCTGTGCTTCACCAGTGCCAACTTAAGCTAGAAGTTTAACAGCAATGGAACAAAATAAGACAATGGTGAAACAACCCCCATGCCCTCCCTCCCACCCCCTTACACAATGAGTCTCCGGTCACAGGTCCGGCTACCTCCGGGCCAGTCCCTGGCCTGAACTCTTAAACTTGCAGACATCAGACCTCCAACCTCCAGTTTCTAGCCCGGACTCCCGGACTTGTAGGTATTTGGCCTCCAACCTCCAATCTGGGGCCCAAACTCATAGACTTGACCATTGTGCCTTTACCTCTTGGACTCACTGAACTCAACTTGGTCTTCGACCTTTTGGTCTTTCTACCTCCAGCCTCGCCGAGCTCTGGACTTCAGCCTTTCACTTTACCCTCCAGACTTCACTGACCTCTGGGTATCAACTCCTAGACTCACCAATCATGGTTTTAATCTTTGGGCTTTGACTAACCCGAGCTCTGGGATCATTGAACTTCAACCATAGAGTGCGTCAGGCCTTGACTTCTGGATTTGCAAGGACCTCCGATCCTAGTGGCCTGGGGGTCACCAGCCCTTGTGACTGCCATCTTTGGTTTCGCCATCTTGAAATCACTGATGTCCTCAGTACCTGTTAACCTGACCTGTCCTAATCCAACTTCTGGAACACTGACCTTCAACTGCAAAGCGTTCTATCTGGTCTCCAAACACAGGCTCGTGCTTTTGACTCTATATTCTCCCTCAACCTTAAGCCCTAACTAGACTCCTAACTCCCCTCACTGTCGCCAAAACCATCCCTGCAAACCTTGAAAAAAGATATCAACAGACATCGCAGCTCTTCAGCTCTTAGAGCCTTGGTACCATGAAACCAGTTAGAATGTTTTCCACTGTACAGCTATAGAATCAGCAAAAGTCTTTGGTGACTTATTGAATCTCCTCAGAGGTGAACACAATTGATTCATGTTCAAGCAGACAGAACAAATATCCTTTCCTTTATAGAAAAATGAGTAAACTGTAATATTCAGTGCAATGATGAATAAGATTCAGAGAACAGAATAAAATGAAGGAAATGATAGTCTGAACTAGAGAAATAAAAGAAGCAGAATGAAAATAGTTTTAAATTTTTTTTTTAAACGATCTCCAATAACGATTGAAGCCTAGCAGAATGATATTCCACAATTCCGAAAGTTAATTTTCAGTATCAGGAAAATTATTTAGCTTTAATTAACATCTATTGCACTATTTAAAATGTACCTTCTTTAGAAAGGACTCTTCTTAAATCATTCTGACTGGTTTTCTATGTGTCAAGCAGGCAAACATAGGAATTTGAAACAGTTCCATGTATTTCAATGCCAAGTGTTTTCATTACTATCCAGGAGTAATGCAGCTTCTGAATGAATAGGACAAATTGGATAGAGGCTTTCTGGTTCCTCGGTTTAATTACTTAAATTAAACACTGAAAATTCATGTCTAATATGCATTCTAATAGCAATGAGTAACAATGGTATCACCACTGATTTTACTGCAAGATTGGCCCCTTCTCATTTTTGGATTTAAAAAATATAAGAAAAAGGATCACAAATGTTCTCAACATGAGCATTATGTTTGTGAAAGCCACTCACCAGTGCAATTTACAACTAACCCTATTGCCTTGCTCACTGTGAACAGGTTTCTGTCTTCTCTACTTCAAATAGTGAACCAATTCTTCTCTTGGAGATGGTCGTTGTTTACATCAAGGGTACTTGTAAAATACATTGTACTAAAGCATCGCCCTACATAAGGACATTTCTCTTAAACTTCATTCTCTTATTATATAACAAAAGTTCTGCTAAATCTCCTCCGACTTTTTTGTACTGATGAAAATACTACTTTTGTCAAGTAGTTCCTCTTAACTGTTATTGATATCAATTTTCACAATTGGTCTAATGTAATAAAACATTATTTCCTATTGTCCAGAAATTCACACTCACATGTTTAGCATATTACATAATGGCAGCCGTGCATTCTACTCTGCCTCCGAACTTCAGTTTTATTGATTTTGGCTGACTAGAAATAAATTTCTAAGTAATACTTCTGAATGATAAGTTTTACAAGAAAGTAACTGGGCCTTCATCAATTCCATTGTGCAAATGTATAATAATTTTGAGAATTATAAGACCATAAGATCATAAAATATAGGAACAGAATTAGGCCATTTGACCCATCGAATCTGCTCTGCCATTTCATCGTGACTGATCCAATTTTCCTCTTAGCCCAGATTTCCTGCCTTCTCCCCGTATCCTGTCATGCCCTGACCAATCAAGAATCTGTCAATCCTTGCCTTAAATATACATAAAGACTTGGCCTCCACAGCTGCCTGTGACAAAGAATTCCATTGATTTTCCACTCTCAGGCTAAAGAAATCCTCCTCATCTCTGTCCCAAAAGGACACCCCTCTATCCTGATGCTGTGTGCTCTGGTGTTAGACTCTCCCACCATTGGAAAAATTCTCTCCTCATCCACTCTATCAAGGCCTTTCACCATCCAATAAGTTTCAATGAGGTCATCCCTCATTCTTCTGAATTCCAGTGAATACAGAATTGAGAAATAAGTGAGTGGTCTATATAATTTGTCTAGCAAGAGTATACCCTTAATAAACATACATTAAATAACTGGTCCTATTTTAGATTTTGAAGTTAATTTACTTATCTATATTACCTAGTTACATGTTTTCAAAGTTGTGGTTGAGAAGGAAAATATCATTTACTTCCAAAGGAAAAGTGCAACTTATTCAGTATTCTAAGGACATCGTCCATGTGCCACTTCCAATAACTTCTCCTGGACGTGCTGCTCTTTCTATTTTTCTAGAGAACTGCAAAGCTATCTTTCAAAGATAAATATACAAGTAACTTAACTTTCTCTGTCTCAATCTGTAGACAGTGTCCTGTAATGTATGGATCTATTACTTATCACACAATGACTCCCCTTAGCACTGATTATTGCCAGATAACTATGAAAGTGCTTTGATCTGTTGTCTAAGCATGCTCATTGGTTTCTCTCTCTCTCTCTGCCTTGTGAATAACCCAGTTAAAACCACCTCTGCATGTGTGCCTTTATTTAATTGATATGTAGTTCTACAGGCAAAACAAATTGGTGAGGAGTACGAACCTGAATGTCAGTGAATGTTTCCATCTGTATGTACCGGTAGTTATGAGATGACAGAATTGGAAGAAGGGAGAGAGACAGCAAGAGGAAGTAATGAACAAGTACGGAAAAGGCCATCATGGACGCTAACAAAGGGATGTGTGAGTAATTGTACACGGTACATAGTGGGGTGTGTCAGGAATGGACAGGAGGAGGAGTATAGGAAACTGATACAGGACTTTGTGATATGGTGCAACTCAAACTACCTGCGTCTCAATATCACCAAGACCAAGGAGATGGTGGTGGACTTTAGGAGATCTAGGCCCCATATGGAGCCAGTGATCATTAATGGAGAACGTGTGGAGCAGGTTAAGACCTACAAGTATCTGGGAGTACAGTTAGACGAGAAGCTTGACTGGACTGCCAACACAGATGCCTTGTGCAGGAAGGCACAGAGTCGAATGTACTTCCTAAGAAGGTTGGCGTCATTCAATGTCTGTAGTGAGATGCTGAAGATGTTCTATAGGTCAGTTGTGGAGAGCGCCCTCTTCTTTGTGGTGGCGTGTTGGGGAGGAAGCATTAAGAAGAGGGACGCCTCACGTCTTAATAAGCTGGTAAGGAAGGCGGGCTCTGTCGTGGGCAAAGTACTGGAGAGTTTAACATCGGTAGCTGAGCGAAGGGCGCTGAGTAGGCTACGGTCAATTATGGATAACTCTGAACATCCTCTACATAGCACCATCCAGAGACAGAGAAGCAGTTTCAGTGACAGGTTACTATCGATGCAATGCTCCTCAGACAGGATGAAGAGGTCAATACTCCCCAATGCCATTAGGCTTTACAATTCTACCGCCAGGACTTAAGAACTTTTTAAAAGCTATTATTAATGCTTTTTGAGACGGTGATTTAGATGCATATCATATTTTTTTACTGAGTTAAGTATTGTATGTAATCAGTTTTGCTACAACAAGTGTATGGGACATTGGAAAAAAAAGTTGAATTTCCCCATGGGGATGAATAAAGTATCTATCTATCTATCTATCTATCTATCTATCTATCTATCTATCTATCTATCTATCTATCTACACAGTGAGGGACACACAACAAGCAAAGATAAAATGAAAATAGCATTACGATGGCTTTAGTTGGGAAAGGTGATTAATTTGATGTGCTAATGAGGACTGGGAATTATATATCAGGAGAGTTGAACTGTATTGTAATGCAAATGATGTGAATGAAGAAATCCACTACGCTTCTTAGCTTAATGGGTGCTAAAAAGTAGTCTCATACGTAATTTAGTAACTCGTAAAAAGCCAGCAAGAAAGACATTCGACAAAATTATTGCAATTTTACAAACTCACTTGAGCCCTAAACCACTAGTAATAGCTGAGAGATTTAGATTTCACAAAAGGAACCAGTCAAAGGATGAAAGCATTTCTGAATACATTGCAGAACTGTACAAACTTTCCAAATACAGTGACTTAAGAAATGGACTTTCTGATGCATTAAAGGCTAGGCTTGTATGTGGCATGCATATGGCTACTGTCAGAAACAGACCAAACCTTAGAATGTATATAGAGACTACAAAAAAAGATGTGTCAGAACTATAGAAAAAGAGTTTAGAATGTGAAATGCACAAAATGTCCCTGAATGGTGCAAAAAGCCAAAAATGTTATCTTTGTGGCAAATATTCCCATAATGCAAATGACTGTTCAGGTAAAAAAAATGTTTGCAGCAAGTGTCACAGACAAAGCCACGTAGAGAGAGTGTGCAAGTCAGATGAAAAAGCACAACCAAGGAGAAAAACATACAGAGTGAAAAGTTTCAAACACAAAACTAAACAAGGCAACTAAGTGACTGAATGTGAAACTGAATCGGACAACACAGAGCCTAACAAAGGTCTGATTCAGTCATGCCTAGGACTGTATAGCATTTCTGAAGCAGATCACAGAATTATATGGATCACAATAGATGTGTCTGATGTAAAACTGAAAATGGAGCTGGATACAGAGTCAGCTTTGTTTAAAATTTCAGAGGTTGACTACTACAGACTGTTTTCTCAGTTACTATCAGAGAAAAACCTCAGTGATGCCAAAGACCTTCACAGGTAAAAAGTGTTTCCCAAAGGTAGACTGAAAGGGAATGTGGTGTATGGAGGCCAGGCACAGCAGATAAGGCTTTATTTGTTGAAAAGTGGAGAGCCAGCACTTTTCATACATGAATGGTTGAGAAAAATCGAACTAGACTGGCACACAATCTGTGCCCTCAATGTGTTATCAACAGGCAACTGCATCCTCGACAGTAGCACTAACCAGAGACTGGCACAGCTGCTTAATGCTAATGAAGTGGTATTTGATAAGAGGATTGGTAAACTCAAAAGCACAAAGCCAGAATTGAACTGGTTGAAGCAGCAACACCAAGATTCCATAGAGCACATCCAGGGCCTCACACATCATGTCCTAAAGTAGATGCTGAACTTCAGAGCTTGAAGACATCTGGAAATCTCTCCAAGGTTGAGTGAAGCAATTGGGCCACACCTATACTCCCTGTTATCAAGAAAGGGAAGGCTGGAGCTGTTTGCATATGCAGGGACTTCAAAGTGAGCATCAACCCTGTCTGGCATACTGTGCAGTATCCTCTGCCATGAATAGAAGACACTTGTGCATCCTTGATAGGCATGGAAATGTATTCAAAGATTGACTATCTGCAAATGGAGATTGAGGAGTCAAGCAGGAAGTTCCTCACAATCAACACTCACAAGGGACTATTCCAGCAATTTGGCAAAGAGCAATGGGCCAATTACTCCAAGATATCGAAAGAACACAATGTTACTTTGATGACTTCATTGTGACTGGCAAGAATGATGTAGAGCAGCACCAGAGCCTTGATAAAGTGCTTACCAGGATGAGTGAGTATGGTCTGGTCATACCAATGAAGTCAACCACATCAGAAAAGACTGTTTCCACTCTGAGGACGACCTTCTCCAGAAGTGTCTTACCAGTGTTATGCCGTCGGCCCCCTCCTTTGTGAGAATCTCAAGAACCCTAGTCAAGGGGGGATCAGCTGACCCAAAAGAGGAAGAGACGTGCTGAATAGACACAGGAAAATGGGAGAGAGAGAGAGAGAGAGAGAGAGAGAGAGAGACCACGTGAAAAGCCCTCGGGCAAAGTGGGCTGGTTGAGAGAGAGATCGCATTACCTGCAACTTGATTGACACCTGCGATCCCGTGAAGAAGTATAAAGGAGGGTCTGAGGGGGGGGGAACCCTCAGACGCACCCAGGAGACACCAAGGAAGCACGATATCGATTCCCGTGGGAGCGGGAAGCTATTTTGAAGGAAGCCATGTGCGTTAGATTCCGAATTTTGAATCTGTGGCTAGAACCAACGAAAGACTGCTTTTAACTAACAACGGGGAAGTCTGCTCCCCTGATTCCAAGGATTTGCTCTGCAAAGACAACGGGCAAGTGTTCCTCTTTTCTAAATCATCCCTTTCTCTCTACAACGTGAAAACCCCAGCGGTTCCCAAAAAGGGAAAAGCCTGCAAACTTCTGAGTGACTCTTTATATTTCAATTGGACTCAGTATTACCCCTAGTCAACTATAGAGCTTATTTCTGATTGATTATTATTACACCGGTGTTTTAGATTGAGTTTTGACGATGTATATGATCTGAATGTTTTGTATTAACCATATGTTTGTGCCCTTTTTGAATAAAACGTTTGAAAATAGTAGCATCCGACTCAGCTGATCCATTTATCTTTGCTGGTAAGTTACCTGGTTACGGGGTTACGTAACACCAGAACAAACTGCGATTGATAATGGGCCACAATACATGTCAGAAGAGTTCAAACTATTCAGGAAGAGAAATGAAAAATTTGGGAAGTGCAGAATAAGCAACTCAGCCAAGTGCCAATTGAATGAGCAAGGAACTTCGAGGTTGGACAGGAAGTCCTAGTGCATGATTACCAAGAAGACAAGTGGACACCCGATGGGTTAGCTACAAGAACTGGACCACTGATGTACACAGTTGATGATGGAGATCATACATGGAGACCTCATGTGGACCAAATACTGGATACTCAGCCGAAGAACACAATTGAGTCGACTGCATGTGGCAAGATGGTCCCATTATGGCCACTGGACTTACCACTGAGTGATGATCAGTCTCTGACAGCAATGTGATGGTCTCTGACAGCAACAGAGAAGCTTGACTTTGACAAGACTCTGGGCCAAATCAAATGCCAATCCACCACTCCAGAGATGTGATGCGAACATTATTGTTGACAAGACACCTGCCAAACCTGCAACCCTTCCACAGGTCCAGAGGCGCTATCCTGAAAGAAACAGATCAAAACCCAAAAGAGTAAATCTTTAGTTTAGTGAAGTTAGTTATGGACTGGTTTTGAGAAAGCATTCTATTTGAATATGAGTTGTTTAAGGAAATTGAATGTTTTGTTAGATATACCATTTTATGATGTTGGGGCCATCACAGAAACATGGCTGAAGGATGGTTGTGATTGGGAGCTGAATGTCCAAGGTTACACATTGTATCAGAGGGATAGGAAGGTAGGCAGAGGGGGTGACATGGCACTGCTGATAAAGAATGGCATCAAATCAATAGAAAGATGTGACACAGGATCAGAAGATTTTGAATCCTTATGGGTTGAGTCAAGAAACTGCAAGGGTAAAAAGACCCTGATGGCAGTTTTATGCAGGCCTCCCAATAGTGGCTGGGATGTGGACCACAGATTTCAACAGAAAGTAGAAAAGTTGCGTCAAACAGGCAATGTTATGATTGTCATGGGTGATTTCAACATGTAGGTCAATTGAGAAAATAAGGTTGGAAATGAATCTCAAAAGAGTGAGTTTGGTGAATTCCTATGATAGAGCTTCTTAGAACAGTTTGCTGTTGAGCCTACTAGGGGATCAGCTACACTCGAATGGGTGTTATGTAATGAACCAGAGGCAACAAGGGAGCTTAAGGTAAAAGAACCCTTAGGAGGCAGTGATCACAATATGATTGAGTTCAATATAAAATTTAATAGGGAGAAAGTAGACTCTGACATAGCAGTTTTTCAGAGGAGTAAAAGAATTTACAGTGGTATGAGAGAGGAATTGGCCAAAGTAAATTGGAAGGAGCTGCTGGCAGGTCTGTGCTTCTGGGGAGGAACGTGCAGGATGATGTATTCCAAAAAAGAAGAAATATTTGAATGGCAATATAGTACAACTGTGGCTGATAAGGGAAGTCAAAGCTAATGTAAAAGCAAAGGAGAGGATGTACAAGTAAAAATTAGCAGGAATACAGAGGATTAGGAAGCTTTTAAAGCCGTACAGAGAGCAACTAAATGAATCATTAGGAGGGAAAAGATAAAATATGAAAGCAAGTTAGCAAACAATATCAAAATTGATAGTAGAAGCTTTTTCAAGTATGTAAAAACCAAAGAGAGATGAGAGTTGATATAGGGCCGCTAGAAAATGAAGCTGGAGAAATAATAATGGGGGACAACGAGATGGCGGATGAACTAAATGAGTATTTTGCATCAGTCTTCACTGTGGAAGACATTAGCAGTGTGCCAGATGTTGAACGGTGTGAGGGAAGAGAAGTGAGTGCAGTTATTATTACAGGGAAGAAGGTGCTCAAAGAGCTGAAAGACCTCAGGGTACATAAGTCACCCGGACTAGATGAACTGCATCCTAGGGTTCTGAAGGAAGTGGCAGTAGAGATTGTGGGGGCATTAGTAATGATCTTTCAAAATTCATTAGATTCTGGCATAGTGCAAATGTCACTCTACTTTTTTTTTAAGAAAGGAGGAAGGCAACAGAAAGGAAATTATAGATCAGTTATCCTGGCCTCAGTGGCTGGGAAGATGTTGCAGTCAATTGCTAAGGATGAGGTTATGGAGTACTTGGAGACACAGGACAAGATAGGGCAAAGTTAGTATGGTGTCCTTAAGGTAGCCTGCAGAAGGACTTAGACAGGCTAGGTGTGGGCAAGAGAATGGCAAATGCAATACAATGTTGGAAAATGTTTGGTCATGCACTTTGGTAGTAGAAAGAAATGTGCAGACAGGGAGAAAATCAAAAAATTGGAGAGACATTGGGAGTCCTTGAGCAGAACAATCTAAACGCTAATTTGCAGGTACAGTCAGTGGTGAGGAAGGCAAATGCAATGTTAGCATTCATTTCAAGAGGTCCAGAATACAAAAGCAGGGATATGATGCTGAGGCTTTCTCAGGTCTCACCTTGGGTATTGTGAACAGTTTTGGGCTCCTCATCTAAGAAAAGATGTACTGGCATTGGAGAGGGTTCAAAAGAGGTTCACAAGGATGATTCTGGGAATAAAGGGTTGTCATACGAGAAATGTTTGATAGCTCTGAATCTGTCCTTGCTGGAATTTAGAAGGATGAGGGGGGGATCTCATTGAAAGCTTTTGAATGTTGAAAGGCCTGAATGGAGTAGATATGGAAGGGATGTTTCCCATGGTGGGGAGTCTAGGACAAGAGGGCACAGCCTCAGGGTAGAGGGGAGTGCATTTAAAACAGAGATGCGGAGAAATTTCTTTAGCCAGATGGTGGTGAATTTGTGAAATTTATTACCACATGCAGCTGTGGAGGCCAAGTCATTAGGTGTACTTAAGGCTGAGCTTGATAGGTTCTTGATTGGAGACAGCATCAAAGGTTACGGGGAGAAGGCCAGGGAGTGGGGCTGAGGAGGGAAAAGAAAATGATTGAATGGTGGAGCAGACTCAATGGGCCAAATGGCCTAATTCTGTTCCTATGTCTTACGGTCTTCTGGTGTTATGTTACATAAATCTAAAGGGGGAACACATGTAATGTGTAGACCTATTTCTTTTTGCGCAATGACTCCCCTTAGCACTGATTATTGACTGATAGCTTATGCATATGCATTGATCTGTTGTCTATGCATATGCATTGATTTCTCTCTCTCTCTTTGCGATGTGAATATGCCAGTTAAAGCCACCTTTAACTTTATTTAATTGATATGTAGTTGTACAATCAGAAAACTTCCCAACTAAATTTATATATTACAATCATATTTCTAACATGAGAAATCCATGAATTTATAAACAGTCCTGAATCCTCCATAAGGAACTCCAGTAGAAATTTCTCAATCCAGAGTTGATTGTGTGGAAAAGTAATTAGTTTCTGTATTACCAATTTCTTTTAGGAATTATTTTCTGTATTTGGGGCTTTTTTGTAGGCAAAATTTTGGAGGTCAACAGTGAGAACATGCAAAATGTCACTGTCAATTCCTTTTGAGAACAGTTTTGATTACTTTGTGGACAGCTGAAAGCTATAGGACTTAGTTAAAGATTACAAGAGTAATGAAGTCATAAGAAATGTGTATTGAACGTCAATTAGGTTATTGCTGGAGTCTTGTTTCAGTTTGACTTTACTGTTGCTAGTGCAGCTGCTGTTCCTGTAACTCAGCCTAGTACTGATTTTTACAGCACACTGACTTTTACTGCTACCCATGTAGATGTATTAACTTTTATTTCATCCTGTGTAGTTGTATTTTGTTTCTACTGATGTGGCTGAGGCCACTGCTACTGCAGTTTTTTTTAATATAGCTTGCACCATCATGGCCTTCACATTTCTCAAAAGTTCTTATTGTCGGTTGTTTCCAGACATCACGAGAACTTTAGAAGTGGAAACAGTGATAGGCCATTTGGCTCCTGGTACTTACTTGATCTTATATCACAGCATCACTTTCTTGCATTAAGCCATAATGCTTGATTCCTTTAATATTAAAATATCCTGAATTAATGTTTCATGTTACAGACCTTTCATATTACTAAGAAACTGGATCTTATTGAAACATAGAAACATAGAAAACCTACAGCACAATACAGGCCCTTCAGCCCACAATACTGTACCGAACATGTACTTACTTTAGAAATTACTTAGCGTTACCCATAGCCCTCTATTTTTCTAAGCTCCATGTACCTATCCAGGAGTTTCTTAAAAGACCCACCATGCCTATGTGTCTGCCTCTACCACCATCACCGGCAACCCATTCCACGTACTCACCACTATCTGCGTAAAAAACTTACCCCTGACATCTCCTCTGTACCTACTTCCAAGCACCTTAAAACTGTGCCCTCTCGTGTTAGCCATTTCAGCTCTGAGAAAAAGCCTCTGACTATCCACATGATCAATGCCTCTCATCATCTTATATAACTCTATCAGGTCACCTTTCATCCTCCGTCGCTCCAAGGAGAAAAGGCTGAGTGAACTTTAAAAGTGAACCTTTTAAATGAACTCAGCATATAGGCATAAATTCTGAAAATATAATCATACATTACTATATATAATTTTCAAGAACATAGAGCTTGTCTGTCATTTCTGATTAGAGTATGCGTTAAAGCACATTATTCATTTGGAGGCACATGGAGAGACATCATCCATCATGGCTTACAACTGAAAATAGCTCATTCTATTCTGCTTTAGAAACAATGCAGTGAGATTCTGTGAGTAACTGGCAAGGGTAGGGTTCAACAATCAAAGTTGATTTCATTTTCATATATTCACAAGAACACATATGCACAGCTTATTTGCAGCAGGACCATGGGCATATAGTATCGGATAAGTGGCATTCACGACAAAAACAGAAATTGAAATGTAAATTATACACGTTTTAAACAAGAAAACATAATAATAAAAAGTCAAAATCCATTTTTTGTGCAAAATGGTGAAAGTGTTGTTAAACTGCAGAGATTAGGATTTTGCTGGTGGATTCAAGAAACAAATGATTGAGGAGAAGTAGCTGTTCTTGCACCTGATGGTGTGGGACTTTGGGCTTCTGTACCTATCCAATGATAACTGGCAAAAATGCATTGGACTGGATGGTGGGGATCTTTGATGATAGACGTTGCCTTTTTGCTGCAGTGCCTCCTGTGGATACTACCGATACTGGGGAGGAGTGTCGCCATGATGTAGAGTTCACTGTTCCCTGCAGTTTCCTACGTTGTGTTCAAATTGCCATACCAGACCAAGGTGCAACCGGTCAAGATACTTCCAACAGTATATCTATAGAAGGTTGTTAGATAGTTTGATGACAATCTGAACCTCCTTAACCTCCCAAGAATATAAATATACTGGTATGCTTTCCTTATTATTTCTATGAACTGAGCTTAGGACAGGTCATCTGATAAGTTAACACTCGGGAATTTCAAGCTGCTGACTCTCTCCAGTGCCGATTTCCTCAATACAGACTGGCATATGTTTGCCCTCCATCCCTTTCCTGAAGTCAACAGTCAGCTCTTTAGCTGTGGTGACATTCAGCGAGAGATGTTTCTGAGGCATCAAGCAACCAGGTGACCTAACTTGCTCCAATAAGCAGACTCATCCCCTCCTGTAAGTTGTCAACAAGTCAAATCTGAAGACGGCAGCAGAGCTAAACAGTCATGTGTACAGAGAATAGAGCAGGGGGCTAAGCAAACAGGCTTGAGATGTTAGTCAGTGAGGAGAAGATGTTATTGCCAATCCTCACTGACTGGAGTTTGCCAATGAGAAAGTCGAGTATCCAGTTGCAGAGGGTGTCACTTCACACAGAGATGACAAGTAACTCAGTCGTTTTGTCATAGTTCCTTCTGTTTGGTGAAGGGGAATGCCAAGACCTTCCAACATTTGCACAAATTTGTAAAAGCAGCTTCCACAATGTGTCTCTTCTTAAAATGTGTAATAAATGAAAAACAAATGTACACAGAGACATTTTCACCACCCTGTACTTCATATTTCTGCACCTGGAAGAGATTAACTAGAATGATTTGAAGAAACAAATACAGTACAGATCACAGTTTTTTCATGTCAAATGGTGCCTACTAATGATACAGAAATCAACCACTGTTTCTTTTTTTAAATTGATTTTTAAATGCATTTTCTACAACACTACAAATAAAAAAAACCCAAGACAAAGTATAAAATTAGTACAGTGCAAGATAAACATACAATAATAATATAATACAAAATAAGATAATTGAGAAAGCACCCAAGTTGAAGTCATGTAAAGTTAGTGTCCTTCCCAAGCCTCACAACAAAAAAAAACTCCAAACCAACCAGAACAAAATGTAGAAAATATAAATCAGAACATTCAAACCCCCAAAACTGTAAATACACTTGAAAACAGAAGATAATAATGCCTACTACCAAAAAAATAGAGCTGAAAGCAAGGGACTGAAAAAAAAACTTAATTAAGAGGAAAATTATGAAAATACTCAATAAAAGGTCCCCAGAACTTTATATCCGAATTAAGAATTGAATAATGGATTTTTTCAAGGTCTAAACAGGACATGATATCATTAAGCCATTGAGCATGCGTGGGCGGGGCAACATCTCTCCATCTAAGGAGGATTAGACATCTAGCCAGGAGAGAAGCAAAAGATAATATTCGACATTTAGTCAAACTCAAGCGTATATCTGTCTCACCCAAGAAACCAAACAGAGCAATTAAAGGGTTAGGTTCTAAGTGGTGATTCAGAATACAGGATAAAGTTATAAAAACATCTTTCCAAAATTTCTCTAAGCTAGGACAGGTCCAGTACATATGAATAAGAGAAGCCTCGCCACTTTTGCATTTATCACAAAGAGAACTAATATTAGGGTAAAATCAAGATAATTTAGATTTGGACATATGGGCTCTATGAACAATCTTAAACTGTAAAAGGCAGTGGTGAGCACAGAGAGAGGTTGAATTAACCGATTTGAGAATCGAGTCCCAAATCTCATCAGAAAAAGGGATATTTAAGTCATGCTCCCAAGCCATTCTAATTTTATCCACAGGGGCACGCCGTAAGGATACTAATTTATCACGGACAAAGGATATTAAGCCTTTACCCAGTGGATTAATAGAAAGAAAGAAATCCAAAGCATTTTTCTCGGGCGTTTCTTTTTATAATTTTTTTTTCAAAAATCTTTTTCTGTAACATAAAAAGTAAATACTGCCAGGTCTTTACTGTTAGTTCAAAGGTCAAAATAAATTTATTATCATACTGCATATGTTACACTCTGGGGTGGGAATCAGAGTGCCAGAACAGATAGTGGAGAGGATGTGGAGGATGTTGTTAAGGCCTCAGATAAAATCAGTAATCAAAAAGTTGCGCAAGGTGTGACTAATGTACTGAGCTGCATATATTTCAAGGCAAGAAGTATTGTTGTCACGGTCACGACTGGCAATTCCCCACCTTGCTATTACCTCAGTAATTGGGCTTCAATCCCCTTGTCTAATTTCCAATATTTCCCAGTTCCACTAATTACACACACCTGCCTTCCATCAGTAAATGCAGGATAAAAACCCTGTAACCACAACAAGAAGCTGCCAGTTCGTTGGTTGAAACTTGTTTCAAGGTTCTTTAGGACAAGACTCTCCTGGCTACCTATTCCACGCTCATGACTGTGCTAACACCTCTCGATCCTGCATCCATGCCTGTGTCCAGCACTTGGGTTCCCCCCGTAGTCAAGTCCTTGCAACAATTGTAGGAAAGGCAGGATGCTCAGGGCATGGATCAGCACGTGGAATTATGATATTGTAGCCATTAATGAGACTTGGTTGCAGGAGGGCAGGATTGGCAGTTCAATATTCTGGGGTTTTGTTGTTTTAGATGTGACAGAGCTGGAGGGATTAAAGGGGGAAGGGTGGCATTTACTAGTCAGGGAAAATGTCACAGCAGTACTCAGTCAGAACAGACTGGATAACTCATCTAGTGAGGCTTTATGGGTGGAACAGAGGTATGAGATAAGTATGGCCATGTTAATGGGGTTATATTATAGAAAACCCAACAGTCCACAGGATTTAGAGGAACAAATTTGTAGAGAGATAACAGACTGTTGCAGGAAACATAAGGTTGTTATAGTAGGTAATTTTAACTTTCCACGTATTGACCAGGTTTCCCATACTGTAAGAGAATTAAATGGGATAGAGTTTGTCAGATGTGTTCAGGAAAGTTTCCTTAATCAGTACGTAGAAGTCCCAATGAGAGAGTGTGCAATACTTAATCTGCTACTAGGGAATGAGATAGGGCAGTGACAGAAGTTTACGTAGGGAAAACTTTGCTTCTAGTGATCATAATACTATTCATTTCAAAGTAAATATGGAAAGAGATAGGTTTGGTCCATGGGCGGAGATACTAAATCAGAGAAAGGCCAATTTTGATGGTATCAGAAAGTATCTGGCAAGTGTGGATTGGAATAGACTGTTTTCTGGCAAAGATGTACTTGGTAAGTGGGAGATCTTTAACAGTGAAATTTTGAGAGTACAAAGCTTGCATGTACCTGTCAGAATAAAAGACAAAAATAACAACTTTAGTTTTGAAGAGATATTAAGGCCCTGGTTAAGAAAAACATGCAAGTGCATAGCAGACAGGAGCAAATGAGGTACTTGTGGAGTACAAGAAATGCAAGAAATAAATCAGGAGGAAAAAAGGAAGGCATGGGGTTGCCCCAACAGACAAGATGAAGAACAATCCTCAAGCATTTTACACATACGTTAAGAGTAAAAGGATTGAAAGGGTCTAAATTGGTCTGCTGACACATCAGAATGGTAATCTTTGTGTGGAGTCAAAAGAAATGGGGGAAATCTTAAATGGATTTTTTGCATCTGTGTTTACTCAGGAGATGGACACAGAGTCTACAGACATAAGGGAAAGCAGCAGCAATATTATGGACCTCATACAGAGTATGGCAAATACAGTAAGGGTGGATAAAGCACCAGGGCCTGACAAGATGTTCCCTTAGACACTGTGGAAGGGAAGGGAAGAAATTGCAGGGGCTCTAGCAGAGATATTTAAAACATCCTAAGTGACAGGTAAGGAACTGAGGATTAGAGGATAGCTAATCTTTTTCTGCTGTTTAAGAAAGGCTCTAAAAACAAACCTAGAAGTTATAAGCCATTGAGTCTGACATCAGTAGTAGAAAAGTTATTGGAAGCTATTCTAAAGGACCAGGTATATTTTGGATAGATATGGACTGTTTTGGAAAAGTCAGCATGACTTGTTTCTGGTACTTAGCTTCACAAGTATAAAGTGAGTAGAGCAGTGGGCTAAACACGAAGCTTTGAGGTACATCTGTGCTGATGGTAATTGCAGAAATGTTTTGTACAGGCTGGGGTTTGAGCATCCAGTTGCATAGGGTGATAGCAAAGCCCATGTCTTGAAGCTTAGTAATAAGATTCTATTAAGTGATAGATTTGAATGCTGATGTATGCATCTCCATTGTCCAGCAGAACCAGGGCTAAGTGAAGAGCCAATAAAATGACGTCTGCTGCTGGATTGTTGCAACGGTAGGCAAATTGGAGTAGCACTGGGTCTTTCCTCCAGCAGGAGCTGCAAAGCTTTATGAGCAGCCTCTCAAAGCACTTCATCTCCAGCGTGGTCTTTGGACTAAGTCAGGAATTGGACACCACAACTTAATACTGCTTATTTGACATCAGTAGATCTGTTCAAATTAACAATGGTCATGGAAAGTTTGCCCATCAAATATAGAGTCAAGCAAATATGAAGCTTTTTCCCTTTTTGCAGTGTATTGATTGTAGTAGTATCAAGCTTTCTGCTGAATCCATCAGGCAGGAAACATGCATAAGAGTGGTGATAGTAACAGGTAGTGGGAGTTCTTAAATTACAGAAACCTTGTACATGGACAATGATGCAGGATATCTGGTGGGTCCACAGATATCTGCACTTTCAGCCAGTTTGAATACACCTTGGAGGCCAGAGTCAATTGTAGCAGGAGTGAGATTTGTTCATTGACAACTGGCAAAAGTGATCCTTGTCCCCTTCACATCATTCCAACTACCTGTAGGTGTCAGGCCTGTAGATGTCAGTTTCCAGCCAGTTAACAGGCGTCACCAGCCACTCATTTCTAACTCATCACCTGCAGCCTATTTAAACCCAGCTCTCATCCACAGTCCTTGTTCACCCATTGAAGCAGCCAGCCTCAACCCAAGCCTTCAGTTACCTTGTTCCTTTTTTGGTTAAGTATGCATTCTTTCTTGTTTTGTTGCCTCCCCCAATGGTTTATTATTTTGCAGGTTATTATTGAAGTGATCACCCACTGCTAAGTCGTCTCCACTGCTCTGCATTTGGGTCAAACCTCCTCTACACTTCCTGACAGGGTAGGTGAAACCATGATTGACCCAACAGAGTTTGCTCATCTAAAGGAAGTCGTCTGCCAATGTGCACACATGATCCCAAAGCAGTAGAAAACCATTTACCATCTGTTCACCACTCTCAAGCAACTCTTCAGCTCTCTACAGCAGTCCTGCACCAGTTAACCTCCTCCTTCTGACCCCAGATTCCAATGCCCAAAAGCTTCGATGATTCCCCTACCTGAAGCAGCATATTCCTGTCCCAGATCACCTTGCACTTTGAGCTGCAGCCATTTCTATATTCTATGGACCAAGCCAAAATGGCCTTCGTCATCTCTCTCTCTTCACTGGTTGAGCTCTGACCTGGGCCACCACAAAAATGGGATAATAAAACCACCATCCACAATAAATATGAGGGATTCACCACTGAGAAGAGCCAGGTTTTTTCACCATCAAGGAATTGGAAGGGATGTAGTGAATTGGTTACTTCGATTGTGTCAGGGCTCACGCTTGGTGGAAAAAGAACTTGAGTACTTACTGCAGAACAGCAGATGCCACCTGACAGAGCACATGACTGTACAATCAACCTCCTTCCAGGCACCACCCCTCCACAAGTTGTCTGTTCTCCCTCTCCCCTTCTGAGACCCAAGCCATCAACGACTACATCACTGAAGCACTATAGTGTGGCTTCTATTAACCATCCAAGTCCCTAGCAAGTGCAAGATTCATCTTTGTCAGAAAGAAAGATGGGGGTCGCTATCCCTGCATCGACAACAGTGGTCTCAACAAAATCAGTATTAAGAACCATTGTATTGATGAATAGTCCATTCTGAACACTCTGCAGGGGCCAGATCTTCACCAAACTGGATGTATGGAGTGCATACAACCTGATCTACATCTGCCAGAAGGATGATTGGAAGATGGCATTCATAAAACCCACTCACCACTACAAATACCTTTCAGATTTTTCAACTGTACAGCCATATTCCAAGTCCTAATCAATGAGGTGCTCTGAGACATGCTACACAGGTATGTGCTCATACGTATCTTACATGTTACACAGGTATGACAGCATCCTCATCTTCTCCAGTTTAAGGGAAATGGGACGTGTGGCAAGAATAGGTTGATGCAGGGAGTCAAGATGAAACAGAAGTTGAGAATATCCCTTTCAATGGGGACCAAAACCTGAGTCATTAGGAATGAAGTGCTCTCAATGTAGCTGTATGTCATCCAGGTATGAGTCAGTCTTCATTTCTGAGCTACAGGAGTCACCCACGTCACTCTCCAATTCATTTGGAGATCCAAAGTTCTGTTTCTCAAGTTGTCACATACAATTTATCCACAATTGTGCATGGAGGCATCAAATTATGCTTTGAGTCAGCGCACGCGAACACCAGGTATCAGTGTGTGTGTTGAGCTTCTCTATTCAGTGTTGCTAAGGATGGGTCTGACCTCATTGTTCTATTCAGATGGACTTTGCCAAACTATCAGAATCAGAATCATGTTTCAAATCACCGGCGTATTTTGTGAAATTTGTTGCTTTATGGCAACAGTACATTACAATACATAATAATAAAAAACTATAAATTGCAAATAGTATTTATATCAGAAATTAAATTAAATAAGTACATGGTGCAAAAAAAGAAGGGAAAAAAATTAGTGAGGCAGTGTTCACTGCCCATTCAAAAACCTGATGGTGGAATGTAAGAAGCTGTTCCTGAAACATTCAGCCTGTGTCTTCAGGCTCCTGGACCTCTTTATTGATAGTAGCAATGAGAAGAGGGCATATCCTGATTAACAGGACTCCTTAATGATGGATACCACCTTCTTGAGGTATCCTGCATGCTGGGGAGGCTCGTGCCCAGAGTGGAGCTGCCTGAGTTTACAATTTTCTGCAGCTTTTTCCAATCCTGTGCAGTGTCCCCTCTATACCAAATGATGATGCATCCAGTTAGAATGTTCTCCACCGTACATCTGTTTGAAACTTGTGAGTATAATTGGTGAGATACCAAATCTCCTCAAGCTCCTAATGAAATGCTGTGCCATTTTTCTAATTGCAAAAATAAGTTGAGCCCAGGATAGATCTCAGAGATGTTGACACCCAGGAACTTGAAACTGCTCACACTTTCCACTGCTGATCCTTCAGTGAGGACTGGTGTGCATTTTCTTGATTTTCTGTTCCTGAAGCCCACTGTCAGTTCCTTGCAGTTACTGACGTTGAGTGCAATGTTGCTGCAATACCACTCAACCAGCTGATCCATCTCATTCTTGTACGCAGCCTTTCATCTTCTGAAATTCAGCTAATAGTGTCATCGGCACTAGATGATGTTTGACCTGTGCCTAGTCACGCAGTTGTAGGTGTAGAGAGAGTAGACCAGTGGGCTAAGCACACATCCTTGAAGTGCACCAGTGTTAATCGTCAGCAAGGAGGAGATGTTATTTCCCATCTGCACCAACTATGGTCTCCCAGTGAAGAGACCATATGCCACTGATCTAGCCCACCGCAGACTATGAATCTTTTTGTTTTTCCACGGATTTTGGTTTGGATATGTTCTCGAAGGTGTGTTCTCATCCACCCAGCTCATGATGAAGTCAGTGACAACCGTAGCATATTCATTCAGATTCAAACATGAATCCCTGAATATTGTCCAGTTAACCAACCCAGAGAAGTCCTGTAAGCACTCCTCCAGCTCCCTTGACGATACTGTTGGTGCTGTGGTCCTTAGTCTCTGCCTATATGCTGGGAGCAGAAACACATCAGACTTTCCGAACTGTGGCTGTGGCACGCCACGGCAAACATTCTTCATGGTGGTATAACAGTGGTCAGGTGTGTTGGCTCCTCTGGTTCCACAGGAGATATGTTGGTGGTTATTGTCCTGAAACTTCTTCCAGCCGGCCTGGTTGAAACCCTCCACAATGATAGGGAAAGCATCAGGGTACGCGGTTTCATGCCTGCTGGTTACAGAGCTTAGCCCGTCCAGTGACTGCTTGACATTGGCCTGAGGTGGAACGTCCACAGCTGCCAGGATGATGGTGGAAAACCCCCTTGGCAGATAAAAAAGGATGACATTTGATCACCAGATTCTGCAGGTCAGGTGGGCAGGACTGAAATATCTATGCATCACGCTGACTTAATCTTGAAACATACACCATCTTCTTTGCCATTGAAAGACTGAGCTGCCCTGACTTAGCAGAGAATGCTGAAGTCATCATGCTGCATCAGAAATGGATATCCATAGGATAGATCAATCAGCAGCATCAGGATAGGACAGATGTAGTAACACCTGCTTCATGATAAACCCACTGTAGTGCTCAAATGCAGCGGTCTTGTCTCATTCTGGTTCTCCCAACCTGGAAAATCTAATGATTAAGTGCCGACTGTTCGATTTATTGGTGTATTCAGTGGCGTGAAGAACAAACAAGGAATGGCCTACCCTGACACTTTTCATATCCTTGCCAACGATTTCAATCAGGCCTGCTTGAAGAAATCCCTGTCCAATTTCCATCGGCACTTCACAACACACTTGACTTTTACTACACTACCATCAAGAATGCTAACCATTCCATCCCTCAACACTATAGTTATCTAGTACTTTAGGTACTTAAAAAGCCCCAAGAGGACAAAGCAAAAGATATTTCTGATGCAGTACCACCTCTCAAATTGGTTAGGCCATTATGTCAAGTGCACTGAGTTCATGCCTGTGGTGTGTATAATCAGTACATTATAATATGATGAAATGCTAATTTAATGTTAGTGCCGCATTTTGTTTCTCTATACTCATATCTCGTGCACCACCCAGGATGGATCACAAAAAAGACTATGTATCCATTTCTCAGGTACTTCAAGATTAAATACTTATTCTAGTGTGCTTTCTATAGCTTCAGAAGTTGAAGAGTCAAGTCAAGTCACTTTTATTGTCATTTTGACCATAAACTGCTGGTACAGTACACAGTAAAAACAGAACAACGTTCCTCCAGGATCCTGGTGCTACATGAAACAACATAAAACTACACTAGACTTCAGACCTACACAGGACTACATAAAGTGCAAAAATCAGTGCAAGAGAGTACAATAATTAATAAACAAGACAGTAGTGTGTGGGATCCTTCACAATGCTGTTAGCTTTGCGGATGCAGTGTGTGGTGTAAATGTCTGTAATGGCGGGAAGAGACACCCCTTCAGTTTACCTCACTATCCGCTGCAGGGTCTTACAATCCAAGACGATGCAATTTCCGAACCAGGCAGTGATGCAGCTGCTCAGGATGCTCTCAGTACAACCCCTGTAGAATGTGGTGAGGATGGGGGGTGGGAGATGGACTTTCCTCAGCCTTCGCAGAAAGTAGAGACGCTGCTGGGCTTTCTTGGTTATGGAGCTGATGTTGAGGGACCAGTTGAGATTTCCACCAGGTGAACACCAAGAAATTTGGTGCTCTTAATGATTTCTATGGAGGAGTTGATGTTGATGTTCAGTGGAGAGCAGTTGCTCCATGCTCTCCTGAAGTCAACAACCATCTCTTTTGTTTCGTTCACATTCAGAGACAGGTTGTTGGCTCTGCACCAGTCCGTTAGCCGCTGCAGCTCCTCTCTGTAAGCTGATTTGTCATTCTTGCAAATGAGATCCACCATGGTCGTGTCATCAGTGATCTTGATGATGTGATTCGAGCTGTGTATTGCTGTACAGTTGTAGGTTAGCAGAGTGAACAGCAGTGCACTGAGCACACAGCCCTGGGGGGTCCCCGTGCTCAGTGTGATGGTGTTGGAGATGCTGCTCCCGATCCGGACTGACAGGTCTCCCAGTCAGGAAGTCTATAATCCAGTTGCAGAGGGAGGTGTTCAGGCCCAGTAGGCTCAGCTTTCCAGTCAGGTGGTGAGGAATGATTGTGTTGAATGCTGAACTGAAATCTATGAACAGCGTTTGAATGTATGTGTCTTTTTTGTCTAGCAAGAAGAGGTGTAGCAAATGTTAAAGAATACACGTACAAACAAAACATGGAAGGCAAATCATTAGGAGAAAGACAGGAGGGCCAATAAGGTGAGTCAAGTTGCAGGAAGAAAGTAAAAGATGGGAAGATGGACTCTCATCAGAAAGTAAACATTAAAACATAGAAACATAGAAAACCTACAGCACAATACAGGCCCTTGGGCCCACAATGCTGTGCCAAACATGTACTTACTTTAGAAATTACCTAGGGTTACCCATAGCCCTCTATTTTCCTAAGCTCCATATACCTATCCAGGAGTCTCTTAAAATACCCTATTGTATCCGCCTCCACCACAAAATCCAGCAGCACATTCCACGCACTCACCACAAACTTACATAACAAACTTACCTCTGACATCACTGTACCTACTTCCAAGCACCTTAAACCTGTGCTTTCTCATGTTAGCCATTTCAGCCCTGGGAAAAAGCCTCTGACTATCCATCCGATCAATGCCTCTCATCATCTTGTACACCTCTATCAGGTCACCTCTCATCCTTATTCGCTCCAAGGAGAAAAGGCCAAGTTCACTCAACCTATTCTTGTAAGGCATGCTCCCCAATGCAGGCAACATCCTTGTAAATCTCCTCTGCACCCTTTCTTTGGTTTCCACATACTTCCTGTAGTGAGGCGTCCAGAACTGAGCACAGTACTCCAAGTGGGGTCTGACCAGGGTCCTATATAGCTGCAACATTACCTCTTGGCTCTTGAACTCAATCCCACAGCTGGTGAAGGCCAATACACCATATGCCTTCTTAACCACACATTCAACCTGCCCAGCAGCTTTAAGTGTCCTATGGATACAACCGCAAGATCCCCCTGATCCTCCACACTGTCAAGAGTCTTACCATTAATACTATATTCTGTATATACATATTTTTCCTACCAAAATGAACAACTTCACACTTATCTGAGTTGAACGCTCTAAGCTCATCTGCTTTGTTCATGATGCACACATTACCTACACTTTCATAAGGTTATTGCAACTGGACTGTGTAGAACTGTGCATGTTCTTCTTGTGACTTCCCCAAGGTGCACTGGTTTCTTCAACACCCTCCCCAATTGATTATCGTGTCATCTCCAAATGATATCAGACACAATATCCACTGTGTAGGAGAGTGGCCAAGTTCTGTCCTTAATCTTTCCGCGTACACACTTTTGATCACCTCTGTATTCTCTTGCTAGAACTGCTTGTCCAGGAGTGAAACATCAAACCTCCTAGTTTGAGGAGCTTTCAATTTTTCTCAGCTATTTGTTCTGTGGAAACCATCTGAGATTGGGTTTGAGGAGATCCATGTGTGAGCATAAAGGGTGACTAAGAATGAGGAGAGCTGGTGAGTTGTTGGTTGTGGAGTGTGCTGCTTTAGGATACGCAAGGAGGAAACTGGCCAGTTTCTGATTCAGTGTCAGTGTAGTGTGTTTGGCTGACATTGCTTGCAGTGCATTCGCATTCATTAGACATTAGGCAAACCTTTCTACCAAGCCTTTTATAGCTGGGTGGTACGGTGCAGATGTAATTTGTCTTATTCCATTCATTTTTAGGAATAATTGAAACTGTTCCACAACAAACTGTGGTCCATTGTCACTGACTAAGTGTTCTGGATTACCAGTCCTTGTGAAGAAGCTTCTCAACATATCAACAGTGTGTGAGGCTGTTGTGGAGGCTATTGGGAACACTTCTGGGTGCTTTATAGCTGCATCCACTACTACCAGGAAATTTGTGCAAATGAATGGTCCAGCAAAATCCACATCAATCCTCTGCCAGGGCAATGAAGGCCATTTCCATAAGTGGAGTGGCACTGCTCTTGGCATCTTCTGGACATATTGGCATCCTGTACAGTGCCTGGCATGCTGCTTCATCTGCTAATTTATCCCAGGCCACCAGACAAAGCTTCAGGCCAATACTTTCTTTTTAAACACGCCTAGATGACCAGCATGTAGTTCCTCCAATGCTTTATCTCTCAGATTAGATGGCACAACAACTCACAATCCCTACATTAGGCTACCTCCGTCAAGGGCAAGTTCATCTCGTCGCTGGTAAAAATGGGAGAACTGGACTTTCTGCTGCACATTCCAAACATACTGGGTGGCCATCTCGACATGAGACAATGGATAGTGTTTTCTGGATTTCTTTTGGGTAATCTCTGCCATAGCAGAGAGACTTACGATTTGTGTTAGGGAGAATATGACAAGAGGCAGAGAAATACTTTTAACTATGAGCTAATAGCAGGAATGTTCACCTATTGTCTTTCCCTGTGTAGTTTCAATGGGACAAAATGTTCCCTACTCAGTGATTTGTTTCATTAATCACAACATATTAGTTGGAATTTAAATTGTGTACAGGTTATATTTCCTGAAGATTGGTTTTCAATTTAGTTAATCCATAGTTATTCTATTCAGAATTTCATAACTCCAGAATGATCCCTAACACTCCTGCCAAGGCAAAATATTTCTTTGCTTTTCTGTGTCTTCTGTCCAGGTGTCCAAAACTAGTGCAACTCTATTTCTTCCATGTTATCTATCTTACTTTAGCTTCAGATTTAGGACACCTACCACCCACTATTCCATACAAAGTGCATCTCCCCAATAAGTTGTTTATGTTAATATTCATAGTATTACACGAGGAAATCTGCAGATGCTGGAAAATCAAAGAACACACTCAAAATGCTGGTGTAACGCAGCAGGCCAGGCAGCATCTATAGGGAGAAGCACTGTCGACGTTTCGGGCTGAGACCCTTCATCAGGACTAACTGAAAGGAAAGATAGTAAGAGATTTGAAGGTAGGAGGGGGAGGGGAAAATGCGAACTGACAGGAGAAGACCAGAGGGGGTGGGGTGGAGTATTAGCTCCCGATTGAAGTTTCCAGCTAATGAACAGTACAGTTAACTCCAGCTAGATACTACAGCCATTATAACTCATGCACAACACCAAGTTCATCTTCAGGGCACATCCAGTTTAATTCACTCTATGTGTTCAATTCACCATGTTGTCCTGTGTTTCTCAAACTGTTTTGCAAAGAAAAGTATTGTTGTCCAGTTTTGCACCACTCAGTCTTGGTTGTGCTCTGATGCACTGGTGCTCTTTCAAACTCTTACATGTGTTCTTGTCCCACTTGAGCTGTTCAGTTCCGTCACTGTTTTACGTTTGTATTCCAAACAATGGCATATTTCTATTTAAAATCTCATGTCGTTGTTCTGGTGATGCTATTCCAATCTATGCTCTTAGCTACCTACTTAATAGGCCAATGAAAAATATTTCTTTTCTTTAGGGTAATCTCATTTGATAATTGACAACTGATGTATCAGATCTTTAAAGACTCTGTTGCAGTGTGAAGTTCTAATTACTTAAAGTTCTCGGTATCAAGTCAGTGATTCTCTCATCTGCCCTTTATCTAAAGCTTTCACCTCCTTTCCTAATGTAAGAAGCTCAAAACTGCTCAAACTATAATGCCTGGAGTTAATGGATATGGCATTCGTTGATGCACCATTCATCATCCAAGGATATATTTTAGACTGATTAATCTCCATAAGACTGAATGCGGTGCAAGTATATACCATATAGATGCACTTTGTTGTTAAATTCCCTTATGACCATGTGTCTGTTACTGAGCCAATTTTATAAATGTACCCTCCAGGGATAGAAACCTGTCTGTGTCACAGGATGAAACAACCTAGGCTACAATCACATCAACTTTCAGACCATTTCTATAACCTGGACCAATGATAATGCACAAGAGGTCCCGCAAATGCTGGAAATCCGGAGCAACACACACAAAATGCTGGAGAACTCAGCAGGTCAGGCAACATCTATGGAATTGAACAAACAGTTGACATCTCAGGCCAAAACCCTTCATCAGGACTGGAAAAGAAGGGGGAGGAAGCCTGCTGGTGCTGAGTTCCTCCAGCATTTTGTGTATGTTGCCAGTGACAATGCTCTTTGTTTAGTTACCTTAGTAGTGTGAAGTGCTCTTTCCAAGGGAGTCTGGTGGTGTTCCTTCTGAAGAAGGTCAGCAACATAAAGTGGAGCTACATGTAATCTCCATAATCAGGTGAAAATGGAAATCTTTCAAAGTTTCCAAAGCTCATATTTATTTTTGTCTGGAATTTTGAATATTGCTGACTTTTAGTTAAAGGCAGTGCAACAAATGAGATGATTTATAATGGATGTTTGTGGATTGAAATCAGTAAAATATTAAGAGAGAACTATACCATCGTCCCTCCTTATCCGCGGGTTCCGCATATACAGATTCAACCAACCGCGGATCAGGAAAACCCGGAAGTTCTCTCTCCAGCACTTGTTGTTTGAGCATGTACAAACTTTTTTTTCTTGTCATTATTCCTTAAACAATTGTTACGAACCCCGTAACAGGGTGACTTACCAGCAAAGATAGAGACGTCCGTTGAAGTCTGATGATACTATTTTTAACAGTATTTATTAGCAAAAATACACAAAAATAATATCAATGCAAATATACAGATAATATACGTCGTCAATACTAAACCTAAAAGTGCAGGTATAATAATAATCAATAAGAAATAAGCTCTATCATTGTCTAGGGGATAATGTATTGTCCGATGGAAATATAAAGTTCACTGCAGTTCACACAAGCTGCCGTCTTTTTGGTTGTCGCTGTGTTGCAATTGTTGGAGAGAGAGAGAAAGAGAATGGGAACATTTACCACTATGGGTTTTTCCAACCTTCCTTTATGATTTCGATCCGTCAGGTGTCTCGTTGTCGCGGCCGTTCAATTGTGACCTCTCCTTTAGCTAAACCGTTCTTCCGTGGTGAGCCCGCCACCCAGGCAAGGGAGGACGCACACGAGCCCCACCGGCTTTCGCTATAAAACGTTGAAACGGGATTTCTAGCGTTTCTCCTGGTGCGTCTAAAGGGGTTGTTCCCCAGACCCCTCTTTTATCCTCACTCACGAGGTCTCAGATGTCAATCAGGTTGGGATGATGCAATCCCTCAACCAGACCACTCTGGTTGTCCCCTGAGGGGTTTCAATGAATAGTACAGTACTCAATACACAATTCCTTCTCCAAGAGACAATGGCAGTAATCAGTGGTTCCATTCCGCTGATGTCAGGAGACATTCCAAGCCTTGTGTATTCTGCATCTCTCTCTCTCTCATGATGTGTATCTCTCTCATTTCCTGGGTCTCAGACCCGAAATAATAGCGATCTTGCGATTCTCAAAAAGGAGGGGGCGACCTTGTACCCTTCGGCCCCTCAGAGTTGCTCCACCTTCATAACACAATACAGTTTAACAACTATTTACATATCATTTACATTGTATTAGATACTATAAATAATCTAGAGATGATCTAAAGTACAGGCAGTCCTTTCACATCCTCCATTATTCTCACTTGATCCTTTAAAATTGTTCCGATCATTGACCGACTGTAGCCTAATGCTTTTCCAATGACCTATGGCATTTCACTTCTTTCTGATTGCTTTATTATTTCCACTTTATTTTGAATCGTGATCGTTTTCCACCAACAGAACAGAAACACTGCAGATTCAGCAGCAGCTGCGGGCAGTGGGTGCAGAGCTCCGCCGGGTCCTAAAGTCCACCCGCACTGAGACAGGGAATGAGCATCCACGTTTTTTGGTATCCGTGGGGGGGGGGGGGGGTCCCGGAACTAATTCCCCGCGACTAAGAAGGGCTGACTGTAATTTTTCAGTTTAATGAAATAGTGACGCCAGATTCTTTTGAGTTCGTTAAGTAGTGAGTGTTGTAGCACAGGGGTCACCAACCTTCTTTGCACTGTGGACCAGTTTAATATTGACAATATTCTTGCGGAGTGGCCAACAGTGGGGGGGTGTGGGTGTTAACCATGACCAGAATATAGGTGATAAGTCAACTATAAGTCACTTATAAGTGGTTAATTTCATTTCCAAAAGGGTTTATCTAACAAATTTAATATTAAACACACAGCACATATTTTCCTCGCATGAATATAGTGATAAGTCAATTATAACTAACTTAAAAGTCAATAGTATCATAACATTTTAAGTAACGTCTGGATATTAAACACACAACGCATATTTTCCTTGTATGAACATATAAAATCATAGCAACACACCAGTGAGAGGACAAGGTAAGGGCCAGAGGTCCCCATACCGGGGCCACAGCGGTCGCAGTCCGGAGAGAGCGACCAACCGTGTGAGGAGTGTGACAGGGCATGTGCCTGTCCCCCTTGTAGGTAGGTAGGATCTATTGGCCGACAAAAGTTTGGCTCAATGGATGACTTTCAGTAGATCGCAGCGCGGTAGCTGCTCTGCTACTTATGAAACCCTGAGCCCGAATTAGGTCGCTTGCGAATATTTTAGCACTGGGTTCCCCACGAACATTCGGTGTGCTAAACAGGTTTAGAGGCGGCGCCCATCTGTCCGCGCTCCAGGCCAGTAGCAACGGCACTTCCTGCCAGCCGCTATGAGGTGGCCAGTTACCCGAGGCCAACCAGTGATCCCCGGCGTGAGGGTATCATTGCGTTCAGGCGACTGATGACCTTGCGTGCATTCAAGTTCAACAGTGGGCATGACAGGGAATGAGGAAAGGTGCAGCTGACTCATATCGTTTCATATTGCCAAATTATATCGTTTCCTTGCCGCCCGGTAGCACATGCTTTGTGGCCCGGTGGTTGGTGACCACTGTTGTAGCATACTGGCATCTATTTGAAATAGACAATTCTTTCAAAATCTCTTCAAAAACTATTTTAAGTCAAGTCAGTCAAGTTTATTGTCATTTAACTATATAGATGTATATATCATATATAACCATATAATGTATTTAGAAGTGAGACAATATTTCTCTGAACCAGGGTGTAAATCACAGTAGTAGCACATAACAAATATAACACATGATAACTTATGAAGGTAAGGATAAAATCTACAGTTGAATCACACATAAATAACAAACTAAAGTGCACTAATATTAAATATTGTAAGGTACAGACAGTTTAACCAATGGCATTTCAAATACAATGTGTCAGGGAGTTCGAAGCCTAACAGCCTGGGGAAGAAACTTACTGATCCTGACTTTGCCTGTTTTTATGCATCATGGTCTCCTGCCTCATGGTAGAAAGTCAAAGAGGATGCCCGATGGATGGGTAGGATCCTTAACAATACTAAGGGCCCTGTGCATGCAGCATTCCTGATAAAAGTGTCTGCTGGGTGGCAGGGAGACCACTATGATCTTCTCAGCTGTTCTCACAGTCCTCTGTAGGGACTTCTGGTCCGATACTCGACTGCTCCCACACCAGATGGAGATGCAACTTGTCAGGATGCTCTCAATGGTGCTCCTGTAAAACGTAGTTAAAATGGTGGAAGGGGTGGGAGTCTTGCTTGGCTCAACCTTCTTAGGAACTGGAGGTATCTTCTTGTTCAGGGAGGTGATATTAAGGGACCGGGTGAGGACATCTGTGATGTGAACTCCAAGAACTCTATGGAGGAGCCATATTTTCGCAGAGCAGACCAGCACAATGAAAATAAATGCATGCCTCTTAAAACTGCAATCTATTTTATGGCCTTAAACACCAGACAACAAAAAGAGTTTTTGGCAAATATATATATTTAAACACTAGCAACTGTTGATATAGGGATAGGTCATAAAATAGCTTAAAATAATGTGGTTTGTATTAAGTGCACCATCAGAGGCAACGCTGGTTGTATAGATTTCATAATTGGAGGGAGGTCATTTGTGTGATTTAAGGGAAAAGAAAAATAAAAGTTAAGCACGCATCTGGACACACACAGCTGAGGAACTGAGTAATAAGTAATAAATTCAATTAGTTAAAAATTCTCTACATTCTGTTTAGCTTATTGGATGTCAATGGTCCATTTAAGGTTAAATTTGCAATGCTTGTGAACTAGGAGCATCACTTGATAACACTTAGGCGTTTAAGTTAATGTTCTGTAGTGCCAGATAATTATTTGCTTTTTAATAAGACTAAATAATATATGGAAATTTAAGTTATTTATTTGTCAATGATTTTCACCAGCTATAACCCCATATTAATTTTGCTAACTGGTATAAAATTAGAGTTTCATTTAACTTCTGAATGGAATAAAGCTGTGGAACTCTCCTGGTACAGGCAACATATTTAGGAATTTGATTTGGTTTCATAGCTAACAAATAAATTAATTAATATCATTTCAGTTGTGAAGTAGTTGACTGAATATTTATGATCCATTCTGTCTAGGGATTTAATATTTTCACCTGTTTTAAAAGCTTGTGTTTAATTACTTTTTCATAATTTAAACAAAATACATTTCACCAGCCTGAGAGCTATGAGAATGCTCATAATTTAGGATCAGATTATTTTTTATGTAGTAGCAGAACAAATGTCAGCAGAGAGGTAGAACACATCCTTTGCTCACTTACATTACTGCCGGTTCCTGTGTGAAATCAAAGGGATGCCACATTGGACTCCAAGAGTCAGATTTGAGCTATTTACATAGTGGGCAAAAACCAGATCAATATATATCGATTAAGTAGACTTATAAAACAGATAATTCTCATTCTAATGGTAAATTCTTAGCTGGCACCAACATGGAATAAACTAATTAAGCATTATATTTTTTCATTGAATATCCAGCATACAATATTGCAGATGATTATTGTGATCTTTTCAGTGCCACATATTACATTATTAATGTGATACTGCAGAACTACATTTGCATCTTATTGCTTCATTACTCTGTCATTGCATTTCCTTCAGATTTCTCATGTTCCCATTTATTTATATTATTTCCTTGAGTACTTTCAATTATACAGGGAATTAGCTGCAGGATTAAATGAATGTTGAGAGTCATCCAATAATGTAGTAGGCAGTTAATGTACCTGTCTCAGAGCTGTAAAACACACTGTATTAGCTAACACTATGAATGTAATACTGGATATCATTAGCAGCTCTATGGTGTTTGCATAGCAGTTGGATCACTATGCAGTTTCTCCCCCGCACAGGAAACTTCTGAGCATTATCTGCATTAGTTCCAAGGAACAGTGATGATGCTGCATTATTTTTAATAAAGTAAATGATGAATCTGAGACTTCGCAGTATGTTATACTATATGGGATAAACAAAAGTCATCACATTTTTATTCCATAAGATGTTGGCCCTTTTGAGGCAGAAGAATAAATTAGGCACTTGGAAATTAAAGTTAGATTCAGCAGTTACTGTGCTGGAAGACTAACTAGTTATGGAAATGTTTACAGAAATACAAACATTGTTATTGTGGCAAAAATTAATCGCATTCTTTTCCTTTGGGCCATTGCTACAAGTTACTTAGTCAATATAGACTTATGGTAATGTGTAGTCTTACAAATAATGCTGTTTACAGTTAGACTTATGGTATCAATGTATAAAAGATTCTTTATGAAACACGAATGTTGCTTTGCCAGCAGAGAAACCAGGATTTGCTACAAATTCCAGCATAAATTATGTAAACATTGAGAATACAGGTACTTTATTAGGGAGGCTGCAACAAGGCAACACTAATGGAGAACTACGTGGTTGATGAAATTTTGAACCATATCTAATCTAATATTTGAATGCTGTTTCCCTTTATGATGACATTTTCACATCAATATTAACGTGGGAGCAAGCTGCATATTGATTTAGTTTAACCATAATAGATTGTGAATTCCTATCAATTAAATAATGAGGTAGTAGAGGCAGGATTGAACATAGGTGAGTATGAGTGCAGCCTTAGTTTGAAGGTGAAAACTGCAGTAATAATGCTTATCACTTTTTTTTGTTTTCTGTGGTGTAAACTTATTAGAATTTCATGAGTACACACTGGAGACTTCATTCTTCTGCATACATGAGGTTAATTTAGGAAGTCTATAACACATTGTTATCATCAAGTTTACACTTACAGTAGGTCACTTTAATTTAATCAAAAGGTGAGAAATTAACATAGTCAAATAGAATAACAGTGTTATAACTTTTTTCAACATTATTTCCCCATTAACCTAAAACTTCAACACTATCTCAATATTGTGCATACCAACACTTTCAACTAATTGTCTAAACTCTGCATTGATCTTATTAATTAACTTTGAATTTTGGCAAATCCCACATTTTTTTTCAGATTGACCCTTTACAGTAAGAATTTAATAGTTAATCATTCAGTTAATTGTGTAGTGCTGCATCTTAATATCCTCTCTTTCCTCATTTTGCAATCCACCTTCTCCAAAGTAACTCGGTCCAGGTCATCTGTATGCCTGGTGCTTTAGAATAGTTGCCCTTCCCCCAGTAGTATTTACTTGTGGCAGTCCTGCCTTTGAATCTCCCAAAGAAGTTCTCTGTAAGTACATTTCCTTTCCCAATGATCAAGTTTTCTGTTCTTCCTTTATAATGCATGTTTCAGTAACATTCTTTATAATCTAAGTTGGAACATGAAGAGAAAAGAAGTTTTCACATTTCTTTTCAATGAGAATAGCACTCAGTTTTAGCATCTCCAAGTGAGTAGGGGAGCTGCATCTTCACAGTGTGAGCCCACAAGCATTACCTCTCACATTAGCACTTCAAAGAAATTTGGAGGTACAACAACCCTTATTGAATGTCAGATAGTTGCACTTGAAAGTTTTCCACTAAAATATTAAAAAAGAAAACTTTGGTTGTATACCAGTCCAGCTAGTTGTGAGGAATTTATATAATTTGCAGCGCTCATTTCTTTTTGTAATTAACATTTTTAAGATGTGGCTTCTTTGAATATTAAACATTAATGTTCAAGGTTGCTCGGAATTCCCTGTAATAAAAGCTTTTCAGAAAGACTTACTTCTTCCACCAGCAGTGTGGAATAGATTGAGTCAGTGCTCTGAAAAATGTCATTGATTTTAATTGGATATAGCCCATGTGTCCAAACAAATTAAAGTTATGAAAAGCACTCAAGTTATTTGTGTAACAGTGAAATCATTCTGACATGTTCTTCTCCAGACACAGTGTTATTTCCTTAAGTTAATTTTGTTATGTTTACTATATTTTTTTAAAAGTGCTGTTTAATATTACTGTTAAGCAACAAACCCTTACTGTGTAGCTATATTGAAAATGAACCAGCAGCAGAGAAAGTGAGAGCTGTTCAATTTCTAATGATTGATGCACCTTTCTGCCAAAATTTAAACTCGGTACCTTTTATACAATACCAACATAGTAAGCTGATTTTCCTCCCCAGATTTTATCCACTAACTCTGTATTAAAGATAAGACTGCAACAGTGAATAGTGTTCAGTCTAGACAAAGGTTGTTTTCTTAAAAAAAGATCAGAGTTAAGGTCTTGTTATGATGATAACGGGAAGAGGAAATGATGTATTAACTGCAGTCACCATCTTTGGTGGTCCATGTCACCAAAGTTGGCAAGCGTTCACCCAGTACTTCATGTTGCACTGAACAAACAAAATGGAGCCGAAATCAATTCTAATCAATAATAATAAAGTTAATGGCTGGTATTGCATATATTAACTTTTAACTGTAAATAAAAGAGGAATGTAGAATAAAATACGTACTAGCATAATTGGAATAGATCATGATATAGTTTCACCTAATTCTGGAGTATACAAAACACAAAACTACAACTACAGATGCTGTGGATCAAAGAATACGTACACGACGCTGGAACAACTCAGCAGGTCAGGCAGCATCTGTGAGAAAAGAGTTGCCAACATTTCGGGCCGAGACCCTTCATCAGGAATGGGGGGGGAAGAGAGGGCCCCAGTAATAGAGATAGGGGAGGAGGAAGGGCTAGAGGCGCCAGGTGGAGAACCAAGAATCGCTTCATTTTTACCATGGATGTTCAATCCTTATACACCTCCATCCCACATCAAGAAGGCCTCAAAGCCCTCCGCTACTTTTTGGATAACAGACCCCACCAGTTCCCCAGCACCACCACACTTCTCCGGTTGGCGGAGCTTGTTCTAACTCTCAATAACTTCTCCTTTGGTTCTTCCCACTTTCTCCAGATCAAGGGTGTAGCCATGGGCACTCGCATAGGCCCCAGCTATGCCTGCCTCCTTGTGGGTTATGTGCAACAGTCTATGCTCCAAATTTATACTGGCACCACTCCCCAACTTTTCCTCCACTACATCGACGACTACATTGGTGCTGCTTCCTGCGCCATGCTGAGCTCGTCAATTTCATCAACTTTGCTTCTAACTTTCACACAGCCCTTAAATTCACTTGGTCCATCTCGGACATTTCTCTCCCTTTTCTTGATCTCTCGGTCTCCATCTCCGGAGACAGACTATCCACTGACATCTTCTACAAACCCACTGACTCCCATAACTATCTTGACTATACCTCTTCCCACCCTGCCCAATGCAAAAATGCCATTCCCTATTCCCAGTTCCTCCGTCTCCACCGCATCTGCTCCCAGGATGAGGCTTTCCGTTCCAGGACTTTTTCAAATGTCCTCTTTCTTTCAGGATCGTGGTTTCCCTTCTGGCGTCATCAAAGATGCCCTCACCCGCATCTCCTCCATTTCCCGCACTTTAGCCCTTAACCCATCCTCCCGTCACCACAACAGGGACAGGGTTCCCCTTGTCCTCACCTACCACCCCACCAGCCTCCGGATCCAACACATTATCCTCCGCAACTTCCGCCACCTTCAACAGGACCCCACCACCCAGCACATCTTTCCCTCTCTACCCCTCTCTGCTTTTCGCAGGGATCATTCCCTCTGCGACTACCTGGTCCACACGTCCCTCCCCACAGAACTCCCACCTGGCACTTCTCCCTGTAAGCACAAATGCTACACCTGTCCCCACACCTCCCCCCTTAGCACCATTCCGGGCCCCAGACAGTCCTTCCAGGTGAGGCAACACTTCACCTGCGAGTCTGCTGGAGTTGTCTATTGCATCCGGTGCTCCCGGTGCGGCCTCCTCTACATCGGTGAGACCCGACGCAGATTGGGGGACCGCTTCGTCGAGCACCTCCGCTCCATCCGTTACAATAGACAGGACCTCCTGGTTGCCACCCACTTCAACTCTGCCTCTCATTCCCATCTAGATACGTCCATACATGGCCTCCTCTACTGCCATGATGAGGCCAAACTCAGGTTGGAGGAGCAACACCTCATCTACCGTCTGGGTAGCCTCCAGCCTGGTGGTATGAACATTGAATTCTCCAATTTCCGGTAATTTCCTCCCCCTCCCCCCATCCTAGGTCGCTCTCTGCCCCTCTCCCCTTTCAACTTTCTGCTCCTTTATCTCTACAGTTCTTTCATGCTTATCCCCTCCCCCCTTTATCCTTCCTCTGATTGGTTTTCCACCTGGCGCCTCTAGCCCTACCCCCTCCCCTATCTCTATTACTGGGCTTCGGCCCTCTCTTCCCCCCATTCCTGATGAAGGGTCTCGACTCGAAACATTACCTATTCTTTTCTCACAGATGCTGCCTGACCTGCTGAGTTCTTCCAGCGTCGTGTATGTATTCTCTGGAGTATACAATCCTTCTCTGTACAGTCTGCTTGTGTCTGTTAATCTAAAAGAATGTGCTCAAGAAATATTACAGGCCAATAGACTGGTCAGTAGATAAACATGATATGCACACTGAGCATAGCCTCAAAGCTTCAATGTTCAATGATTCTCCAGATTGGTTGAATTACTTCTTTAATTATACAATTGTGAAGATTGTCTTCTGTGGGGATTGAATTAATTTTCTTTGCATGATTTTAAGGCCACTGTCCTAGGAACAATTATTTGTAAATGGTTCTCCAACATAAACTTTGAAAATCCCTGAGTACTACGGTAATTATTGATGCTTGCCTTTGTATCCATTTGTGATTTTTACTATTTGCAGTTTATTTGCCTTCTCATTTACTAGCATAGCTAGCTTAAAAATAATTTCACATATATTTAGTCGGTGCAAAATAACCAGTAAGAGTAGTTTGCAAATTTACAACAATTATGATTCATCTCTTAGTTGTGATTTTGGATTCTCTTGCTCTCATTCTTCAAACTTCATTAATTAATTTTCTGACTCAAGGTTCACCAATCAGGCAACTTTGAAATGCCCAGCTACTCTACTTGAAGTTGATGAACTGAAGGTGTTTGAGTTTGCTGAAGTTCAATATCCTGGGACAACTGAAATACACAAAAAAAAATCCTTGAATATGAATATACAGACTTAATTAATTGAGAAAAATCATCTGGAATTGAATGTTAGAATCAGGATCATCATTTAATAAGCTATTATTTCATATTAGGCAGATAGTGAGCTACAAGATGATGCTGGTGATATATGGTGACGTTTCGTGCGCAGTTAACAAAGCTACTAACTATTTTAATAAATATACTTTTTTTCTGAACTATGATGGCTGCTATCCACAGCCTGTACTTACCCTTTGACAGTTTTGGTTTTGAACTGTCTGAATGATCTGGCATTTTTGCGGTATCCTGAAGAATTCTGCGATCTGGACTCATGAGAATGCAGGTACGGCCACTGCGGCCATTGCTGGAGTAGACTTCGGGCTGGATTGAAGTGGTGGGGCCCAGACCTGTGAAAGAAAAGCTAACTGATATTTAGCTGATTTAAGTGCCGAGGCAGATTAAAACAATTAAGGTATTGAGGCCAAGGGCAAAGGATAAACCGGTGTTCAGCTCACTACTCAATGAGGCTTTAATAACCTCAGTGCTGAATTGACTCTACAGCTGAGGCCTGCAGCCATCGGGCTCCTGTGTCTCCTCTAGCCTAAACTGGCTTCATGGCTGTGAACTCACTCTCAGAGATTCTGTGGTTCATGTTCAAAGTTCAAAGTATATTTGTAATCAAAGTATAAATACATATACAACCCTGAGATTTGTTTCCTAACAAGCAGCCACAAAACAAAGAAGTCCAAAAAAAAACACATAAACAAGGAAGACCATCGAACATTGGGCAGATCTACTATGGCACTTGACAGTGACTCCTTTAAGCTCACCTATGGAAACAGCATAATTTTACTTTTAATGTCTCTCTTTTTCCTTTTCAAGGTGATTGGGGTTCTGTCAAACACCCTGACCTAGAGCTACATTCGAGCTTCATTTTTTTGCAGCGGTAGGACCCACTCCCGAGGGCTCACGACTGGCCATTTTTTGAATTCTATGGCCTAGGACAGGGGTTCCCAACCTGGGGTGCCCGCATCCCCAGGGGGCGCGAGATGGGATTTCAGGGAGTGCAACGAAGTGTGGCTTGTGTCCTTGAGTGACGAGTCACGAGTCATCACTCAGCCAGTTGCCAGTGTGCCTTGAGAAGTGGTAGTAACATTTGTCCCAAGCACACTCCAGTCTCCCGCTGCCCGAGTCAAGAGAGACATAAACTCACTCCAGTCTTCCGCTGCCCGAGTCGAGAGAGATGTAAACTCACTCCAGTCTCCCGCTGCCCAAGTCAGCATTGAGGATTCTCATCAGTGTTACCTGGGAAGTTACACCTCAGAGTTGAGCAGTCTCATCAATGTTAGCTAGAAGGTTAGATCTCAGAGTTAAAAATCATCTCATAATGCCAAAATCTTTATACATCTCGAATCAACCATTGAGTAATGACTTCGCATAAAACCAAACCCAGACAATAGGTAAATTATTCAATTATAAAATTTTAAAAAGCCACATTTTGATAAAAAAAGCAGCTGAAGTCATTCATTCGTATTTGTCTCAATGCATTAAAGAAGTTTTTGAATTTCAAAGGTTTTTTTTCTCTTAAAAGGATTTTTTTTCTTGTATCATTAATCATTTTGAATTGTGTTTGTTGAGGAGGTATCATGGTTAGCACCGAGGACTTTGAATCATGTGATGGGAGTTCATATCTCTGGTAATCATCGGAAATAGGTGTGTAAATTCAACAGAGAGTATCCTAATAAGTTGCGTCGCGTCCCAGTAGCATTTCCACCTGACGATTTATCTTGGCGTAACCACGGATAATATCGTAATATAATATTCGAAAACGTATTTCTCGCAATACTTTGCTATAGGTGTGTCTGGTTGAGTAAAGCGGTCATGCCTGACTTAGCCAGATAGTTTTTCTCATATTAGCTCATATTTTTCTCTTTACCCTTAACCCTTCATTAACCCTTCATCATGTCAAAAATAAGGAAATGGAATGATGACTATGTGTGCTTTGGTTTCATTTGCACAACAGGAAAACCCCAGTGCATTCTTTGTAGTGTTGTGTTTTCCAACTCAAATCTGAAGCCATCCAAGCTTCAAGAGCACTTCAAGAACAAGCATGGCGGAGCTGATGTTGAAGGACATGGTGTTGGGTCATTGAAAATGAAAAGAGCTCATTTAGATTCACAAGGAACTCTTCCAAAATTAGGTTTTGTTTCTGTTGAAAAACCATTACTTCTTGCTTCATACCAAGTGGCATATAAAGTGGCCAAATCCAAGAAGCCCCATACAATTGCAGAAGATCTCATCAAGCCATGTGCACTGGAAATGGCAACAATTATCCTGGGCAAAGAAGCAAGAAAAAAATTTGAACAGGTGCCCCTATCAAATAATGTCATTCACAACCGAATCAGTGATTTGAGTGAAGATATTTTGGACCAAGTCATCTCAGATGTCAGAGCTAGTCCTCTTAAAATCTCTATTCAATTGGATGAGTCAACTGATGTCTCCAGTTGTAGTCAACTCATCACATTAGTGAGGTATGTCAATGATGGTGCTGTGAAGGAATATTTCCTGTTTTGTAAAGATCTGAAAACAAACACAACTGCAAAGGATGTGATGCAGCTGGTGAAAGACTTCTTTACCAAACATGATTTAGATATCGAAGTCATTGCTTCTGTGGGCAATGACGGGGCACCTGCAATGCTTGGAAATAAATCTGGCTTTTCTGCATTGATGAAAAAGAAGATTCCAGACTTGCAAGTTACCCATTGTTTTCTCCATCGGCATGCTTTGGCATCAAAAACATTGCCTCCAAATTTGAAGAAAGTCCTTGATACTTGTGTGAAGATCATCAACTGGAGCACGGGACGTGCTTTGAACCATCGCATCTTCAAATCATTTTGCGAGGATCTGGGAAGTGAGCATTCAGCTTTACTTTTCCACCCAGAAGTCCGTTGGTTGTCACGAGGACAAGCTTTAACCCGTTTCTTTGAACTGCGGGAAGAAATCAAAGTTTTTCTGGAGGAGCGTGAATGCGATCTGGTTGGGGCAATAGAATCACAGGAATTCGCCCAAATGCTGGCTTACTTGGCTGACATTTTCACTTGTATGAATGACCTGAGTGTTTCTCTTCAAGGAAAAGGGATAAACATATTGAAGGCTTGTGAAAAGTTGAATGCCTTCAAAGAAAAGTTACGTCTTTGGCGTCGAAGGATGGAAAGAGGCAGTCTCTCAAATTTTTCTTCACTAGAAGAGATGGTTGATGATGCTGGATCCATAACTCCTACTGTGCGTGAAGAAATTGTGGCTCATTTGGAAATGCTGTCAGAATCGTTTGATGGATATTTTGCTGCTGGAGACCTGAAGATTTTAGAAGAATGGATCATGAATCCATATTCCTACAATTTGGAGAAAATGTCAGATGATGAAGAGCTGAAGGAAGATCTTATTGATTTGCGGACGAATCGAGCTCTTGAAATGCAATTTGAAAGCAAGACTTTGGAGGAGTTTTGGAGTGCAACACTGGATATGTTCCCAAGATTTGGTGGAAAAGCACTCCATGTCCTCATTCCATTTACAACAACATACTTATGTGAATCTGGATTCAGTTCTAATAAATTATTTATTTTAATAAATTAAAAATAATTTATTTTTTTCTGAATAAATTAGAATCTAATTGCTCAATTTATATTTGCATTTTATGCACCGAGTTAAAAGCTTATTTTTCTTAAGTTCAATTTGTTCACCCGCAGTATTGTAAGTGGTTCAATTAGAAATTAGACTTCTTCATCTTCAAATGTGATATTACTTTTGTAGGGGGTGCGACCATTAATCAAACATTTCCTAGGGGTGTGGGGTATAGAAAAGGTTGGGAACCACTGGCCTAGGAGAAGAGCGCACCTTTGGGGTCCTGAGGCTTTGCGGCCCTGGGGAAGAGCCGATTCTAAGCTGGTGCCGCCAACTGAAGCATTGCGGGAGAAAATGGAACTTCGAGAACAGTGGATCAGCCGTCAGAGGCTTTGTAAACATGCCCATAAAAAAAGAACCCATAAAAATCTCAGATAGAAGAAAGCGGGTGAGAGGAGGGTCATTGCTTTGCTGCAGCTTGTGTGGGAAGAGGGGAGTGGGGGATGGTTGAAGTTCTAACATTTTTACTGTCACTCATTCTTTGGGGCACTCTCCTATTTTCGTGGATGTCTGCAAAGAACAAGAATTTCAGGTTGTATATTGTATACATTCTCTGATATTAAATGGAACCATTGAACTTTGAATACCCAATGAACAGGGGGAATAAAAATCATGCCTATAAAAAAAGAATCCGTAAAAAAGTTTTAAAAACTCAGATATACAAAAAAGACCAATGTACAAAGAAAAAGAAACGCGAGCAAATACAGTTCTGAATTGAAGTCCTCAAGAGAGTCTCATAGTTCAACATAGTTCAGCAGAGAGCCGAGTAAGCCTTGTGGAGCGGAGATCTGTATCAGCACACTCCTAGTCTCGGGCCCCGGTACCCCGATCTTTTCAATCTGGCCTGGCACTTAAATCAATGACCATGCATCGGGTTTAATCATCTCAAGAGGCCCTCTACCCCGTCAAGAAGGAGGTACGGAAGCTTAAGAGCACACACTCAGTGATTCAGAAACAGCTTCTTCTTCTCTGCCGTCAGATTCCTAAATGAACACTGAACCCATCAGCACTTCCTCACTACATTTTATTTCTGTTTTTGCACTACTTATTTAATTTAACTATTTAATATACATACATATTTTTCTATATTAACTCGTATTGCATCGTACTGCTGCTGCAAATTTAACAAATTTCATGCCATGATTCTGATACCCCACTACATCGATTCAGCTTGTAACTGACCTTTCTGAGTCAGCATGGTGCTTAAGTCTCCATTCAAACATCAAGTTCAGTCAAATCGGTATGCTTTGGTGCCCAAAGCTTGTTGCCTCAATTTGGCCTTCGGCACAGTGCTTAAGTTGATTGAACCTTGGGTCTTCCTCAGTCTCGGCGATGGGATTGTTTGCATAATTTGTTCTTTTTTTGCACATTGGCTGTTTGAAGGCCTTTGTTGTGTGAAGTTTTTCATGGATTCTATTGTATTGGCTGCCTGCAAGAAGATGAGTCTCAAGTTTGTATATACGTACTTCGAACTCTGATAGTTTAACTGTATTTATAATTTACAATGACTATTCTCATTTAAGTATTTTATGCACTAAGTGACTGACGGTTTTGTTGGGAACATATTACCATTTGGAATTGATGGGTTGTGAATTCAATCTCGCATAGCAGTCTGAACTGTTGGGCTTCGTTATCAATACTTCATAAAACTAATGGCAACTTCAGAAATGTCATCTCTCCCTTAAGTAGTACCCTGGGAAAGTGGATTACGTCATAAGAAATAGGAGTAGAATTAGGCCATTCGGTCCACCGTTTCTACTCCGCCATTTCATCATGGCAGATCCATTTCCCTCTCAAGCCCATTCTCCTGCCTTCTTCCTGTAACCTTTCAGGCCCTGACTAATCAAGAACCTATCAACCACTGTCTTATATATATATCCAATGATTTGGCTTCCACAGCTGCCTGTGACAATGAATTTCACAGATTCACAACTCTCTGGCTACAAAAATTCCTCCTCATCTCCATTCTAAATAGATGTCCCTCTATTCTGAAGTTGTTCCCTCTGGTCCTAGACTCCCCAGCCATAGGAAGCATCCTTTCCACATCCACTCTGTCGAGGCCTTTCAACATTTAATATGTTTCAATGAGTTTGCCCACATTCTTTGGGATTCCAGAGAGTGCATGCCCTGATCCATCAATCAGTCTTCATATGGTAAACCTTTCAATCCTGGAATCTTTTTCATGAATCTTCTTTAGACCCTCTCCAATGTCAGCACATCCTTTCCTAGACAAGGGGTCCAAAACCACTCACAATACTCCAAGTGAGACCTCACCAGTGTCTTATAAAGCCTCAACATTATATCCTTATATTCTAGAGCTCTTGAAATGAATGCTAATATTGCATTCACCTTCCTCACCATCAATTCAGCCTGAAAATTAACCTTTAGGGAATCCTGCACAAGGACTCCCAAATCCCTTTGCACCGTGGATTTTTTAATTTTCTCCCCATTTAGAAAGCAGTCTGCACTTCTATTCCTTCTAAAAAAGTGTATGACCATACATTCCTGACACTGTAGTGTATCTGCCACCTCTTTGCCCATTTTTCTAACGTAAGCCCTTCTGAAGTGTCTCTGCTTCATCAAAACCACCTATCTTTGTATCATCCTTAAACTTGACCACAAAGCCATCAATTTCATCATCCAAATCATTGACATACAACATAAAAAGAACACAGATCCCTTTAGTCACCGGCAAATAATCCAAAAAGGATCCTTTTATTCCTACTCTTTGCCTCCTGCCAATCAGCCAATGCTCTATCCATGTAAGTACCTTTCCCGTAATACCCTGGGCTCTTATCTTGTTTAGCAGTGTCATGTGTACTAACTTGTTAAAGGCCTCTGAAAATCCAAGTACACAACATGCACTGATTCTTCTTTGTCTATCCTGCTTGCTACTTCTTCAAAGAGTTCCAACAGATTTGTTAGGCAAAATTTTCCCTTGAGGAAACTATGCTGACTTCAACCTATTTTATCATGTGCCTCCAAGTACCTGTGAAACCACTCCCTTACCAATCGACTGTAACATCTTCCCACCACTGAGGTCAGGTTAACTGGCCTATAATTTCCATTCCGTCTGCCTCCTTCCCTTCTTCCAGTGTTGAGTGACATTTGCGATTTTCCAATCTTCTACAGCCATGCCAGAATCTATTGATTATTGAAAGATCATTACTGATGTCTTCACATTCACTTCAGCTAACCCTTTTGGAACCCTGGGGTGTAATCCATCTAAGAGACTTATCTACCCTCAGACTGGTTCAGTTTCCCAAAAACCTTCCCCCTAGTTATAGCAACTGCTCTTCTGCCCCTTGGCACTCTCAAACTTCTGACATACTGCAGGTGCCTTCCACAGTGAAGACTAAAGCAAAATACTTATTTAGTTCATTTACCATTTCCTTCTCACCTGTTACTACCTCTCCAACATCATTTCAATATATATTCTCACTCCTCTCTTATTCTTTATATATCAGAACAAAACGTTTAATCCCTGCTAGTGTCCCCATCCAATTAACTTTGGCCAGCTCTTTTCTCAAGCTCCTGTAATTCCCTTTACTCCACTCTGACTTTACCTTCTCCCTCTCAAATTGTAGGGTGAACTCTATCATATTATGATTACAATGTCCCAAGGGTTCCTTTACCTTAAGCTCCCTAATAATATCCAGTTTATTACCCCTCACCCAATCCCGAGTGAGCTCAACCACAGCTTGCTCCAAAAAGCAATCTCAGAGGCATACCACAAGTTCTCTCTTTTAGGATCCAACATCAAATTGATTTTCCCAATCTCTTTGCATATTGAAATCCCACATGACTAACGTAACATTGCCTTTTTGAAATGCTATTTTCTCTCTGTTTCTGTAATTTTTATACCTCATCCTGGCTACTATTTGGAGGCCTGTAAATACCTCCCATCAGGGTCTTCTTACCCTTGCAGTTTCTTAACTCTACCTACAAGGGTTTTAGGTCTTCTGATCCTTTATCACCTCTTTCTCAAGATTTGATTTCATTTTTATCAGCAGAGCCACTCCTACTCCTCTGCCTACTTATCTGTTCTGTCAAAAGATTGTGTATCCTTGGAAATTAAGCTCCCAACTACAATTGTCTTTCAGCCATGACTCTGTATTAGATAGATAGATAGATAGATAGATAGATAGATAGATAGATAGATAGATAGATACTTTATTCATCCCCATGGGGAAATTCAACATTTTTTCCAATGTCCCATACACTTGTTGTAGCAAAAACTCATTACATACAATACTTAACTCAGTAATAATATGATATGCATCTAAATCACTAACTCAAAAAGCATTAATAATAGCTTTAAAAAAAAAGTTCTTAAGTCCTGGCAGTTGAATTGTAAAGCCTAATGGCATTGGGGAGTATTGACCTCTTCATCCTGTCTGAGGAGCATTGCATCGACAGTAACCTGTCGCTGAAACTGCTTCTCAATCTCTAACTGAACTACAAGATCATCTACCTTTTTCCGTATACAGTGTACATTCAAGTATAACACCTTCAATCCTGCGTTTGCCACCATTTTCAATTTTGTCCCCATTACACTGCAACCCATCCTATTGACTGCAATTTTGCCTTATCATCTGCCTGTCCTTCCTGACAGTCTCACTATGCACTACCTCTGCTTATAAACCAACATCCCTATCTTCAGCCCTACCACTCCGGCTCCTAGCAAACCTGTCTGCAAAGATATTGGTCCTTCTCAGGTTCAGGTGTAGCCCAATCCTTTTGTACAGGTCATAACGTCTCCAGAAGTGATCCCAATGATCCATAAATCTGAAACCTTGCCCCTGCACCAGTTTCTCAGCCATGCATTCATTGGTCAAATCATCCTATTCCTGCTCTCACTGCCACGAGACACAGGCAGCAAACCACCGGATGTTACCCCGGAGGTCCTGTTTTTAAGCTTTCGAACTAGCTCTCTAAATTCGCTCTTTAGGACCCCTTCTCTTTTCCATCCTATGTCATTGGTACCAATATACACAATGCCTGGCTTCTCACCCTCCCCCTTTAAACTGTCATGGATACGATCCAAGACATCCCTGACCCTGGCATCTGGGAGGCAACATACGTTCTGGGTCCATCTATTGTGTCCAATCTATTCCTCCAACTATGGAATCTCCTTTCAACACTGCATTCCTCCTTTGCTCCCTTCCCTTCATAGCCACAATGCTGGACTCAGTGCCAGAGACCCAGTCACTGCAGCTCTCCTCTGGTAGGTCAACCCCCTCCCCCAGCCAAACAGTATCCAAAATGATATACAAACAACACACACAAAATGCTGGTGGAACACAGCAGGTCAGGCAGCATCTATAAGGAGAAGCACTGTCGACCTTTCAGACCGAGACCCTTCATCAGGTCAAAATGATATACTTGTTATTGAGGGGAATAGCCACAAGGTACTCTGTACCAGCTGCCTATTTCCCTTCCCCCTCCTGCAATCTAGGGAGCTATTCTCTATCATTTCCTCAATTTCCCTTATGATCCAAAGGTCATTGAGTTCTGCCTCTCTCCCTTCTTGAAGAGTGGAGTGACATTTGCAATTTTCCAGTCCTTTAGAACCATGATAGAATCTATAGATTTTTGGAAGATCATTACTAACATCTCCACAATCTCTTCAGCTTCTTCTTTCAGAACCCTGGGGTGTAGACCATCTGGTCCAAGTGATTTATCTACCTTCAGATTTTTCAGTTTCCCAAGCACATTATCCTTGTAATGGCATTTCTGCCTCCTAACACTCTCAAATTTCCAGCATATTGCTAGTGTCTTCCACAGTGAAGCCAATGCAAAATAGTTATTCAGTTCATCCGCCATTTCCTTGTCTCCAATTACTACTTTTCCAGTGGTCCGATATCTGTTCTCACCTTTCTTTTCTCTTTATATATCTGAAGAAACTTGTGGCATCGTCTTCGTTATTATTGGCTAGCTTACCTTTGTATTCCATCTTTTCCCTCTTTATGACTTTTTGCTGCCTTCTCTTGGTTTTTAAAGGCTTCCCAATCCTTCAACTTCCCATTAATTTTTGATCTCTTGTATGCCCTCTCTTTGGTTTTTATGTTGGCTTTGACTTCCCTTGCCAGCCACAGTTGGGGCATCCTGCCTTCAGACTACTTCCTCTCTTTATGATGTAAATATCCTGTGCCTTTTGAACTGTTCCCAGAAATTCCAACCGTTGCTGCTTTTTATCATCCCTGCTGGTGACCCCTTCCAATCAACTTTGGGCAGTTCCTCTCAAATACCTCTGTAATTCCCTTCACTCCACTGTAATACTGATACGTCTGACTTTAGCTTCTCCCTCTCAAACTGTAGGGTGAATTCTATCATATTATGACCACTGCTTCTAAGGGTTCCTTTACCTTAAGCTCTCTAATCAATCTCGGTTCATTGCACAATACCCAATCCAGAATGGCTAATCCCCTAGTGGGTTCAAATTCAAGCTGCTCTTAAAAGTCACCTTCTAGGCATCTTATAAATTCCCCTTCTTGGGGTCCAACACCAACCTAATTTTTCCAGTCTACTAGCATATTGAAATCCCTTATGACTATCATAACATTGCCCTTCTGACATGCCTTTACTGTCTCCTGTTGTAATTTGTATCCCACATCTTCGCCACTGTTAGGAAGCCTTGCAGTTTCTTGGCTCTACTCATACAGATTCTACACCTTCCTATGCCATGTCACCTCTTTCTAAGTATTTGATTTCATCTTTACTAATAGAGCTACGTCTATTAGTAAGGATAAAATCAAATACATGGATATTAAGCTCCCAGCTATAATCTTTCCTCAGTCATGACTCAGTGATGCCCATAACGTCATACCTACCAATCTCTAACTGTGCTAAAAGTTCATCTACCTTATGCCATATAATGTGTGCATTCAAATATAACACCTTCAGTCCTGAATTCATCACCCTTTTAGATTTTGTTCCCTTTTTACATGGCAAATCATCCTACTGACTGCAATTTTACCCTCACTACATTTCAGTCTCACTACACACTGCCTGTTTGTAACCAGCTGCCCCTTCCTCAGCCCTATCACTCCAATTCCCACCCCCAGCTAAATTAGTTTAAACCCTCCGAACAGCTTGCGTAAACCTGCCTGCGAGGATATTGGTACACCTCAGGTTCAAGTGTAACCCAACCAACCAAAGACTCACTAAAGACTCTAGCAAATTTCTATGGAGAGAATACTGACCAGTTGCATCCCCATCTGGTATAGAGTATTCAATGTACAAGATTGAAAAAAAGCTGAAAGTTGTTGTAGATTCAGCCAGTGTTACCCACCCCACCATCGAGAGTATCTTTGGAAGGCAGGGCCTCAAAAAGTGGCATCCATTATTAAGAACCCTCACCATCCAGAACATGCCCTCTTCTCATTACAACCATCAGTGAGGCGGACATCTGCCTGAGGGTCAGATGTTTTACTCAGTGTTTTAGGAAGAGCTTCTTCACCTCTGTGAAATGTCTGTGTAGGCCTCCGTTAGTCTCGTGAGACCATGGATTTGCACCTTGGAAAGTTTCCAGGGTGCAAGCCTGGGCAAGGATTTTTTTTATGGAAGACCGGCTGTTGCCCAAGCTGCAAGTCTCCCCTCTTCACACCACCAATGTTGTCCAAAGGAAGGGCATTAGGACCCATACAGCTTGGCACCGGTGTCGTCGCAGAGCAACGTGTGGTTAAGTGCCTTGCTCAAGGACACACATGCAGCCTCAGCCAAGGCTCGAACTAGTGACCTTCAGATAACTAGACGAACGCCTTAACCACCTGGCCATGTGCCAACACTAAACGTCTATGAGCATAAACTCACTATCTTGTTCCCTTTTTGAACTATTTATGTATTGCACTGTACTGCTGCTACAAAACAACTAATTTCATGACATAAATTAATGATAATCTGGTTCTGATGTTAGTCCCATTTTAAGATAACATGGAAGTGTTATCCTTTGATATTTATGAGCTGTCATTTATTAGTATCACATAATTCCATACTTACTGCTTATTTCAACCTTAAATGAAGTATTTTATACATAGTTATTGTGGGTGCATGAATAGTGTAGCTGTCAGTGTAATGCTATTACAACACCACAGACCCAGGTTTAATTGTGCCACTATCTGTAAGGAGTTTGTACGTTCTACTAGTGATCCTCTGGGTTTCCTCCAGGTGATTCAGTTTCCTCCCACATTCCAAAGATATACGGTTTAGTAGGTTAATTGATCACATGTGTTTAACTGGGTTGTGCAAGCTTGTTGGGCTGGAAGAACCTGTTACCATGCTGTATCTCTAAATAAACCAATTGTAACTTCCAAGTAGGTAGTTCAGAGTAAAATAGTTCAAGATAAATATTTTCAGAAGTTTCTGATGATATTTCAGCGTTTATCTTGTTCACATGTACATTCATATTTAGCACTTGTATAATGCTTAAAAAGTTAATAAATAACCATTCATTTGGTTTCCCAATGTGCAGCTGAGAAAATTCTTTCACAGTAGTTATTTGTACAACCAAACTAACAGCTGAACTCCACAGACTGAGTTGAATTAATAACAGCAGTCCCTAGAATAATTCACACCAGAGACTGCATAATAAAAGAGGCAAAATACTGTCTTTGATTTGAAATGGTAACTGTTTCTCTCTCTGCAGATGCAGACTAACATGCTGAGTATTTATGCTTTTATTTGAGAATGGTAAACATTTGTGGAAAACTACTTTAAAGTCTAGTGTTACGTGTTATAGTTTTGATGCAGATCGCAATGAGATTTCATGAGATCTCTCGTGTTAATTCTGCTCTTCGGGGACTGAAAATGAAACCAACAAATATTTGATGTCAATTAACTGAAAATTCATCAAATGATTGAGATGCATAGAGTGAGTTCACTTCATCTTTTCTAATAGTTCAAAAATGGAAAAGACACAAAAATGACATTTAAAAGTTGAGACGTGCATTATTGTAAGCAAGGTGTATTTGATGTTTGATCCAACATATAAAAATTTAATTGTTTCTGATGGAATGAATAATTACATTTTCCAGTTGAAAGTGCAAAGTTAACATCCAAAAAATCTGTCACAATTTATGTTTCAAAAACTGCAGCTTCAGGGGAATAATCCTTGTCAGAGTGATTGCAAACATACTGGGAATGCAATACTGATACTCTTTGATTTCAAATACTGCAGAGGTGACTTTGTTCTGCCCTTCTCCAAATTTAGTGCCGTAAAAGGTTTCCATGTAAGGTAGAAATCCATCTGCTTTGTGGTTTTGTTTTTGTTTGGGGCAAAGTCTTATCTTTAAGCTGGACAATAAGGGAATGACATGTACACAGAAGAGACTAAGTAAATAAAGAATCAGCACTTGCTGTTATTTTGAGGATATTTGTTAAGTAAGTCTTTTGTAGATTGGCAGCTGCTTATAAATTCTTGGGGAAAGGATCAATTGTTGGCCTTAAAATAAACTTGGAACTAGCTATGTTTTGTTAATATTTTAATTAATTTGAAGTAATCAACATCATATTTTAAATGTTCTTTGAAAATATTCCTGAAAATATTGCAATCTGGCATCAAAACTAAGTTCCTCTCCTTCTCTGGCTGGCCTCATTCCTTTCGGTTTGTGGACTGAGTTACTGAAAAACAAATCAGTAAATACAAAATGTTAACCAATATTAAGATACCTGATTATATTTACTTCTTAAAACATGGTATACAAAGGCTGGTTATGTACTTCATTTCATCTGAGCAATGATTCATGGACACCTGCATTTTAGAAATATGTGAAAATTATAAAGCTGTTAAGATTGCAATGTGTATATTTGAAGTCATGATAATGTTCCAGTTTTCTGAATGTCAATACTAATGTTTATAACTTTTGACATGAGCATATATTTTTCCTTCTAAAGTAGAGTTCTTCACAAGTCATAATGAATCTATGTATGTATTTGAAATGAAACTACCACAATTTAATTGGGATACTTTGGCACAGAAGCTGGGGAATGGTCAGACTTATAAAAAGCAGTGTAAATAAACAGGATGTTCTTACTAAAGAAGTTTAGTATTCTTCCATCTCATGGGATGAATGGTATTGAACTATTTCATTAACTATTGAAATCTTCAAGAAAATTCAAATGGTCGCTATAAAATTTATACAGCTGTAAACTAACTTGGACTGATTGCAATCTTCAAAAAATTATGTTTTGTTTGATAATATTCTTGATTCATATTGATTGCTTAAAATTAACGAACTGTTATGATCTGTGGGAAAGAGTTTGTTTCTATCAGATTTGCAACATCCTCAGTGAAAGGATAAACTGAAATCTGAGCATTTTAATGAAACAAATATTTAAAATAAGGATGGAAGCTGGAATAAACCATGAAAAAGTCAAATAGAGATCTGGGCCTCATGCTTAAAGGCATCTATTGCAAAAATATAAAAAAAAATAATTTTGCATCAGTATGTAACATTGGCAAGAGCACAATTAATGCTGTAAGTGATCAACCACGGACAGAATACCAGAAAAAGTTCATGAAAAGATGCCGAACAGATTGAGTCATTTACACCAGAGACTCGATGACATGAATAAGAAATTTCAAAACAGTCTATTATATTTATTCAAGCAGAGAATCTTAAAAGTTCAACAAGACATTTTTCTAAAAGATTCATAAGATAAAGCAATTTGTTTAAGATTATGAACACTTCTATATTATTTGGTGACAAGAAACAATTTAGGCTGCTAGAAATCTGAGAGTTAATGTAAAATTAATATTGACTGTATTTTTATAGTTGAGTTTCATATTGACATTGATTACCATACTTAAGATTAGATAGATGAGCACCTGAAGGGGGAATATTGAAGGTCCAATGAGAGAACGAAAAAATGGGATTTAAATAGATAGTTCATGGCAGAGCGTGAGCAGAGCATTAGCATTTCAGATGATCTGTTTTGGGTCCAGACCATAAGTGCCATTACAAAGAAGGCATGGCAGTGCCTCTTCTTTCTTATAAGTTTGCATTGGTTCGGCACGTCCATCTAAAATTTTGACAAACTTTATAGATGTACAGTGGAGTGTATGCTGACTGCGTACATCATGGCCACCAATGCCTTTGAACGGAAAAACCTACAAAAAGTAGTAGATATAGCCCAGGTAAAGCCCTTGCCGCTGTTGAGCACACTTACAAGGAGTACTGTCACAGAAAACAGCATCCATCATCAAGGACCGCCACCAGCTAGGCCATGCCCTTTTCTTGCTGCTGCCATCAGGAAGAAGGTACGCAGGACATACACCATCAGGTTTAGAAATAGCTATTACCCCTCAACCATCAGGCTCTTGAACCCAAGGAGATAATTTCATTCACCCCCAACCCTGAACTGATTCCACAACCTGTGAACTCACTTTTAAGGACTCTATGACTCTTGATCTCAATATTTATTGTTTATTTATTTATTATTATTATTTTCTTTTTTTTGTATTTGCACAGTTTGTTGTCTTATGCACACTGGTTGTCTGTCCATCTCTGTCGAGTGCTGTCTTTCATTGATTCTATTGGCTTTTTTGTATTTACTGTGAATGCTTGCTAGAAAACGAATGGCAGTGTAATATATGGTAACATACTCTATATGAACTTTGATAATAAATTTACTTTAAACTTTGAACTGGAAAGAAACAATGGACTGTATTGTCTCATTCTGTGACGAATCTTTGTAATATCAAGATCTTGAACGAGAAATTACAGTTCAGACCAGTACAATTAACAGACAACTAAAACTGCTTTCTCATTTTGGTTGATAGTCAGGTAGTTTTATGAATATGCCATCACCAATTTGGAAATAAAATAAATGCATATTTTAATTCCACTTTTATGAAGTCTAGAACCCAGATTTTATATCAACACTGAACTAAATTGAAATTGATCTGTCATCTCCACCTATGGTCCACATCCAACTTATTCACCTGGACTGGACACAGAGGGCCAGATGAACTAATCCTCTGCACTGAGGAAATGCCCAGCAAGGTCTCAGTGATACAAAGACTTTAGGCAGCATACACTGTGGTCCTGCTCCCACAACACTCTAACTGCCTTTAGTTGTGTAGTTAATAGTTAGTATTTCAGTAATGCTGCAAATATATTGTTTGATTAAACATTATTTGTTGTTTACAGAGGGCATTGCAGGTTATATGTAAAAGTATGTAAATGCCATACATCATTAGGCCACCACATCATATATGCGCACCTCACTTAAAATTAAAACGAAGTTAGGTACGTTATTCCTGGCTCCAATTTTTCCGTTTTAATTAGTTGTTATGTTTTGGAGTTACAAAACATAACACCTTTGGCAACAGATAAGGCTAGGGGCAAAGCTCCACCACCTGTTAAAGCTGGGAGCATTTAGTTCCAGTTTTATATATCCTTCTCATGTTTGACATAGGTAATTAGAAATAATCTGAGGTAAAATAAAACACTAACTACCAGTTTCCACCTTACCTTCAGGCCAGAAGCCCCTGTTGAAATGATGGGGTCTCTGATCCCTTGCTAGATTTAACTAGCAAAGCATAGGACAAGCACCGATATAGCAGGGCTCCACCAATGTGTTGCTTCTGTTGTTTCACCCCACATTGAGTCCAGTCATGGAGAAAAGCAACAGGTATTTGACATTCATTATGCTCTGGATTCACACTGGGCCCAGACAAGAATGGAAATTTCCTGTGTGGAATGGATGAATTCTGCCGATTTGCTTTGGAATTGACAACCTATCATCACTCTGCCCACTGAGTAACTAAGCTTGTGTAAGTTTAATATGTCGTCTTCAACATTCTTCAGCTGTTCCAAACAACGGTGGCATTAGTACATTAGAGACATCAGTCACTTAGATTATCGGCCCTCCATTTTCCTTAATATTCAACTTTGTATACTCAAGGTATTCGAACAATACCGTTCTAATTACTTAAAGCTCTATAAAGTTGTTAGCTATGTGCTTTTCCTCATTGTGCAATGCTCTTTACACTTAACCAACACTGTTTTTATTGTGATAGAAATAAGAGCTGCTTCAAAATTGTGTTGAATGGCAGCCTAATCAAAAATCAATAACTCCACTTGAAAAGACCCAATATGCTATGTTGCGGATTATGTAATTTGATAATATCAATCATAATTGAGTTACACGCAATTCATCTGACTTTCACTGCATTCAGGTCAGCAGGGGCCACAATGCCTCACTTCCCATCAATTACTACGTATTAGGAGAGCTCTGGTTTCACAGAACATTTCCACTGGAAGTCTGCCTCTATAAATAATATTAAGAGGCACAGCAAAGGCAATCAATAGAATATACTTCTACTGTCACTGCTTTAATGGCAGCTGTTATGCTTCACAGTTTGATCAATACTCAGTCTCCTCAGACTCAGGCTGAAACCACAACATCCAGAGGCTGTGTAAATGACACCTTTGTTATGATTCAGAGTGTGACAGGGCATTTCAATCATCAACCCAGCTACTTCTGACAGAAGATGTTATGTGAAGGTGTACCCTATAAACCACAAGAGCTAGCAAGCTATAGAATTAGTACCATATACAGCGTTACCAAGCATATATTCTGCTGAAACCTGCTTGAATAGTAGCAGATTGATCTATGAGGACATTGAATTGGGCTGAGAATCAAGTGTAGAAACTGAAATCAATATTGTATTAGAATTACCAATAACCCATATCAGAAGTGATTATCCTTTTTTTACTAAAAGGCTCTGGTCTGGTTTGAAATAAGAAGCATTGCAGCATTGCATTAGACAGACAGTTAAAATATAATGTAGCTTATGAGAAAGCAGGCTTTTGTTTCCATCTTTGTAAAACTCACTTAGCAGTTTTTAAAGTCCATTTGTTATGAATGCAACAAAATTACGTTCCATTCATTTTCGTGATTAATTTTTTAAAAATATTTGAATCACCACTTGAGAAATATGATTTTATAAAATCAAGCCAACAAAAACTGTACTTTTATTTGAGGAACTCCACATTAAGATCTCCATTATCAATGAAATTCTTCAAGTTAGAGAAAACTGTCCTTTCACTTTTAAGCCCAGGGTTAGTACTGTGTTGAAACTAAAGACCAATCTGTGGTGTCAAATATCTTCAGAAATTATCCACTAGTAAATATATATTTATTTCACCATGGAATGTATATTGTCTGTGTGGGTGTTTTTGAATAGTTGAACCTAATTATATAATGGACTCCTTTGATAAAGCTCTGTTATTGATCGGTTTGAAGTATTTATACCTCTAGACTTCAGATACAGCAACTGTGTTATACCAAATCTTGTTGGCTGTAATGGTCAGTTCCTTACAGAATATGCAGAATACTTTGTGTATGCTTGTGTGTGAAATGTGTTTTTTCCTCCTTTTACCATTAGCTGCTATGAGCTCCCAATGAACTAACTTGAGGTTCTGAATGCCAACCTGAGTGTTGTTTCTTCCCTTGGATTAGTAATGGGCTGGGGATTCACAGGCCTCAATGGATGTTTGAAAAGATTTCCAGAAGGAATAAAAGACTAGCTGAAATAAAGACTTGCTCTGTAGGTAATCTTGAACTTTCAACCTGGCAGATTTAGAGAACCCAATCAGTTATGAGACCAAACACTACCAAAAATTGTACTGTGGTGGAGTGTGTACTGGACTTGCAAATGCAAGTAACCCTGTCAGTCTAACTGAGAGCAGCTCAAGCAAGAGCTTTTTTGTGTGCACCTTCTCAGCATCCTTGCTAGATCCAGCCAGAACCATGCATGATGTTCAACAGTTTTCTGCTCATTCATGTCAGCTCAAGAGTTGCTCCCACCAACTGCAGGAAACGAGCATTGACTGAAGTCATACTTACACACGTTGAAGTGATGGTGCCTTTTGCCTCTATTCACGACAGAAAATCATTGCAGAGGGATGTGTGGGCAGCTGACAGGATTAGGAACAGTGAGGCAGACTTTTGATTGTCACTGTCAAGTGGTTGAGAAAGAGGCACAGTGTTGTGCTGTGCATCAAGCCTTAGGAAAATGTGTCTAAGGAAGTGAACGGCAAGGATCTAGATGCAGCATAGTGTTAAGTTTAATGAGTTCACTATAATGTTGGTGAACACAGCACAAACTCGATACACACATAAGCACGTTTTGTAGATTTAGACCAACAATCTATATCTTTGCAGGAATTACACAGACAACAGTAACAGTAAGAAGTACTCATTATTTAGTGCAAGGCTTAGTGACAAATGTTGGTTTTATGTGAAACAAGAAATTGGATGGGTGCATACTCTCACCCTCAGTAATTTTAATCCTCCACAATATCTCCTAACTTGTAAAATGGCTTCAACGCACATCCTTCTAAGAACCATCAACATATTCCTATACCTTTCTCCTGTCTGGTTTGCCCAAGAACTCCCATCTGAATAGATAATGGTTGAACACCAAAGCACTGTAGAACACCACAATCTAGCAGGCTTAAAGGGTTAAGTGATCTTTTCCTGATAACATTCAGTTTTTTTTTAACAGATATGTAGGGCCTGCTGCTAAGTAAAGGAGGAGGGACAGTAGTTATTTCCAAATTTTGATGCATAAGGCTGCAAGCAGGTCCTGCTTCTGATGAAACTGATGAGATCATTAATAAGGCAAGGGCAAATGGCCAGTCCTGAATCAAACCCATAGAAAGGGCAAGTTATTTGATGTTGGGAAAACTACTGATTTGTGCCTGCTTTTCCTCTTCGCTTCTTTCATTTTTTTCTATTCTGGATTGCTGGCCATGTCCCAGAGTGCACAACATTATGGAATTTCTGAACAGTTAGTGATACATGACACAGACAAAAGAGCTCAAGGGTCCTTTCAATCATTTCACCCCTTTTACAGACATTCCCTGAGTCCCACCCATTGCCCTCCTACATCTTCACTGTCACCTGGATGGAATTGCTTTCCCTCTTCCTCTTTTCTGATGAAGGGGCTTCAACCTGAGGCATCAACTGTTACCCTTTCCACAGAGGCCGCTTAATTGACTGAGTTTTTCCTAAGGTTTGAATCCATGAACTTCTGACCTGGAGATCTGGGTGCCAGTACTGAACCACAGATGATGTTTCATTTGTTCCTTTGTGAGGAGATAATGGGAAAGTCTAAAATCAGCCTATTCAACAAATTCTATTAAAAAATTCCATCAGTGACATCCAAATCAAAATATGAGGGAAGTAGGTGCATTTCATTTTTCATATAAGGTGAGAGCTTTATAGATGAGATTTTCCCACTATCCTAATTTGCAACTTTAATTACTCCTAAAAGTGACTTGCTTGGTTTGATCTCTCTAATGTTCACATTTAGCTGGAAAAGTGAGCATATTTGGCAGGTGTTCCAAGTTTTTAGACATTTTTTGTTCAACATTGATTCATAAGTATAATTTCCCACCCTGGTGAATAGGGTAACTTTTAAAGATCTTTTGTTCTTTTTTTCTTTTTGCACTTTTCTGTGATAATGATGGTTTTACAAAGTGAAAACTTCAAAGTTCTTTGGAATGTGTCACTTGTGCTGCAAGGTACAAAGAACAGAAAGGATCAAGGAGCTAAATGAAGATAATGTTTCCTGATTACACCGAGCAAAATTTTAATGAATTGAATTGCGAGAAGAATGATCCCATCAGACACATTTGATGTGTTTGATGTCATCCATAATCAGATACATTCCTGCTTATGGATGGCATCAAACACATTTATGTGGTAGATTAAAAAAGAAATACAAATAACTTTTCATCAAATTAACAAAGATTTAGTAAAATTAAAAGCCGCATTAAGTAACAGATTTCATAACCACTTCAAATGTTTTAAAAAATCACAAGGCCTCCCTTAAATGAAACGTAAAAGAAGTACTCATGAGAAACAACAAGATACCTTATGTGGAATCTGACCAGATTGCTCAGTGATTGATCTTGTGTTCTGCTTAGAACTGCAGAATATTGGACAAGTATTACAAAAAAGTGATATATTTTGGCCAAAAACCTGACTTGCACTAGGTGTGCTCTTTGCTTCCTCGAGTTGTTTGAAAACAAAATTAACACAGTCAATTTATTTTTTAAAAGATGAAACTGTTAGATGGAGTAGAAACTGAACAGCTACTTACTATGCTGGAAGTTCAAGAACTAGAGTTATACTCTCTGAAAATGTGGAGTTGCCAATTGGGGCAGAGATGGGGAAGAGAGTTAAACAGAGAGTTGAATTCTCCATCCCAGTAAGATGTGAATTTTGAGCAATGGTGTACCTGACAGTTCAGGATACAAAGGGAATCACAGGATTTGGAGATAGGGTGTGGGGGGGGGGGGTGGAAACTGGTGTAAAAGATTATAAAAACAAGAAAATCTGGAGAAGCTGGAAATCCAAGGCAACACACACAAAATGCTGGAAGAACTCAGCAGGTCAGGTAGCATCTATGGAAATGAGTAAACAGTCGACGTTTTGGGCCAAGACCCTTCTTTGGGACTCAGATGTAAAAGATCAACCATTCAATAAATGGTGGAATAACCTTAATTGTATCTAGAGTCACACTACACAGAAACAAACCCTTCAACCCACTGAAACTATTTCCACTAATTGTGCTGTAATGCAATTTCATTTTATTCAAATATGGGGAGATGGGAAGATCTGGAACATCTTCATTTTTAGAGGAATGATTAATGATTTCACTGATCATCTGTACCAGATAGTGGAAATAATCATCGAGGTAATTGCACTTTAAGAAACACAGTTGCTGAAAGTCTAATTAAACTGAAGATTCTGGAAACATTAGCAGTTCAGGCAGCGACTGTAGAAAGAAAAATAGTTAATGCTGGAGTGGTAGATTCCTGAACGTACTACCTGGGGAGGTAGTAGAAGCAGATACCATAGCGACATTTAAGAGAAACATGAACAAGGGAGGGATTGGATGGAAGTGAACCACATGCAGAAAAGATGGCAAAACAATGAGCACCCAAGTCTTCGTTGTAGCAAACGTAGAGCTCAGCACATATTCTTGTACCTATATCGGTTTGAAGGTCAACATCAAAAGAGTCACCATTCAAAAATTTCAAAGCGATTGAATAAGCCTAATTCATTACTGTTGCAATCTTGTCCAAAATGGTATCGAGTGTGTTGGTCCATTCTGAATTGCTTGGTTTGGCTTTGAACCATGGAATGAAATTGATCTTAACTGATATACTGTATATTGTACTTCAATGAGCACTTAAAATAAGATTTACCAGAATGTGATTAAATATGTTTATTTACGTTACTTTTTTTTGTTTTTCTTAATTGTATAAATTGACTGCAAGCATTCTGGTAATGTTACATTTAAATATAAACCTTCCAAAACCAGCCATCACAGGTTAAAATTAGTCACTATTATGTGATGTGGCCAAAACTCTCAATGCAACTATAAATGTGTTTTGCAACCAGAGAGCCTTTGTGTGGATGTAGATGTTTTTACTCGCTGCAACATCTCTGTGCAGTGTTATTTGTCATGGGTCGTTTACTACAGCTTGCATCAATTGGCAATTTAATCAGCATCAGTACAGATTCTCTATGCTTTATGCAACCTCATCAGTAAAGTGCTGGCACTGAAAATGTATTTCAGTCCCAGTTGTGCACTGTTCACAGTTTTCCAAAGTACAACCCTTTGTGCAGCCAGTGCTGACAATCAATAGCACATGCTTGTCAAATAATTTGCCATAGGGCAGACCTTATAATCACTCTGATCACCAAGGATCACTGCTGTTGATTTTAGAGCATTTGCAAGATTCACAAAGAAGCTTCAATATGCATAGGAACTTGTTAACTCTATAATGCACAGTATGGATAATGATGGTTTTGATCAATTGCAGTGGAGATAAACAACAAGCCTGCACAAGTCACTGATCTTGCCCATTGACTGCTGCTCCAAACTTTTTCACTTCTGGCTCAATTGTGTAGCAATTACACAAGCAATTTTCTTCTGTGAAACAATGTCACTCATAGTTAATGGCCTGAATCTTCTGCTAAAAAATGGGCCTCCACAATCTTACAAACATGCGTAAGTCACAAACTTCCCCAGAGTTGGTCAACATTGACAGTACCACTGTTCTCCAGTGAGCCTGTACTAGATTAATCCTACTGCTTGGAGATGGATAAGTACAAAGTAATTTATCTAAAATTTAATTATTATTTTTAATATTTTCTTGAGCTATTTGGTGTTTTTTAAGCATTTTAATCATATTCTGCATTTACTAAACAAAAAAACAGGACATTGTGGAGAAAGTTACATGATCCCCACCAATGGATTAGATCAAAAGCCAACAACTTTCAGTTCTAAATAGTTTTGAAGACTTAAACACTAATAAGAGGAAGAAGTGAAACCAAGAACCTTCCAATATCAACAATGGTTCAGCCTAACACATGACAGACAGCAATGTTGCTGAAGTATTTTCCACCATAATCTGCCAATAGTATTGAAGGAAAATCCATGTGGGCTTCTTTCTGAGGTCCTCGCCATCACAGAAGCCAATCTTCAGCTATCTAGGATCACTCTACTGGATAATAAGAACAGATGGTGCTTGTTGGAAGTTAATCAACCAAGCCCCAGAATCATTCTTGGTCCAACCATCTTCAGCTGTCCATCAGTGGTTTTCTACTGTGAAAAGGTCAGAACTCAAGATGTTTGGTGCTGATTACACAATGTTAAACTCCATTCTCAACTCCTCAGCAATTGAAGCAATCCATGCCTACATGTAACAGGACCTAGCTGGCATTCAGGCATAACAGCAAGCGGTATTAATAGCATCCAATGATCATTGGCAACATTACAGAATCTAACCACCTTCTCTTTGCATATATTGTCATTACCATATCTGATTGCTCTACATCCTCGAGCTGCAACTGTCCAGAAGTTCAGCAGAAATAACACCAAGGATTTTGATTAAACGAGCACCCTGCAGTGAGGACTCCTGTGGCTGCAAAGACATTTTCAGGTCCATGCAGCATGCATTAAGCCCTTTTAGACTATTCTCCCACTGCTCAAGTGAGTGTTGCTTCAGTTGTACTCAAAAGCATTCAAGACAAAGCAGTCTGCTTGCTTGCATCACATCCAGTGCCTGAAACATTGATTCCTCATGCTGCAGTGAGCCAGCTCTGCACTGTGCACCTTTCACAGTCTCCCATCTATAGAATAATTGCTGCAGCAAATAGTTTAGGCGACTCCAAAAGCACCACCCAAACCTCAAACACTTACAATCAGGGATGACAAGGGCGGGTGGTGGAACAGACCTGATGGTCCTAATGGCCTAATTTTGCTCCTGTATCTTATGGCCTTATGGTCTAAGCATTGTTATCTTATTGGTTTCCACCACTTCCCCTCAACTCGCTTTCCAAACATGTACAAGTCTCTGTTTTACACAACAAAAACTTGCCTCATAAGCCTTCTTTAAGCTTTCCCCTTTCACCTAAATCTTATCTGACATTTCCACCCTGGGAAAATAGACGCTATTTATCCGATCTATGCATCTCGTAATTTTATATACTTCATCTGGTCATTCCTCAATCTCCAACACTCCAGAGAAGGCAGTCAAAGTTTGTCCAACCTTTCCTTATAGCCTGTCAGATCCTGGGAATTTCCATCCAGCAATGCTGTTGGAGTCCTTTGAATACTCCATGGCTCAAGGAGGTGGCTTGTCGCCGTATTTTCAAAGATGATTCGCAACAGATAATGCATACCAGTCCTGCCAATTTTTAAAATAAATCTCAAGAGTTAGCAGTTTGAGAGGGTAAGTGGGATGTGAGAAAGATAATGAGATGTGAGCAAACTGTCAGATTCCATGATTACTCCTCTAATATTATCTGAGCCTATTACTTCCAGCAACCTTTCTTTAATCCGACTTAAGGTGTGAATAAGCTCGGTTATCTGCCAGGATGATGGTGCAGTTGGCAGTCATTCACCATTTTCACCCACAGTAGGGAGAGTATGTTAGAAGCGGTATTGCAATGTGTCTTTGTGATGTGCCTGCTGTGACTGTATAGCAGGAAGTATGTGTTAACTGTGTGTTAACATCATATGTGCGATGTTAGGATGAGTGATGAGTTGATGGCGGACATACGAATTTAACCCAGCAGTTGCAAGTGAATGAGTGTTGGATTATGGTGCAATGTGAGAGTGTACTTGTGCAGTCGTGATCTCCGTGGCTCTCTTATTGTGCCTGCACCGGTTTGGATCTGAGGTCAGTGAGACTTCATCTAGCACGGGAACCAGTTCTGAGGGGCCACCCTTCTTTTCGCGATCTTCCAAAAGTGGTGTCTCGAGAGCTTCCTGAGCATCAGTGGGCATGGCCTCTGCCTGGCAATTGTGCCCTTCTTTGAGGATCCGGGACAGCATCCAAGAAGTGGGATGCCTCAACTGCCATAGTTGTAACAAGTGTCCCAGAAGCTGAGTGACAGCTTCCAGCAGTGGCAAGAGCTTCTGAGCCACACCAGTGTGAGAAGGGACAACATAGCAATCACCATAGGTCATTTCAGCAACCCACGAAACATTTGAGGGGTGTGGGGGCGGGGTAAAATGGGTGCAATACGTGCCACTCCATAAACCATTTTTATCCCTGTTGAGACACTCTGAAACTGAGCCACATGGAAGCTGTAACTGGAAAATATAGAAGCCTTTATTCACACAGCAAATCTTCAGCGAAGAGTCCAAAAGAATCTCACTCTCCTGACAGAATGTCTCATACCTTTTTAAAGGCAAAGGTAACAATAAATGATTAATTGTAGTTTCAATAGCTATAATCACCTACTTAACATTAATAGCTTGAATATAATCAGGTAACTGTAGAATTACATATTTGTAATAGTTGCACATTCCAACCAGCAGAATACTTTGAATATTCAATACTGGTGTCTGTTCTGAAAGTTTTTAAGCACCAACTCCAAAAACCCAAAATATACTGCATCCCTTTTGTTACAGTGTGGATGGATGCCTCCCTGAATATACAGCTATCCAAGATGTTGAGTGACACAACTTGTGATAATCCTTGTGTCCTTATTGACCTCGGGAGTAGTACCAAAATACTGGAGGGTGGAAAATGTTATTCCTTTGTTCTGTAGGGGTAATCATAATATTCCTTTGAATTATAGACCAGTGAGTCTTACCTCAGTGGTGGGCAAACTATAGATAGGATTTACAAGTACTTAGAGAAGCATTTACAAGCAGTTGGTAAAGCATAGGGATAGTCAGCATGGCTTTGTGAGCGGCAGACTGATCCTCATGAGCCTAATTGTCTTCTTTGAGGAAGTGACAAAACAAAATACTGAAGATAAACTGATGGTTATGGTGCGTATAGACTTTAGGGAGGGATCTGTGGGAGGAAAGGGTTCAGCTGATTGTGGAGTAGGTTAAAAATAGCTACATCATCATAGGCCCAAGAACCTGTTCTGTGCTGTATTGTCCTATGTTCTAAAACAGGCTTGTCTGAAGCTGCACACTAAGTAGCAGGGATATGATTTTCACAAGATGCCTTTAACATCTGCTGGGCGATGCTGAGGATGTTCTACGAGGCTGTGTTGGCCAGTGCTATCATGTTTGCTGTTGTGTGCTGGGGCAGCAGGCTGAGGGTAGCAGACACCAACAGAACCAACAAACTCATTCGTAAGGCCAGTGATGTCGTGGGGGTGGAACTGGACTCTCTGACGGTGGTGTCTGAAAAGAGAATGCTGTCCAAGTTGCATGCCATCTTGGACAATGTCTCCCATCCACTCCATAATGTACTGGTTAGGCACAGGAGTACATTCAGCCAGAGACTCATTCCACTGAGATGCAACACTGAGCGTCATAGGAAGTCATTCCTACCTGTGGCCATCAAACTTTACAACCCCTCCCTCGGAGTGTCAGACACCCTGAGCCAATAGGCTGGTCCTGAACTTATTTCCACTTGGCACGATTAACTTATTATTTAATTATTTATGGTTTTATATTGCTATATTTCTTCACTATTCTTGGTTGGTGCGGCTGTAACGAAACCCAGTTTCCCTCAGGATCAATAAAGTATGTCTGTCTGTCTGCCTGTAGAGGAGCTGGTTACTTAATACCTTCCCTGATCTCAATGCTATATAACACATTCATTTGCTGTCTTCCTCTGCATATTTTCCAATGGGACAGAATCAGAATTTCCCACACCCAATGACTGGATTCACCAGCCACTAAATATCAGTTGGAAGTTAAATCGTGAACAGGATTTGTTCTCCTTTGAATTATTATCTAATATATTCACGTAACTCCATAACTCTATAAATCCCTAACAATCTCCACAGCTGTGGCAGTAGTCTGAGTTTCTAAATCCAGCCCTCAAACCTTGCCTAGCAAGTGCATAGGCTGAAATTTAAATTAAAACAGTATCTATCTGACCCTGGACCATGGTTCATATCACAATTGTTCCAAAAGAGTTGCCCACCACTTCTACCAGGTTTCTGCAAAGTCTGGTACTGGACTGCCCCAATGTTCTATAATGACACACTCAGCGGACCAGTCAATTCTCTGTGCCTTGCTCGGCAGCAGTTTTCTGTCGGCTATACCATTACAGTCTCAGTTTATTCCTGATTTATCCTTGCTCAATCTCCTAGCTACAATCCACTTAGACTCATGTGTTGGCATTGACTCCAATGTATGCTCTATACATGCAGTGAATATCTTTGAGCTGGAGACTGAGAGTGGGAAATTGGGTGATACTTGGTCTCTGATGTTATTGTCTTGTTGATGTTTCTCCACCATTTCACAAGATTGTTCTTACCAAATATTAGAGGGAAAATGCACATTGTGGCGAGGGGTTATTGGGTGAAGTAGCATAGGCAAAAGAAGGTGCCTGTGTGCACCTTGACAGAAAATAAGTCAGAAAAATTGTGGGGATAAAGAGGAGTAGAGAAATGAGATGAAGGATTGGTGTGAAGGCACTGTCATTGTGGATTGTCTCCCTCCAATTAGCTCCTGCTGCTCTGAATTGTGCATTGTCTTGTGTTGCAAAAAAGAAGCAAGACTGTGAGTCAGTTCTGTGTAATCGTTTTGGGTGATGTGATGACCGTTATCAAGTGCTTGGCAGTGTGACCAAGTCAGACGCGGGTGTATGAGCCTGAGATTCGGAATATGAACATGAAAAGCAAGACCAATTTGATAGAAAGTCTTATCTGGAGAGTCGGGCTGTGCGTGAGGTAGGTTATCCAAAATGCATGACCTTGATATTGCATTCATTAACCTGCATCACATTTTGCAATCATTGAATTTCTTGCACTTGACTTACACTCTTGCCTTCATTGTACATGTGTGTAGGATCTTCTGCATGCCTGTCTCTAAGAATATTGATCTTCTTTCTTCCTCTGTAGCTTCTCCATCATGAACTCCAATACCGCCATCTTCTCATGCAACAATTATACAGGTCAAATTCAGAATATCCACAAATATCCGCAAACCTCTTTCAGTTACGATGTGTATCCCTGTTCAAATGTACAGGTTTACTTCATACTGGTCATGTAACTTTAACGTGATTAGCAAACCATGGCGTTGGGTCTTCTGCTTATATGAATAGTAAAATACCAATGAATTTTATGCTGGCTGTATGAGAGGCTCATTGCACTCCATCCACAGCAAGGGAAGTGGCATTTTGCCTATACTACGGTCAGCAGGTAGAGGTTAATCACATATTGTGCCACTTTTGGGGGTCTTTTGAACTTATCTTCATAGACTTGTCCATCAGCTACTTTATTAATGGCATTGTTGTAGAGCAGACTTTGGTTAAACAATAATCTCCAAAGACTCCTTTCAGTTTGCTATGTGACAAAGGTATCTGTAATGTGAGAGTGTAAGTTATACAAGTGAAAGGCAATCAGTGAAAACACAGAGAAGTTTCATTTATAGTAAATCGTGAGGTGATCTTAACAAACTTTTAAGATTCAGACTGCTGCTTGAAGTCTATTTTTTAAACATAATTTTCTCCATGGCGGGTAGGTGGTTTTCAGCCTATAAAGGCCAGGTAGGCCTCTGTTCAGCTCTACAGGCTTCTATTGTGCCCAACATCATACAGACTCATTCATGAAGAAAACTACCTGTATAGTGCCAGATTAATGAAAATATACACATTGTAAGGCAAGAAGAAAAGAATGTCTTGCATTTTTACAACTTCAACATGTTCCGAAATGTATTACAGGCAATTAAATGTCTTTGAAAAGTGGCAATAGATTGAACATAGAAAGTATAGCAGTCAACTTATTTTATTGTAAGGTACCACATTCCAGACAAAGAACCAAAATTCATTTTTCTTTGGTACTGATTGAGTAACCAATGTAGCCTGACCTCCACTTCAAAATATTAAGCTTGGTCTTAGGCTGACGATACCTCATTCTGAAGCTTCATTAAAAAAAACTTTCAGAGATTTGCTATTTTCCTGCTACATTTGATCTGGACCTCACCTTTCTATACAAATTTCTGACACAGTGGGGAGGGTGTTTTCTCCGTAGCACCACTACCTCATATGAACACGTGAAGGAGAAAACGTAAAGAAAGGTACTGCAGAGATTTGAGGAATGCAAGTGAATCGATAAAATAAAAAAAGTACTATGGATCACAATAAGACTATTTCTTTGCCATCATGTTAATGTTCTCTATTTTGGGGGGTATGTTTTGTTGTATTAAATAATTCATGACTTACAAAGGTAATGGATGCATAACTGAGAATGAAACTATATTTCATGCAGGAATATTCCATTGAGTCTAAGATATGAAATTGCAGAATTTTTAAAATGTGAATTTTAAAGTAATTTCACTGCTTACAGGAAGTTCAAATAGTTGCAAATAATTCAGGTGAGAGTTTAGCTTAATGTGCTTTTGTTAAAGGCCAAAAAAAAGGAGGGTTTTCCTGACAAATAGTACAGTCATTAATAAATCAGGATAAGAAAGGTTGCACAAAAGAAGGTCTTTACAGTGCATTTAATAGGAAATTTCATCATTATTCATTCAACACATTGTAAATTTTAAAATAGCTTAAGTTCCAATTAATTACTTATTCATAGCATTCTGCCCAAGTATTGCAGACTATTACTGGAACAAATAAGAAAGGAAAACTCAAGAAATTGAGTTTATGAGAGTTTTTGAAATGGAACATTTTTGGGAATATTTCTGGTCACATAAAGATGTAATTGAATGCAAACTTGTTTTATAATAATGTATGCACTGATGCAAACTTGTTTTATAATAATGTATGCACTGAAGGAACATGAAAATATTGAGTTTACGATGACCTCATAAAAGTGGCAAAGATCAAGTACTTCATCTAAACCCTTGATTACATTTCTCCATTGAAATAAGTCCTCTGGAACAATTATTTTTTATATCATTTATATAGCTTGCCTTTATGAATGGAAGTATAAGATCCAGTTTGATATGCAGAAGTGTCTCAGATTATTGCACTGTGGATATATTCACTGGAGAATCATTCATTGGGTTCATAGTTCACAACCTTGTCATCAAAGCAAATGCATGCTGTTAATAAACATAACATGAAAGCTATTTTGTGGTTAATTTCATCACCAAAGTATAGGAGCATTTATTTCTGGGGAACATTTTGTCAGTATTTTCAATTGAATAATTTGCAATAATCAGATATATGGATTTAATATAATTCTGTTCAAAGCACATGCAAGTGAGATTGAGATTTTATAAAACCTACCAATTTTCTGCCTTTTGTGGATTCAGAACAATCTGAGGTTTCAGCCATTGACACAAATATGAGCACAGATTAAAGATGTTTCATTTATAACCATGTATTACAAAATTAAATTGATGACTTTTGTAATATTTTCAAAATTATTTCATTTTAGATATTCAAATGCATATTCCAGTTGTTAGGTGAAAATAACAGAAGAAGCAAAAAGGTAAATTCATGTGTGTGTAGGTCTGTATAAATCTTGTACAAAACATTGCAAGTGACCAGAATGGCGCTAAGAAGGAGCTGGAAGCTTCATTGTCAAAAGTCGATACTGATACTTGTTTTTACAAGACCTACAAAGAACTCCTGAATGTTCAGGATGTCAAATGCCCAGGGAGTCTTAGACCTGATTTGAACATATTGGTTTATCAGAGGTTTGAACTGTGATCATGTATTATTTGACAGAAACTTAACTTCAGGCATAAAGTAGAATTTCAAGTACAATTGTGCCCCGATTATTTTGGTTCAAGTGAAACAAAAATGTAATTTCTATTGCCTTTTTCAATCAAAGGGAGGGAGGGGCAGGACAATCCTGGCAAAGGCTACATGACCATTTCTGTGTGACAAATAGGACAAGAGAGCAGTCCATACAACCATAAGACATAGGAACAGAATTAGGCCATTCAGCCCATTAAGTCTGCTCCGCCATTCCATCAGGGCTGATACTGGATTCCACTCAGCCCCATACACCTGTCTTCTCACCATAACCTTTGATGTCCTGACCAATCAGGAAACAATCAACGTCCACCTTAATTATACCCATGGAATTGGCCTTCACCGCAGTCTGTGGCAGAGCTTTCCACAGATTCACTACTCTCTGGCTAAAATTTTTCCTTATCTCTGTTCTAAAAGTTTGCCCCTCAGTTTTGAGGCTGTGCCTTTTAGTTCTGGATAGACCCACCACAGGAAACATCTTGTATACATTCACCTCTAGTTCTACATCTAGTTCTTTCAACATTCAGTAGGTTTCAATGAGAGATTCCTCTGCATTTCTCTAAATTCCAGTGAGTGCAGGCCCAAAGCTGCAAAATGCTGCTCATACATTAACCCGTTCATAACAGCATGCATTATTGGTGAATTTACCAAAATGCATTATCATACATTTCCCAACACTGTATTCCATCTACCACATTTTTGTCCATTCTTCTAAATGTTTAAGGGCTGCTGCAATCGCATTACTTCCTCAGCACTACTTACCCCTCCACCTACCTTCGTATCATCCGCAAACTTTGCCACAAAGCCATTAATTCCATTATCCAAATCATTGACAAACAATATGAAATGTAGTGGTCTCAATACTGACTTACTTTATCATTAGTCTCCAAGTACCCCAAAATCTCATCCTTAATAATAGATTCTGACAATTTCCCAACCATTGAGGTTAGGCTAATTGGCCTATAATTTCCTTAATTTTGCCTTCCTCCCTTCCTAAAGAGAGGAGTGACATTTGCAGTTCTCCAGTTCTCCAGGACCATGGCAGGATCAAGTGATTCTTGAAAGATCATGACCAATGCGTCTGTCTTCAGCAACCTTGATCAGAATCCGGGGATTTGGTCCATTTGGCCCAGGTGACATCCACTTTAAGACCTTTGAGTTTGCCTAGCACTTTTCCTTTGTGATAGCAATGACACTCACTCTTTCCCCCTGACACTCATGGACCTCTGGCACAGTGCTAGTGTATTCCACAGTGAGGACAGATGCAAAGAACACATTAAGTTCATCTGCCATTTCTTTGTCCCTCATTACTACCTCACCAGCATCATTTTCCATTGGTCCAATATCATCTCTCACCTCCCTTTAACTCTTTATATAACTGAAAAAACTTCTGGTATCGTGCTTTATATTATCAGCTAGTTTGCCCTCAGATTTCAACTTTCTCTTCTTATAGCTGTTTTAGTTGCCTTTCATTGGATTTTAAAAGCTTCTCAATCATCCAACTTCTCACTTATTTTTGCTACCTTATATACCCTTTCATTGGCTTTTATGCAGTCATTAACTTCTCTTGTCAGCCACGGTTGCTTACTGCTGACATTTGAGAACTCCTTCCTCTGTGGCAGCTATCTATCCTGCGCCTTGTGAACTAATCCCAGAAACTTCAGCCATCTCTGCTCTGCCATCGTCCCTGCCAGTATCCTTCAATTCACCTGGGCAAGCTCCTCTCTCATGCCTCTGTAATTCCCTTTATTCCATTGCAATATAAATACATCTGACTTTTGCTTCTCCTTCTCACATTGCAGTATGAATTTGATCATATAATGATCATTGTCTCCTAAAGGTTCCCTTTCATTAAGCTCCCTAATAAGATCTGGGATGAACACCCAATCTAAGGTAGCCTTTCCCATAAGCTGCTCTAAAAACCCAATTCGTAGGCATTCAACAAATTCCCTTTCTTGCAATCTGACACCAACCTGATTTTCCCAATCCCCTTGCATATTTAAATCCCCTATTACAATTGTGTCAATGCTGTTATTACATGACTTTTCCAATCCCTTTGCAAACTCAACCCCACATCTTGGCTTCTATTTGGAGGCCCATATATGATTCCCATAATTTTTTTTTCACCTTTGCAGTTTCTTAACTTCACCCACAGAGATTCAATATTCTCTGATGCTATGCCACCTCTTTCTAAAGATGTACTTCCATTTCTTACCAACAGAACCACACCACTGCCCATGCCTTCCCGCCTGTTGAGTAGATTCTAAAGAGAACCTGGGTAGAAGTAGTGTGAAGACCTTTTTACAGAATATGCATGTTACATGAAGCCCTGCGTTCTTTAAGTGAGTGGACATTTAAGCAACTGGAGCAGGGACATTTCTGTCATTATTTTATAACTGGTGCAAAATATGGGGAAAAGGATTTTTAAACATGACAGATCCTGCAGATGGTGTAAATCCAGAGTAACTCAGCAGGTCAGGCAGCATCTATGGAGAGGAATAAAGAGCCAACGTTTCAGGCCGAGATCTTCAGCAGGTCCTAAATGACCTGAAATGTCAGCACTTTATACCTCTCCATAGATGCTGCCTGACCTGCTGAGTTCCTCCAACACTTTGTGTGTGCTACTGGGGCTCTCCACTTGGCTATTATTGTACTATGTTGGTGTGACATCTGGACTTTGGACACTATAATTTGGTTTGTTACCTTGAACTCATTTTGCATGACTTTGTATGCTTCTCACAAGAAGCATCTCTCACTTGGAAACTGTAAGAGCCAATTCTTGCCTCCTCAACTCAGCTGAGAGTTAAAGAAGGAAATGTTGAGCAGGGAGGTTTTCCTAGCAGACTTCCCTTTTCTTCTGGTTCTCTTGTTCCTGCTGATCTTCGGTAGCTGCCTCTCAACACTTGGGGTCTGGATCAGGCTGCTGTTCCTCTGCCCTCTGATTATCTTCCGTCTGCAAGACGCAGCACAGCACATTGAAGTTTCCATGGATGTTTGGCATATACCCTGGTGACATCCCTTAAGGCTTAGACCAGGCCGCTCTTTCTCAGGCCTCTGATTATCTTCCGTCTGCAAGACGCAGCACAGCATAATGTGGTTTCCACAAACATTTGGCATGCACTGCGGTGTCAAACACTGCAGTACGCGGGCATTCAGCTGCTGCGGCTGGCGAGTGCAATGGTGTGAACAGCCATAGAAGCAGAGGGTAGCCCTTGTACCCCAGAGTCCATCACTCCAGGCCATGGCAGCCACTGAAAATGTCTGGCACTGTCGTCACCGTCAGGATGATGGAGCCATGGAAGCTGCCAGCAAAGGCAGTTCTCACCATGAGAAAACTCTTCTTGTGATGTACAACAAGCTGCACATTGAGAGAGTTGAAACCTTTCCTATCAATGGTTGCCCACACTCTCAGGAAGCCAACAGTACTGGCAAATCCCAGTGCCTAATATGCCATCTGTTCCTCACTGAAATCAGAGGAGTTGAAATGATCTCTCTGCAAGTACGATGCATGGGTGACTTCTCTGACAAAGCGCTGAGCAACAAATTGGGAGCCGTGGCAGAAATTTAGTGTGGCTGCTTGAAATTGGTAAGGAGGCTGAGTGACAACATGACCTTGATCTCCATGGGCATGACCACACTGCTTTTCAGCTGCATTTTACTTACATCTGTGAAGTCACCCTCTGGGAACCTGACCTTCCGAATGGTTTACCCATCAAAAAGGTCCAGGTAGAAATTACAGTCTCTGTAGCCTTGCTTGAAGTAGGCCCTTCACTGATGAGAGTGTCTTCGCCTCCTCTCCCTGGGTCCTTGAACCCATGCTAGTGATATTAATACTCAGGTACCCATGGAACTTTTATCTCAGCAGATAATACTCTTTGTTAACCTGTCCACTGCAACTTCTGAAAGAAAACCTACAGTTGGTTATGAAAGTATTCAAGGTGATCTCTCACAACCAACAGAGTATCCAATTAAATACCAACAGGAGCAATGGGCCTAGTTCAGCCGAATCCAATGTAGTGTGGAGCTTTGAGTTCCAATTTACGTTAGTGTATGCGAAAATAAATGTCCTGTGAAGTGAGTGTGCATACCCCATTTCTAGTAAAAAGTCAATGCAATGTTAACTGAAATAGATTGCCAATTCCATCTAATCTATGTAAAATTAAGTGCTCTGTAGTTAGCACCTACAGAATGGGTGGCGCATGAGCAAAGTTCTAGGGATACATCTAGTGCACAGATGCTAGAATATGCCACAGGTTGCTCTGAGGAAGAAAGAAGTCATAAAGCTATTTCAGGATCATTATAACTTTTTATTGACAGTTGTTTCATTCATGTTTTTGTGTTGTCTCCAGACATTTAGACTACAATTGTGCTGTTACAGCTGTTCTATTTCTTTCTCTACTCTAATAAAATCTTTTATTTCTCACGCATCTGTCTGTCTTTAAATCAAGTTAGTAACAATGCATCAATAACGATTTTCTCTTTGCTTATGGCAATTATGAATTCTTGAATTTCACATGGTAGTAACACAATCTTTTATCACTTAATGCCATCTGCCATTAAATTAAACAAGAGTGGACAAGTGTTGAACTGGAGCAAAATATGGTTGACTCTCTGTTAAATTTCTAGATACAGTTAGGCACGTATACTATATATAGCTTGGGTGCACAGTACTGTAGTAATTTTATGTATTGCAGTGTACCGTTCCTGCAAAAAAAAAGAGCAAAGTTCATGACATATGTGAGTGCTGATAAACCTGATTCTGATATGGGTACCTGTTGTGGACTGAGAGTGGGAAGGGGGCAGGTGGAGGGGCATCATGGTTGGGAAGAAGGGATGGGAGAGTGGAGGGAGTGAGAAGCACCAGAGAAACATTCTGTGATGATCAATAAACCAATTGTTTGGAATCAGGGGAGCTTACCTGGTGACTCAGGGCTGGGTGTGTCTGCACCCATACTACCCCCTGCCCCCTGCACCTGGCACTACTCTGCTACCCATCTCATACCCAACCTGCAGTATTCCACCCTCACCATTCCCAATATTCTTTGTTCCCACCAGATTTACAAACTCGCTCTCCACTCCATGTTTACTGTACAAGCATCTTAGGTACTCTAGTTATGTATATAGACCATAAGATATAAAAGTTGAAGTAGACCATCGGCACATTGAGTCTGCTCCGCCATTCAGTCATGAGTTGATCCAATTCTTCCAGTCATCCCCTCTCCTCTGCCTTCTCCCCATACCCTTTTATGCCCTGGCTCATCAAGATCCTATCTATCTCTGCCTTAAATGCACCCAATGACTTGGCCTCCACAGCTACTCTAGTCAACAAATTCCACAGACTTACCACCCTCTGACTAAAGTAATTTCTCTGCATCTCTGTTCTAAATGGATGTCCTTCAGTCCTGAAGTTGTGCCCTCTTGTCCTAGACTCCCCTACCATGGGAAAAAACTTTGCCATATTTAATCTGTTCAGGCCTTTTAACATTTGGAATGTTTCTATGAGATCCCCCCTCTTTCTCCTAAACTCCAGGGAATACAGCCCAAGAGCTGCCAGATGTTCCTCATATGGTAACCCTTTCTTTCCTGGAATTATTCTTGTGAATCTTCTCTGAACCCTCTCCAATGTCAGTATATCCTTTCTAAAATAAAGATCCCAAAACTGCACACAATACTCCAAGTGTGGTCTCATGAGTGCCTTATAGAGCCTCAATACCACATCCATCCCTGCTCTTATATTCTATACCTCTAGAGATGAAGGCCAACATTGCATTCGCTTTCTTCACCACCGACTCAACTTGGAGTTTAACCTTTTGTAGGGTATCCTGCACTAGGACTCCCAAGTCCCTTTGCATCTCTGCAATTTGAATTCTTTTCCCATTTAAATAATAGTCTGCCTGTTTATTTCTTCCACCAAAGTGCATGACCATACACTTTCCAACATTATATTTCATTTGCCACTTCTTTGCCCATTCCCCTAAACTATCTAAGTCTCTCTGTTTCCTCAACACTACCTGCTCATCCACCTATCTTTGTATCATCGGCAAATTTAGCCACAAATCCATTAATCCCTTGTCCAAATCATAGTCCTAACCGGCAGCCAGCCAGAATAGGATCCCTTTATTCCCACTCTCTGTTTCCTGCTGATCAGCCAATGCTCCACCCATGCTAGTAACTCCCCTATAATTCCATGGGTCCTTATCTTGCTAAGCAGCATCATGTGCAGCACCTTGTCAAAGCCTTCTGAAAATCCAAGTACACCACGTCTACTACATCTCCTTTGTCTATCCTGCTTGGAATTTCCTCAAAGAATTGCAATAGGTTAGTCAGGCAGGATTTTCCTTTCAGGAAACAATGCTGACTTTTGCCCGTCTTGTCATGTGCCTCCAGGTACTCTGTAATCTCATCCCTAACAATCTATTCCAACAACTTCCCAACCACTGATGTCAGGCTAACAGGTCTATAGTTTCCTTTCTGCTGCCTCCCACCTTTCTTAAATAGCAGAGAGACATTTGCAATTTTCCAGTCATCTGGTACAATGCCAGAATCTACCAATTCTTGAAAGATCATTGATAATGCTCCACAATCTCTCCAGCTACTTCCTTCAGAACCCGAGGGTGCATTCCATCAGGTCCAGCAGATTTATCTGTTAAGCTTCCTGAGCACCTTCTCAGTCGTACTTTTCACTGCACAAACTTCATTTCCCTCTTAAATGTCCGGTATACTGCAGATGTCTTCCACTGTGAAGACTGATGCAAAATACACATTCAGTTCCTCTGCCATCTCTACATCGCTCATTACAATATCTCCAGCGTCATTTTCTATTGGTCCTATATCTACCTTCAACTCTCTTTTACCCTTTAAATACTTAAAAATGCTTTTAGTATCTTCTTTAATATTAGTCGCCAGCTTCCTTTAATCTTTTCCTAATATCTTTTCCTTCCTAATTGCAGTCGTGTGTGTGTGTATGTGTGTGTGTTTGTGTGCAAGACTTTTGTACAGTACTGTATATTATGCAAAAGTTTGACTGGAAGCTTTTCATTTGAATAGTGGAGCCGATATAAGGGTTTCAATGGCCTGTTGCTGCTTCTACATATTTCTGATGGTCTTATGTACAAATTCTGGCAAATGACACAAAAAGCTGGAAATCTGAAATTGTTCAGTGGGAATAATTTCAAAAAGGCAACAATTATATCAGTGCCTAAGAAGACTAGTGTGAGCAGCCTTAATGACTGTAGCCCAGTAAGACTCTCATTTACAGTGATGAAATGCTTTGAAATGTTGGTCTTGGCTAGAATGAACTCCTGCCACAGCAAGGAACTGGACCTACTATAATTTGCCTATCGCACTAATAGGTCTACAACAGACACAATCTCAATGGCTCTTCACAGAGCCTTAGATCGCCTGGATAATGCAAACGCCTACGTCAGGATGCTGTTCATTGACTATAGCTCAGTGTTTAACAACATCATTCCCACAGTTCTAATTGATAAGCTACAGAACCTGGGCCTCTGTACCCACCTCTACAATTGGATCCTCGACTTCCTAACTGGATGAACACATTCTCTGCAGATTAGTGATAATACCTCCTCCTCGCTGACAACCAGAATTGATGATGGTTATGGACTACAGGAAGGATAAGAAGAGGGAACATGAACCAATCCTCTGAAATGAATCAGAAGTGGAGAGAGTGATCAATTTCAAGTTCCTGGGTGTTAAGATCTCTGAAGATCTAACTTGGTCCCAACATATTGATGCAGCTGTAGAGAAGGCAAGACAGCAGCTATATTTCATTAGGGGTTTGAGGAGATTTGGTTTGTCAACTAAAACACTCAAAAACTTATATAGATGTACTGTGGACAGCACTCTAACAGGGTGCATCTCTGTCTAGTATGGTGGGGTTGCTACTGCACAGGACCAAAAAAAACTACAGAAAGTTGTAAAATTAGTCAGCTCCATTTAGAGTCCTAGCCTCCATAGTATTCAAGACATCTTCAAGGAGCGGAGCCTCAGAAAGATGACACCCATTATTAAGGACCTCCTGTCACCCAAGACATGCCCTTTTCTCATTGTTACGATCAGGTAGGAGGTACAGAACCTGAAGGCACATACTCAGCGATTCAGCTAAAGCTTTTTCCCCTCTGCCATTCAATACCTAAATGGAAATAGAACTCATGAACACTACCTCACTTTTTAATATGTATTATTTCTGCTTTTGCACTATTTAAAATTTATTCAAAGTTAAATATATACTTACTGTAATTGATTGATCGATTTCTATATGAGCATATATTGCATTGAACTGCTGCTGCTAAATTGACAAATTTCACGACACATGCCAGTGATAATAAACCTGATTCTGATTCTGACATTTTGTCTTTATGGAAAAAGATACAATATTAATACTTCAGTCATTGGCTTTTTAAAGCTGCATCTTCAATCATTTCTATACTTTTAGTGTTGGTGCAGTAAGCCATCTGACAAATTTGTCAACATCAAAACTGTTAATGAATTTCAATTATGTTCTCTGTGTGAGTGCTTTGAGACATTTTGGTGTAAAAATTGCTATATTAAGAGGGAACAGGATCACTCTTTTTCCCTTTCAAGCTTAAACCTATAAATGGATAAGATTCCGAAAGGCTTTTAGACTTTGGCAAGATATCCAACACCATCTGCAATTGTCCTCCAGGGTGGAGAAATAAAAAAAGACACTGAACCTGCTTACACCACAGTCACTGAGATCTGGATTACTTATGCAAATTGTGCAACATTTAAATAATTTAAAGATGGAAAGAGAAAGAAGCAGAATAGCTTCATGTTGTATATGAAATTGGAATTGTATTGTCAGTAACCTGGCATGGGTTACTTGCTGCTGAAACATTTGAACATTTGACTTCGAGTAGACACCATGATGTTCTACATCCACACTGTAGGGCACCACAAAGCTCCTCCCTACCCAAAACGATCAAGAGCAGCAGTCACATTCCATCACCGTTGTAAAGTTTCTCTCCAAGTCTCTCACTAACCTGACATGTTAATGTATCGTGGTCCTTTGTCTGCATTAATTCAAAATCCTGGACTTCTTTATAAACAGCACTGTAGTGTAGTTTGAGAAAGCAGCTCACCATAACCCCTCAAGGGTAATTAGGGGTACATAAAAATTCCAGTGGCATTGGCATTCCATAAATAAATTAAAAGCAAATTCAATTTCAGAAAATATAGAACTTCCGTTCCAGTACTTATATAAACAAAGAAGTGCTGGATATACCACAGCTCTGGACTGAGATAAGAATGTCAACGCTCCATTTCCCACCACAGATATTACCTGACACATTACATTCTTCCAGCAGTTGGTTTGCTTCAGATTCCAGCATCTGGTGTCTCTTGTGTCTCTTCATTAATTAATTATTCCTCATTGGATGTACAAATTCAAGTTGAGGCCATAACTTGGCCAGTCTTCTTCATTGTTGCTATTAATTTGGCTAAAAATACATCATTGCTGTTAGAACTACTGAACAAATTACCTGCATTTGTCCAACATTACTGAGAATTGAGGATGAATCAAGAAAGAAAGGGGTTGTAAATTAGATAACAAGTTTGCAGATGATTCCAAAGTTAGTGGTCCAATGGACAGTAATGAATGCTATCTATGCAACAGGACCCAGACCAAGTGGGAAAGTGGGCACAGGAATGGCAGTTCAAAGGAATTTAACTCAGACAAGTGCAACCTGAAACATTTTGGGAAATTAAACCAGGGAACAACTTACACGGTGCAAACACGAGGAAATCTGCAGATGCTGGAAATTCAAACAACAACACACACAAAATGCTGGTAGAACACAGCAGGCTAGGCAGCATCTATAGGGAGAAGCGCTGTCGACGTTTCAGGCCGAGACCCTTCGTCAGGACTAACGAAGGATCTCGGCCCGAAACGTCGACAGCGCTTCTCCCTATAGATGCTGCCTAGCCTGCTGTGTTCTACCAGCATTTTGTGTGTGTTGTTGTTTGACTTACATGGTGAATGTTTTTGCCCTGGGGAATGGTATTGAACAAAGGGACCAAGGGGTACATGTGCATAGTTCCCTGAATGTGGCAATACAGGTATACAGGGCGGTGAAGAAGACATGTGACATGTTAGATTTTTTCAGCTGAGGCAACGAGTAGACAAATCAGTACACCATGTCACAGTTTTCCAAAATGTTGGGTAGGCCACAATTGGAATAGTGTGTACATTTCTGGCTGCCACATTATAGAAGTGATGAGATTAAGCTATAATGGATGCAGAAAAGATTCACAGGATGCTGTGTGGATCAGAGGGCAAAAACTATAAAAAGTGATTGGATCTATTTTCCCAAGAACAATGGAGGCTGAGAAGTGACACTATAGAGATATACATAAAGGTACGAGGAGTGATTGATAAGTTTCTGGCCTAAGGTAGAAGGAGTCAATTTCAGAAAGCCTAGCACAGTTATTTTTCAACATGGTCCTGTCCCACATTTACACACTTATTCCAGCAATCGTGGAGCATACAGATCTTGGACCTCCAGAAAGTGTCCACAGCATGGGTGATTGACAAGTTCGTGGCCTGAGGTAGAAGGAGTTGCGTTATACAGCTCTCATTACGTACACACGCAGTTTAACTTTTTGAGTGATTATGCAGAAAGTTTGAAGTTAATAACTTTCACCCTGATGAGTTATTAACTTCAAACTTTCTGCATAATCACTCAAAGAGTTGAATTGCATGTGCATGTAACAAGAGCTGTATAACTCATCTCCTTCTACCTTAGGCCACAAACTTATCAATCACTCCTAGTATATGCAACATTAATAGGGTAGATAACTAGAATCTGTTTCCCTTGGTAGATGTGTGTAAATTCAGCAGGAGTTGATTTAAGGTGAGAGGGTGTGGGGTTAAACAAGATCTGAAGGATAAATCTTCCACACAGAGTACTTAGTATCTAATAGGAACTGTCAGAGACCATAGAGATCAGGAACAATAACAGTATTTAAGAGGCATCTGCACAAGTACTTCAGTAAGTGAGAACAAAAAGGATAGAAGCTGCACACAAGCAAACACTGACAAGCAACCAATGTGCAAAAGAAGAAAAACTATGCAAAGAGCAGCAATATAAATAATTAAATAAGTAATACTGAAGAGGCCTTGAAAGTGAATCCATAAGTTATGGAATCAGTTCAGAGCTGATATCAGTGAAGTTGTCCATGATGGTTCAGGAGCTTGATGCATGAAAGGTAATGAATGTTTCCGAACCTGATAATGTGGGATTTGAAGTTCCTGTACCTCCTTCCTGATGGCTGCAGTGAGAAGAGAGCACGGCCTTGGATAGTAGTGGTCCTTAATGCTGCTTTTTTGTGGCAGTGGTCCTAGTCAATATGTTCAGTGGCCGAGAGGACTCTGCCTGTGATGGACTGGGCTGAGCCTACCTAATTTACGAAGGTTTTTATGTTCATGGGCACTGGAGTTTCCATACCAGGGCATGATGCAACCAGTTAGGATACTCTTCACTGTGCAGCTACAAAACTTTAGATGACTTGACAAAGCTGCAAGAATTTCTAAGACAGTAGAGGCATTGTTGTGCCTTTTTATGATGGCATTTACATGCTGGTCCGAGGACAGATCCTCTGAGATGATTCTACTGCCCTCACTGTGCGTGTGGACACAGTTATGCAGAGAATTAAACAAATTCTCAAATATCACCCAAGACAGAAGCTTTCTTTCAGGGTTTTTAATGAGATCTCTTCTGATGTGAAATTACAGTGTTTAGTAAAATATGTATTCAAATTCAATACACAATTATCTGTGCCTGAATATACTGCTGATCACAAAAAAATGTTAACCAAGGTAAAACATGTATGTAGCACTCCATAATTATACAATGTAAATATGTAGCACAAAGATAAACTTTATCATAGCATTTCCTTCAAAATACAGTACTGTGCAGAAATCTCAAGCATGTATACATATAGAGCTAGGGTACCTAAGACTTTTGCACAGTACTGGAGTAATTTTATGTATTGCACTGTACTACTGCTGCAAAACAAACAGTAATGATCAACCTGATTCTGATATGGGTCTCTATTGTGGGAAGGGAGCAGGGGGAGGGGAATCATGGTTGGGAAAAGCAGAAGGGAGAGGAGAGGGAAAGGGAAGCACAAGAGAGACATTCTGTAATGATGAATAAACCAACTGGAATCTAATAACCTTGTCTGGCGTCTCAGGGCTGGTTGTATCTGCCCTGTGCCACCCCTGCCCCAGGTACTCTTTCTCTGCCACCTGTCCCACACCTCTCCCATGGCGCTGCACCCTCACCATTCCCAACATCCTTTACTCTTGCCAGATTTACAAATACACTCTCTACTCCATATTGACACATACAGAACTGTGCAAAAGTCTTAGGCACACTATACGTGCCTACGACCTTTGCACAGTACTGCATATCCCCAAAATATTTACTAATATTACCAAAATCTTAAGTCTCACAGATACTGCTGTTTCAAGGACACATTAAGAGTAGATGGAGATGAACGTCTTTCCACCATATGCTTCAAATCAGAATTTAAAAAACTATCCACGCACGAGGTGATATAAAAAACAGCTTAGTGCTGCTCCTACAAGATGAACTGTGCCTTTAGAGGCCAGAACAATGATAATGCCAAGGTATTTTAAGCTACTAACCCTCTTTACCTCTGATCCCCTAATGAGCACTGGCTCATGGACCTCTGGTTTCTTTATCCAATATTCACCAATAAGACCATAAGACATCGCAGCAGAATTAGGCTGTTCAGCCCATCGAGTCCACTCTATCATTCCATCATGGTTGATCCCGGATCCCACTCCACTCCATACATCTGTCAACATCCATACAACTCAAACAGTTGAGGCCGGTTCATTGGCTATATTTAAGAGGAAGTTAGATATGGCCCTTGTGGCTAAAGGGATCAGGGGGTATCGAGAGAAAGCAGGTACAGGGTTCTGAGTTGGATGATCAGCCATGATCATACTGAATGGCAGTGCAGGCTCGAAGGGCCGAATGGCCTACTCCTGCACCTATTTTCTATGTTTCTATGTTTCTATGTCTTCTCGCCATATCCTTGATGCCCTGACTGATCAGGAAGCGATCAGCTTCCTCCTTGAATATACACACGGACTTGACCTCCACCGCAGTCTGTGGCAGAGCACTCCACAGATTTATTACTCTCATCGGCTGTTTGGTTCTGCGGATGTTGAATGAGAAGTTCTTGAGGCACCACTCAACCAGATTTTCAATCTCATTCCTATATACCAATTTGTCACCACCAAAAACGCTGGTGTCATCAGCAAACTTAAATATGGTGCTGGAGGAACTTAGGCAGCATTTCACATTCTCTGGTCTATGAACTGAATAATTTCAGCCCTACCTGGTGCCCCAACTGAATGCTGTAGAAGAATTCCATCAATACCTACAGTATTATATCTGCACTGAGTACAATAGGCCAGGTAATCATACACTGAATTTCAGTTTACATTGTCTGATGTAGATGTCATGAAGGTAATTGTCTAATTCATCGAAAAGCCTTTAAATGAATCTTAGGTTTAACCCTGTGAGTACCATAACCAGGAAAACAAAATCTAAAATATTATATAGCACAGATAAGGAGTTCTACTTGCATGTTGATCAGAGACAAATGAATAATTTGAAACAAGATAAATATCTACATTTTAGAGATCATTTTAGATCAATATCCTCTAAATATGCAGAGTGGATCACAGTTACCTTGACTATCCCACTGAACTCAATTTCTTCCCTGTCCTCATTGTACATATCCTGATAATGGTGTGTGTGGTCCAGATATAAACTTGATAGTTATTTCAACGCACTATGTGAATAGGAATTTGGCAGGCTTTGTTCAACCAGTGTGTAAAAGAGAACCAACTATGCAAGTACAAAAAGAAAGTAATAATATTATTATTATTATTAATAATAATAATAATAATAATAATAATAATAATAATAATAATAATAATAATAAATAAGCAATAAATATGGAGAACAAGAGACGAAGAGCCCTTGAAGCTGAGGCCATAGCACAGGGCCATAGGTGGAGACTGTTTCAGGGGAGATTTCAGACTAACATCAGGAAGCTTTGCTTTACACAGCGAATTGTGGGCACATGGAACAAACTAGTTGTGTAGTTGAGAGTAGCGTCAAATATAAACTCAATAGTTATTTCAACACACTATGGGAATAGGAATTTGGCAGGCTTTGCTGGGACTGAGTGGCCTCTTCTTGTCAAAAACCTTCTAATGCTCTAATGTTCCAATGTTCATAGATTGTGAAAACATTTCAACGATGGGTAAAGTGAAGTTGAGTGAAGTTATTCTCTTTGGTTCACGAACCTGATGATCTTTACAGGAAATAATTGTTACTGAATCTAGTGGTGTGAGTCCTGAGGTTCCTGGACCTTCTTCTTGATGGCAGTGAGAAGACAGCATGACCTGGGTGGTAGGGATTCCTGATTATGCAGGCTGCTTTCCTGCGACAACACTTCATGTAGATGGGCTCAATGGGGAGGAAGGCTTTACATGTGATGTAGTGGGCCTTATCCACTAATTTTTGTAGGATTTTCCATTCAAAGGCATTGGTGTTTCCATATCAGGCTGTGATGCAGCCAGTCAATATATTGTCTACCAGACATCTACAGAAGTTTGTCAAGGTTTGTCTTTGAAAACACTTAAGAAAGTAAAGTTGCTACTGTACTTTCTTCATAATTGCACTTATGTGCTGGGCCCAGGACAGGTCCTCTGAAATAATAACACAATCACATACGGAACAATTCAGTTGTGCCCAGAAGTTTTATGTTCTGATCATGTGTCCTTTAATTTACCATTTCACTCCACCTAACTTTCTCTGTCATCAGCTTCCAAAAGTGTTCTTGTGAAGTTCAATACTCTTCTTCTATCAGATGTTTGGTGTATTTGTAGTAAAATGACAATACCGGTATATTCAGTTGTTTAAGCCTGAAGATTGCAGCAGAAATAAGATTATATGTAATGGATGCCAATAAATGTGTGAAAGGTCAAATACAGGGACTCACAAGATCAGACCTAAACTCAATACTCTCTTTTGACTTCTTTTATCTTCATACATATTTCCAAGCTTCACTGGAGTTAAAGTCAGCTTTGCAGAAACAGTCATTTGAAAGTAAATGGCAGAGCTGTGGGTGACAATGACAAAAGCGATAATGAGGGTTCAGGACAAATATGTTTCCATGAAGAGAAAGGGAGTTTGCCAATTTCTAGATCCCCAGAGTTATTGTGTATGCAAACAGGGCAGAAAAAAACAAAAAAGGAAACTTAAGGTTGACAACAACTCAATACAACTGAAAGTCTGGAGGAGTATGAAAGGTGCAAGTATAAAACAAAGTAAAAGAAAATTAGGAAGGGTATATCAAAAATAATGCAGTTTAATGTATGAAGGGAAGAGTTATTTCTAGTGGAGACCAAAACAACAGCCTGTTTGTGAACTTTGTACTAAAATTCCATATCATGTGACTTCACAGAAAAGGAGGATGATACAGAAGTTTAAGAAAGAAAATGTAAAACATTAGAAATGATAAATGTAGAGAGAGCAAATTAAGCAATTTAAGCCAATCTACCAGTCTTAAATGTAGATAAACCACCAGGCCCAGATAAAATGAATCATTGCCTCTTAAAAAGCAGAGAAGGGAACAACAATGCTTTTTATCAATGGTCATGGAGCCAAATATCTGAAAGGTTACTTCACTGATGTTGTACCTTAGCTACAGGTCTGTTACTTTGACATTGCTTATGGGTTATTTTTGGAGGATAACATCAGTGGAATGGGTATAAAGCATCATTTAAAGCATGCAGGATATTGAGGATGGTCAGTGTGGATCCACTGAAGAAGGCCATTTCTGACTAACTTAATAGACTTTCAGGAGGTAACAAGTCATGATGACATGAGCTGATGTAACTTAACGTAAATTTTAGCAAGTTTTTTGACAAAACCCGACACAGGAAAACAAAAGTACATGGTATCCAAGAGAAAGTGGCAAGTTGGTTTAAAAATTAACTGACTGGAAAAGAACAAAGGCTAATGATTGATGGAATTTTAGTGACAGATGAGCTGTGAGTTTCAATGGACCCTTTCTATCTCACAGCATATATAAGTGTATATAAATGATTTAGATTAAATACTTGGATCATCATTAATAAATTTACCAATGACGTCCAATTAGCCAGTGCAGAATTAACTTCCAAGCTACAGAGCTACATCAATCGACTGTTCAGGTGGTCCACTGGAAAGCTAGAGAAATGGAATAAGCTGAGCAAGGAATTCCCAACAGAAGGGAGAGTACCAAGAGGTGTAAATGAACACAAGGACCTTGGAGTGCATGTCCACAAACACCAAAAATTGGCAGGACAAGTAAAGAAGATAGTTGAGAAATATGAGATACTTGTTTCATTTGGCTGAGGAACAGAATCTAAGAACAGGGGTCATGCTAGAACTGTATAAAACATTTGTTAATTTATATTATTGAATAGTGCACTACAATAAAGATTGGTAGCCCCAGAAAAGATTTATGAAAATGTTTCCAGAGCTGGAAAATTATAATCATATGGCAATTATTATTATTATGAGGAGAAAAAAAAAACTGGGCTGGATTTGTTTTCTTTGGAACAAAAGAGACCAAAAGAAATTAAACTGAGGTGCATAAAGTTAAAGAAGGCTCAAGCAGTGAAAAGTGAAGGAGAGGTCAGTAACTGAAATCTATAAGCATTAGTAAAGGAAGTGAGGGTGGAATTAAGAAAAATTATATTCTATTTATTGTTTGGTTTGCATTTGGGACACCTTGACTGAAAGAAGGAGACCGAAAAATTAATTATGCTCAGAAAATATCATAATGAATGCTTAGAAAGTCATTACCGTCTGTGGACTGAAAGCTGAAAAGTGGGGCTTATCTAATGTTCTCCTTGAAAGGGCGTAATGGGCAATTGGCCTCATTTGTCTTGAATTTCTTGGTTGAGTAAGTCAGAGAGATACAGTTGAGGCTTTGATGTGCGGGGGATGCTTATTTTGCTTGATTGTATGGATTTTTCAGAACCAGACTGTATCACGTGGGAAGAATGGGGAATGACACGATCAATGCCTCTCATCATCTTATACACCTCTGTCAGGTCACCTCTCATCCTCTGTCACTCCAAGGCGAAAAGGCCAAGTTCACTCAACCTATTCTCATAAGACATGCTCCCCAATCCAAGCAATCTCCTTGTAAATTTCCTCTGCACTCTCTCTATAGTACCCACATCCTTCCTGATGTGAAGTGACCATGAACTGAACACAGTACTCCAAGTGGGGTCTAACTAAGGTCTTACATAGCTCTAACATTACCTCAGAACTCTTGAACTGAATCTGATGGTTGATGAAGGCCAACACATCTTAACAGCACTGTCAACCTGCACAACAGCTTTGAGTGTACTATGGACACAGACCTCAAGACCTCACTGATCCTCTACACTGCCAAGAGCCAAACCATTAATATTATATGTTTCCTTCAAATCTGAACTACCAAAATGATGTGGAGATGTGGAAGGATGTGGAGACTTTGGAGAGGCTGCAATTAGAGGAAATGTATTATAATGAAAGTTTGGACAAACTAGAGTTGTTTTCTCTAGAGCACCAGAAGTAGAGGGGAGAAGTAATAGTAGATTATAGAATTATGAGAGACATAGATAATGTAGGTTTTCCAAAGGGCAAGATATCTGATACTAGAGGGAACACATTTAAGGTGAGAGGGGAAATGTTCAAAGAGGTGTGTGGAGAAAGTTTTTTTATACTGAGTGGAAGGTGACTGGAATGCACTGTTTGTGGTGGCAGTGAAGGCAGCTGCAATAGAGGAATTTAAGAGGCTCTTAAGGAAATGAATATGCAGAGAATGGAATTACATGGACCATGTGAAGGCAGAAGGGATTAGTTCTATTGGGTGTCATTACGTTAATCAGTTTGGCACAACATCATGGGCCGATGTGCTGTACTTTTCAGTGTTCTGTGTTCTAAGGCTGATCAATTCCATTGCACAGAACCTGGCCACCGAGAACATAGGGACATCACTGATGACTGAAACTGATGTAGAAGCACCCTTGTGTCTGTCACCATTTAGAATAGGTTGACATTTGTCATTGTTACGATTGGTCTTTCAAGTACAGTGGGATCAATCATCACCCCAAATTAACTCGCCTGCCTGATACTTTTGATACTCCTATTATCAAGATGTGTGGGTCTGCTTGAGCCTCCAGTTCCAGAAATATTCCTGCATGATGGGGACCAATGGATGTCAATGACTGGTGAAATTATGCAACAAGGCCATGGAATCTGGCTGCATCTACAAAACATGGCAAAAGGCAGTAGTGACTGCACAGTCAAAGCTCACATGCTGTTTGATGATTCAGGAATCTGTATGCAATTATCACCCTTGCGCACAACCCACAAACTCCTGGAGTATAATATCTTCAGTGAATCAGACCTTTCTCTGAGCCATCAGTTCCTAAGAACATGAAGGAATCAGACTTGAGCACAAGTAGTGTGACCAAGATTTTGTTGTTACAGCATACATACAAAACAAATCAAAATAAGTTGCCAGGAATTCAATATGAGATCTTCTTGCATTTAAGCACCTATAGCCTGCTGGATTTAGAACTGAAGTGGACAATCTTACATAATTTCCTTGTTGATAATAATTTGGCTGGCCCTGTTACTGCTTCACAATGCACTCACTACCTCTGTGTCTTGTTCTATCTCCTTCTTTTTTCCTTGCTCCTTCATACCTTTTGTCACTTAAATCTCTCCTGGTATTGTTCGTATCACCGACACTAAGTTTGATTGCATTTTTATCCTATTATTTTATCATTAATGTTTTAATATTACTGCTCTGCCATGTGTCTCTTACCTCTGGAGAAAAAAGGGCTGATGAATGGAAGTTTTTGAAGTGTGATAAAAAGTAAGCTCTGATCGGGTGGATACTGAAGGAATGATTTCCTTTGTAGGGAAGAGGCCATTGTTGTCACCAAGAGATGCCATACACAATTCTGGAGCAACTCCTTTCCTCAAAGAGAATGAAAACATTGATTTGCAACCAGTGGCTGTAAAAAAATAGATGAATGTAAAGGAAGACTGGACAAACTTTGAAAGACAAGGGACTAGAGGACAACTATGATAGATTTAGAGCAGAAAAGATAGGAGGAAGTTCAAATAGAATATTTTTACTTGTCATACACTGGATGGACTGATTGGTCTATTTCAGTCCTTTGTGCAAAGTGTAATACTGTAATTAGAACATTGCTTACAATTTTTCTTAGATATCCTTCTAGAATAAGTGTTAAGGCTGTTTACCACAGATTATTTTATACCTATTAATTACAACTTTCTAAATAACCAATTAATAATATACACACATTCTATTTATCAAGGAAATAATGTCTCAGTAGTCCATTCATGGATCAAATTGAATTGTGATCTCAAAAAGCAGAACTTTATTTGTGTTATGCTTCTAAGTAAAAAAACACTTACTATTGCAGGTGGCCAGTTTTATTTTTTAAAGTGCAATGCATACATGCTTAAAATAAGCTACCTCTTCTTAATACAATCTCTCTGCACATTGATTTTACTGCTCCCAGAATCAATTACATTATAAAATATATCTCTGGGTAATTTGTTTACACATTACTAAATTACTGGCAGATTAAAAGTGAAATAGTGCAGTTCATATATAGCCACATAACTGCCAGAGAGGAAATTAATATGGATTCAAATGGTCCTTGGAGACAGAGGAATGAAATGGCTCAAATCCATAAAGCATGCTTCTTCGCTTTGCCAGAGCACGCATTAGGAAATTCATATATTCAATATATGGCTTGAGATTAAATGACATTTTTAACTGAAGCTAAATCAGATGATGGATATAAACAGAGATGTGAGACCAGCAATTTAATAGCTACCTAACATTTTGTTCCCTAATGATAAATTCTTTGGTTCCTATTTGTTCAACTGTATTTCACCTCTTCTTTTCTCAACAGTTATGACTAATAATCATTGAACTGCATTGTTTTTTAAAGGTCTGCCCATGTCATTGGCAATTACAGTGCACAGCTACTGACAAGCAGCTGCTAGCTGACTCCTGGGGAACAACTACTTGTATTCACATAGTGCTTGATTTCTACCAGCATGTCCTCAATTACTTTCAAAGGCAGAAAAATAAAACAGAGGCAGATATATTAGATTCGTAAAGTTGTCCCAAGAATTTGGTTTTAAGGAATATCATAAGGGAAGAGACAGAAACAGTGTGGTTTGTGGAGGCATTTTGATGTAAAGAGCTATGCAGGTTTTATCATAATTGTGAGGTGATTACAACTGTTTTACACAAAGATCGGATCAATATATGAGTGTTGAGATATTTGGGCTAGTAGATATTTTAGTGAAAGAGAGGGTGGGTAAGAAATTATGTTAATACAAGGAAGACAATATTAAAATCAAGATACATGACATAGAGAGGCAGGCAGGTAGGTGATGACGAGTATATGTGGTCAGAAGCTTTTCTTAGAGTGATAGCTAGTCAAGATTTTGAGCGGTCTGGTTGCATCTCAGAAGCCCAGGAAAGAAAAATCCATGATGCAAACAAGGTTTCAGCCATGGGGCAAAGACAATAGTCTCAGGTTGCATAATTGTGAGTTTGAGATACTTCCAGCTTATCCAGTTCTGATACTGGACAGGGAATGTTACAAATCAGTAGAAAAAGTAGGTACGAGAGGGCTACGTATCAGCAATGAATCCATGTATCCTGGCATTGCGTTTTTGATTATATTGCCATAATGTAACATACAGGTAAGAAAAGTGATCCAAAGACAGATCCCTGGAGAGGTAAGTTCACAGATAAAATGAAGCTTCATTGAATTTCATTCATGATTTTTGTTATATTCAGCCTTTATTTTATTGTCTCATTAAAACTATGGCAGAAAGATTCTAATTACTTCTGCCAAATCTAGTTGACTGAACTTTTGCCTCAAGCAAAATGGTACTAACATATTCTTACTATTTGAAGGCATAGAGGAGAAAAGAGATAAATGTTAAATAACCAGCATTTCATTTATTGGCAATGATATATGTACCAGTCAGTAAATTATTATCGTATATTTTTCTCATACTTCTAATTTTGCTTGTACTATTCAACTTCCGATAAGGTAAATCAAGCTATTTCACCATTATGTCCAGCCAAACATGATGTTTGTAAAATGGATCAAGTAAGGTAATTTTCAAAGTTGCACAAAGATGGGCTTGCTTAAGTACTTGGTCTTATTTCTTAAAGTTACTTGCTGATTATTTGTTTAAATACTAAATATTTGTTAGATCCCTTTTTTGGGCAAACTAGAGAGATCGCAAATATTTTCAGTGAAGTATATTTTGAAATGAAGCAGAGATTGTCACTACTAGATTGGACAGAAACAGCACTTTCATTGTGTAAATGAAAATACCTGCTGTGTTTATTGCAGCTCTCCACGGCTCATGGGCTAAAAGAGTGAAAATGGCAAGAGGATCATACACCAACTAAAACTCTGGGGGCTAAAGGTTTTTTGCAACAGGCAAGCACGCGCATTTGATGGATAGTTTTAAGAATAGTTGTGAACACATCCAGAATGGTGCTTTGAACCGTTAGTGTACCTATAGATGAGTTTATCTGGTCTTACATTAGTACATGAATGAGCCATAGTTTCCTTCATCTTAGGGTTAATAAAACTGTAATCAACTTCTTTTAACCCTGTCTTTCAGTCCATCTGTCTACATGAATACTATCCCAGGCCAGGACTCAAGGTTCCACATAAGCTTGAGCTGGGTTTCCTTCTGCACAAAAAATATTTCTGCCTTTATCTCTCTCCCAGAAGAAATGCCTTCATTATCTTATACCCTGACATTTGGTTACTTCACTCACAAATTGCAATATTATCCCAACATTCTTGCTCATGTATTGTTGCTAATAACACCACACTTTTGTACTCTGACGCTTGCTGTGCTTCACTCATTTTCCACACCACAATTAGTCAATACTATAATTTTTCCTGAGAACATATCATTCCTGTGCTCTAGTTTCATAAACCAATCCACATCCAATTCTTCAGAGCCACTAAATGATAATGCAGTCCTCTTAGTTTATTGAGCCAGACCACTATCAAATTGAGCATAGCCGGAGTCCACAAACGACAGGGGATCAATGCTAAATATTTCTTTGGGTTGGTATTGACCAGGATATAAATACTGAAAGAGCACCAGTGAATTTTCTGAATGTTTTCTAAGTGTGCCATAGACTATTTACTGATCACTACCACAGTTAAATAGTGCTTAAATTTAAAGAAGCTAGGTGATAGTATTCCAGATAATGTAGTATTTCTTCAACCCTACACTGATCTCAGTGCGAGGATTATGCTCTCACATCCTGGAGAGCAGCCTGGCTCTGCACAGTTCCGATTTGATCAGGATGCTCTCTTTGGATCAAGTCATAGTCCTTGTTCGTTATTGAATTCCAAGTCCGGGTTCTCTGCCTGCCACGGCTTTTCTACAAGAAAGCTCTTCCAAAATCAACCCAAATTTTGAGAAAATTTCAACACCTTCTTGAAACGCTTTCTATTTATCCATGACTCTGGCTCTTCTAAACTCTCTTTTCAACCTTTCACTTCCTGCAAAGCGCCCGGTTTTCTGTATGGGTATGTGTGATATTGCAAATTGTTGCTTGTAGAACCATTAATCTCAGAGTGCAAATTTAATAATGGTCCTTTGTGGCTCATGTTCACTCACCATGAACTCAAATATACCTCTATAAATTGTAGCCAGAAATAAATGCAGTGTTATTTTAACTAATAAAAATTAATTAATAAAAATCTCATTATTTGTTATTTTGAGTACCTTGGTGGACAAGAAACCAGTTCCTAGCAATGAAGTAATGCATTGCTGAAAGCTAAAGCTCTCAGCAATAAAATGAGAGAAGCAGAAGGGACAGGAATTTTAAACCAAAGAAGTAAGAGATAATCAACAACTTGGATTCCATGTAACTGCCGTATGTGGTGAACATTCCAAGGTGATTCACAGACGTGAAAATGAGCAACAATTGAAATACCTTGTGGGAGGAATTGTTGACAAATTACTCACTGATTATTTATCTTGGACTTGGAGTGCAGAACTGAGAGAGCAAGCATAAAATTAACAAAATGAAAGCGAGGGAGAATCCCCCACCACACTTTTCCTCAAACAATTAATGCTCTTAGTTTAATTAACTTTTCAAAAAAGAGTAATATGAATGATTTGTGGATTTACTGATGATGTAGTTAACAAAACTCAATTAATTTTCATTGTAGAGAGGACAACTGAGAAGAGACTTAAATTAGCAGCTTAAAATGATCAGTCATTTATATAATTTCTATGATCTTCATATTACTCAAGGGGCTATCACAGGTCCAAAATGTGTGAGTATAAAATTAGAGTATAAATGTCTAGAAAATGAAATGGTTTTCCTCAACAGTAGTAAAAGTTAATTAAATCCCTTGGGCAAATTAACAGTGGATTTGAGAATTATAACATTTAGAGATCTTCATAGTGTAGGTGGTCACACATTTCATCAAACATGATTTGCTCACATTGAGTATGAAGGACTGAATTGAATAGTACATTTCCCTACAACACTGCACACCAAAAGCTTCATTGACATAGACACATTTGCTTCATGACTTTTGGGATATGGGAGTAATTTCTTCTAGTGAGTTTGCCATTGATTGATTACCTTTCTTTGGACACTGAGCGTGTTGAGTACATTCCCTGATGCATCAATTTGAACATGGTATGTGGCAGGAATAGGTTTGGTGGGCCAAATCACTTCGATTTTCCTCCAAAACGAATTATGTAATTCTAGAATGGGAAGTGAATTACAGGCGACTTGCATTGAGTTAAGGGGAAGGGGAAAATGCAATCTCCAAGCCAAAGGCACAAAGTAGGTGAATTTCCCAAATGCCTGCCGCGGCTTAAGTGACTGAAACATTGTTTAACTGTGGAATTTCTGCAGAAGGAAGTTGATAAGTGGAAGAAGAAAAAGAGTCTATATTGGAGAAAAGATAGGCAGCTTCACAACTGGCACACAGTGAACAGATTATACTACAGGTTATACTGAGTTAACTGATATGGATACTAGACTTCATTCTTAGTTAAGGTGAAAAACAAAATAATTTTCAAGATAGATTGTTCCCCCATGAATCTTCCTGTGCATGATATATGGTATGTGGCAGATATAAATTTGATGTATACACATGGAATATAGTAAAAATCAGCGCAGCAACAAGCCCTTTGGCCCAAAAAGTCAGCACTGAACACAATGCCAAATCCTTTTAGCTCATACCATCTTCTCACAGCTCATATCCTCTAATTGAGACAGTATCCTGGTAAATCTCTTCTGTGCCCTTTCCAAAGCTTCCACATCCTTCCTGTGGTGGTTTGAACAGAATTGCACACATCGCTCCAAGTGCAGCCTCACCAAGGCTTTACTTAGTTGCAACATGACTTCCTGATAGTTGAACATGAGAATGTCTGCAGAAAAATACAAAGCAACACACACACAAAATACTGGAGGGATTCAACGGGTCAGGCAATGTCTATGGAAGTGAATAAACAGTCAACATTTCGGGCTGAAACCCTTCTTCAGGACTGGGGAAGATGCCAGAATAAAAAGATGGAGGTTGGGGCAGGGGGAGGAGGCTAGCTGGAAGGTGTTAGGTGACCTTAGGTGTGAGGTGGGACAGGTAAAGGACTGGAGAAGAATAATCTCAGGGGGAGGAGAGTGGACCAGAGGAGAAAGGGAAGGAGGAGCGGACCCAGGGGGAAGTGATAGGTAGGTGAGAAGAGGTAAGAGGCCAGAGTGGAAAATAGAAGAAGAGGGAAGGGGAGGGAATTTTTTTATACCGGAAGGAGAAATCGATATTAATGTCATCAGTTTGGAGGCTACCCAAATGGAATACAAGGTGTTGCTCCTCTACCTTGAGGGTGGCCTCATCTTGGCACAAGAGGAGGTCATGGACCGAGATGTCGGAATGGGAATGGGAATTGGAATTGAAATGTTTGGTCACCAAGAAGTTCAGCTTTTGGCAAATGGAGCGGAGGTACTTCACGAAGCTGTCCCCAAACTTATCGAGGGTCTCACCAACGTAGAAGAGACTGCCTCGGGATTCACAGATGAAGTGTTACCTCTCCTGAAAGGACTGTTTGAGGCCTTAAATGCAGGTGAGGGAGGAGGTGAATGGGCAGGGAAAAGTGCTGGGAGGGAGATTAGGAGATTGGTGGGGAGGGACGAATGGAATCAGAGAGGGATCCCTGTGGAAAGTGGAGGTGGGGGGGAGGTTAAGATATATTTAGCAGTAGGAACACTTCAAAGATGGCAAAATTTGTGAAGGATGAGGTTTTGGATGCAGAGGCTCATGGGGTGGTAGGTAAGGACATGAGGAACTCTATCACTGCTAAGGAGGCAGGAAGATGGGGTGAGCGTGGATGTTCAAGAAATGGAGGAGATGTGGTGAAGGCAGCATCAATAGTGAAGGAAGGGAAATCCTGTTCATTGAAGAAGGAGGACATCTCTGATGTCCTAGAAAGGAAAGCCACATCCTAAGAATAGATGTGGTGGAGATGAAGGAAATAAGAAAAGGAAATAGCACTTTTACAGGAGATATGGTGGGGAGAGGTATAGTCAAGCAACACACACAAAATGCTGGAAGAGCTCAGCAGGCCAGGCAGCATCTATGGAAAAGAGTTGACTGTTTACTCTTTTCCATAGGTGCTGCCTGGACTTCTGAGTTCCTCCAGCATTTTGAGTGTGTTGCTTGAATTTCCAACATCTGACGATTTTCTCTTGTTTGTGAGATGCATAGTCAAGATGGACATGAGAATCAGTAGGTTTATGCAGGATGTTCGTTGACAGTTTGTCTCTACAGATGGAGACAGAGAGATCAAGAAAGGTGTCAGAAATGGACCAAGTGAATTTAAAGGCAGGGTAGAAGTTAGAGGCAAGTTTGATGAAAGTGACAAGCACAACATGTGTGCATGAAGCAGCAACAATGCAGTTGTCAATGTAGCAGAGGAAGTGTTGTGGTGTACTCGTGGGGAAGACTTGAAATATGGACTGTTCTACAAAGATGCAGGCATAGCTGGGACCCATGTAGGTACAAGTCTGGAGAAGGTGGGAAGAGTCAAAGGAAAAATTGTTGAGGTTGAAGACCAGTTCTGCCAGATAGAAGATGATGGCAGTGGAGGGGCATTGCTTGGTTCTTTTGTTAAGAAAGGAGCAGAGAGTTTTTGAGACCTTGTTGATGGGGGATAGAAGTTTATAGGACTGAACATCTGTTAGAACATATTCTGAACTTAGAGTATTTGACAAAGCATTAACTTCAGCCACCAATCTTTAGATCTGAATATGGATTATAGATTAAATTTAAAATTCAGCTCTGGACAATGGATTTCTAAGAGCTATTAACCACAGTTAACTGGAAGATCAGACAAGGCTGATTTAAAATTCATTCGGGTGTCTGTAGTGTGGGTGCACAGAAGGAGGTGTGAAATTTATACATAGTTCAAAGGAAAGCATTGTAGATACATTGCAAATCTCGAACTGTCCTTTAATCTTTAGTGTATAACATGCCATGCAATGTTGTGTCAGGTGGGCCTCTTCCTCCAAAAGGGTCTCAACGTGATGCCTACTGTGTCTCACTTTGTCTGTTGAATAAAAGCCTGCTTTGTATCTACCAGCTACGTCTCTTTGGTGATTTTGTTCACACGACAACAGCATCCATGGTGAAATGAGGAGGTCAGGGCTAGGGTATTGAAAGGTACTGAGGAGGCAGACAACTAATAAGTGTCATGGATGTAAGTGGGAAGGGATTGAACCAAGGGGGATAGCATGGAATTGAGTTATGGGGCAGAAGCAATAAGGCTACCTGGACAGTTAGGTGTGTGGACCTTGTGTAGGAGGTAGAAGCAAGCAGTGCAGGGGAAGGGAACTATGAGCTTGGTGGCAGTAGATGGGAGTTCTCCAGAGTTGATGAGGTCAGTAATGGTGTTGGAGACAGTTTTCCGATGACCTCGAGTGGGGTCCTTTACAAGGGGTGGGTATGAGAGTTGCCACCTGGCCTCAGCAAGGTAGAAGTCAATGCACCCTATTGCAACAGCACCCCCTTTGTCTGCGGGTTTGATGGTAAGGTTGGGGTTGATGCAGAGAGAGTGGAGCACGCTGCGTTTGGAGGGGGTAAGGTTCGAGGAGGAGAGAGGAGTGCTGAAGTCAAGACTCAGGATATCTCATCGGCAATTCAAGATGAAAAGATCCAGAGCAGGCAGGGAACCAGAGGGGGTGTCCAAGCAGAGGAGGAGGGTTGAAGATGGGAGAAGAAGCCATTATTGCCAAAGAAGTGGGTTCAGAGGAGGAGACAACATAAGGAGGTCTCAATGTCATGACAGGAATGGAACTCTCTGAAGAGTGGGTGAAGGGAGACAAAGGTAAGACCTTTGCTGAGGACAGAACGTTTTGTCTCAGAGAGGGGAATGCTGGAGGGAACGGTGAAGACGTTGCAAGGATTAGAACTGGGGGGAGAGGGAGAAGAGAGTTGCTGGTGCCTGAGGAGAGAGGAGGGTTGGGGAGTAGTGGAGAAGATGGGGACTCCAAGGACCCAAGAGCTGATGGTGGAGTCTGAAAGATACGGGGCTGGAGAGTGGTGGTGGGGTCAGGGGAGCCTGAGGGCCCAGTGGCAGCAAGTACAGCCTCAGCCTGGAGGTGCTGCCGGTCAAGTTACAGCCTGGAGTCAGAGCCAGAGGCCACGCAATTTTCATCCGGGGTCTTAGGAACCGGCATTTATGGTGTTGGAATACAGGTTCTGGATCCACTTGGGGTTGTGAGAAACGGGGTCGGTAACAGTAGTGTTACCGGTTTGGAGGCGGTGACACCACTCAATGCCCTGACGAATGGAGGCAAGCCTGCCCAACATCATTTTTACCACCCTATCTACTTCTATGGCCACTTTCAGCGATATCTAAGCTTGTACCCTCATATCCTTCTATAAATTGATGTTGTTAGAGGTCCTGCCATTAACTGCACACTTTCTCTTTACATAAGTCCTCACAAAGTATGACCCCATACACTTGCTTGGATTAAGCTGTTTCGCTGCCCTCAAGTGTGTAACACCCTGGGAAAGGTTTCACTGCTAATGTAATGGTCTTTCTGTAGAAGCAGTGTTTGGGTTATGGTTAGAGATAACGGGCGCTCTGGAATGTGAGCTGGATCCTTTTGTTCGGTGGGAGATGAAGAAAGATGATGCTAGAGAGAACCGGTCGTAGGAATTGACCTAGTGGGGGAGGTGACGCAGTCGACTGAGGATTGGTGAACAGTACTTTTGGAAGAGTTGAGCCCCAGCTTGTGCACATTTGACTGGTTAATTATAATGGACCCTTCTTGTTTATTTCTTTTCTTTACTAACCCTTCATAAATATAATTCCTTTAATCGTCTGTTATTTCTTGGCACTGAGTTGAAACAAGGTAACAAATTACACAGCATCCACACAAACCGGGGTTTGGGGTGGGAGAGCTGTCTCAATCTCACGGGTGTGGCGGGACCGGAATGTGTATTCCCTGGACTTAGGCAGCCAAGGAAACCAGTGGGGTTTCATGTGTGCTGATCTATATTCTGCTATTCCCACAACTTTCACCATGTTTATGTAATCTGCAAATGCTCTAAATCACGCATCATCATAAACAACAGAGGCACCAGCACTGATTCCTGCGACCTCTAGCCAGAATAATGCCCTCTCACCTGTACCCTCTGTCTTCTATGAGTAAGATAGTGTCGAGTCCAGTCTACCAAGATATCATGAGTCTCATGCATCTTTACCTTCTGGGTCAGCCAATCATGCAGGACCATGTCAAATGCCTAACTGAACTCTGTGTCGACAATATCCATTGCCCTAACCCCTCATTGACCACTTTTGTCACCTCCTTAAAAATTTCAATGAAATATGTATAAACCATGTCCTTTGTCCCTAATCAGGCCATGTTTTTCCAAATCTGTGTGTTTTCTCACTAGGAATCCTTCCAGCTGTTTCCCCTTCATGTACAAAATGCACACAGGGGCAAGATAATGGGCATCTGCAGCTTTTGTCCCAGTGTGATGTGGATGAGTAGCCAGGGACAAGAGTCTTCTAGTCTGCCTTCAGAAGTAAATGAATTGCATCTTTCCACATAAATGGTAAGGAGAAATCTAGTGCCGGGGTGGGTCATGGGCACTGGTGTAGGGAGGAGTGCCACTCCTGGGGATCACAAAGAAAATAAAACTGTAAGTATTTGGACTACTTTTTGAGCCTGTCATTTGTGGTCCTCCAAGCTGCCTCTGCTTGCCAGAGGTGGGCTTGTGATAGGCGAATCCAAAATCAAATCAAATCAGTTTCAATTATCATTCAAATCAGACACAGTCACCGCTGAATGAGACTGTGTTCCTCTGGTGCCAAAGTGTAAAACATTCAAAATAGCAAGCAAACATTCAAAGATAGTAAGTAACATAATTCAAAATAGCGAGCAAAGGAGCATATTCACTCAAAACAAAACATATATATATATATGGGCCAAGACCCTGAGTGACAATGTCCAGCAAATGATGGTACAGTCTCCTGGCAGTGTACAGCATCCGGCTTCTCATTTCACTGCTCGAACACAGGAGGGCAGCACCCACAGGAGAGGTCAGGACCCAGCCGAACTTGGACACCACGCTGTAAATGCTTCTGTGTCTCTCAGCTGGTCTGCAGCAGCAGTCAAGCCCGAGGCTTGAGGCCTTGTCCTCGCTACAACTGAGGCTGCACAGGTCCCACGTCAACTGTCTCTCCACCAGACAAGGGTAACAGGCCTACGGCAACTTACATTATCACTGTCTAACAGAGTCTTGAGATTGCAAGTGACAAGATCCAAAGCTATACTGCACCAACTTCAATGATTCCAAGTAGCAGGCAGCAACACAGTTTGCAGCCTGGCAGACTCCTCCAATATCCCGATGGGCTCTTCCGATACCCCGACCAGCTCCTTCATCACCTCAGCTGGCTCCTACTCCATCATCCTGGCCGGGCCCTTCAACACCTCGGCCGACCCCTTCCACACTTTGGCTGGCTTCCTGTCCAACACCCTGGCTGGCCTCTGACACCTCGGCCAGCTTCGCTGCTGTCTCCAGTCCAGCTACTCCAATCAACGGGCAGCTCACTGATGAAGTCGCCCTGCAGTACCCAATGTTCTTGGAGTAGAATTGTCTTTGGATCGTAAGAAAAAAAATTTTACAAAGACAAAAGCGCCTTTGGTTGACCCCGAGAGGCCACCGTGTTTGCATATGCCCCCAGTTTACCGGAAGTGCCACCTGTGTCATGCTTCGATATCATATGTCCTGAAGGGTGCAGCTTTACTTTAGATATTTGAACAGTGTTCTCATGTAATAAGTGATCGCGCTATTTCATGTTAAAACGGCATTGCATTTTCAAAATGCCAAGAGACTATTGAATTGATTTCCTTCTATCACTCCCACTTCAATCACTGACAAAAAATATTTTTAATTGCTGGAACACGCACAAGATGCTGGAGGAGCTCAGCAGGCCAGGCAGCATCTATAAAAGAAAGTACAGTTAACATTTTGGGCCGAGACCCTTCAGCAGGACTGCACCCCAGGGGTCACGGCCTGAAACATCGTACTCTTTTCCATAGATGCTGCCTGGCCTGCTGAGTTCCTCCATTTTGTGTGTGTTGCTTGAAATTCCAGTATCTGCAGATTCTCCCTTGCTTGTTATTCAGTTACTGGCAGTTCAGAATCAGGTTTATTATCACTGTTTTACATGACATAAAATTTGTTATTTTGCAGCCGCAGTACAGTGAAAAAATAAAATATGTTGTGCATGAAAAAGTAAATAGTACAAAAATTTGAAAAATGAGGGAGTAAGAGATAAGAGACTCTTAGATAGGTATGTGGAGCTTAGAAAAATAGAGGGCTATGCGGTAGGGAAATTCTAGGCAGTCTCTAGCACAGGTTACATGGTCAGTGTGGGCCGAAGGGCCTGTAATGTGCTGTAGATTTCTATGTTCTATGAATGTTCATAGGTTTATGAACCACTCAGAAATCTGATGGTAGAGGAGAAGAAGCTGTTCCTAAACGCTGAGTATGGGTCCTTAGAGTTGTGCTGTGACAGAGCTGGCTTAGTGTACAACCCTCTGCAGCCTCTGATGATCCCGTGCATTGGAGCTTCCATACTAGGCTATGATGCAACCAATCAAAATGCTCTCCACCGTACTTCTATGGAAATTTGTAAAGCGTCTTTGGTGACATACCAAATCTCCTCAAATTCCTCACGCTGCTGTGCCTTTTCATGATTGAATTAACAAGTTGGACTCAGTACAGATCCTCTGAGATCTTCACACCCAAGGAACTTAAACTGCTCACCCTTTCCACTGCTGGCCCATCAACGAGAACTGGTGTGTGTTCTCCTGATTTCTCTTTCCCAAAGTCCACAATCAGTTCCTTGACCTTACTGACACTGAATGCAAGGTTGTTGTTGTGATACCACTCAACCAGCCGATCTATCTTGAATTCCAGTATGGTTCATCATCACCATCAGATGATGATACAGATGATACTACTGTCATTTTACCAATGACAGTAGTATCATCTGTGCATTCATAGATTACTTTTGAGCCGTGCTTAGCCACACAGTCATGAGTATACAGAAAGAGTAGAGCAGTGGCCTACACATATATCCTTTAGGTGCACTTGTTTGTCAGTGAAGAGGAGATATTATTACTAATACATACTGGTTGTAGTCTCTCAATGAGGAAGTCAAGGATCCAGCTACAGAGGGAGGAAGACAAAGTTCCCTCTAAGGTGTGTGAGTGTGGGCATACACACATCTGTTGCTACTCGCGCACAAAGGAATTTAAACTGCTCACGAAAGGTTGTCACCCTCTACCTCACTGGCACGTTAAGTATATTTCACAATCGTACACAATCACATTTCCTTTTCCCGTTTCTGATGTGGACGGTGTTGGCAAAGTGGAGTTTGCAATGATTTGTCTGCAGATTTTAGAACTGGCTTATTTGTACTGTTTTTATTGAAGAAATTATTGATTCACTATGTCGAATTCCAAAGAAGCAAAGGGCGTGAAACGCAAAAGAACTGCGAGTTCATTTAAAGGAGAATGGCTTAACGAAACAGTGGAAACTGCTACACCAAAAGCTGATGAAGACAGGAAGATGCAGCTGTGAGAAATATTTATGTACAATGCAGAAACTGGTGTTACCTAAGCGTATGGTCATGATGCAAAAGCTGATGGAGAATTTGCAAATGGGAAGAAGAGAAGATGAGAGGTGTATGGAGGGATATGGGCCAGGTGCAGGTCAGTGGGACAAGGCAGAAAAATGGTTCGGCACAGCCAAGAAGGGCCAAAAGGCCTGTTTCTGTGCTGTAATGTTCTATGGCTCTATGGTTCTAAGTGTCATTTAGCAAGCATGGATGGTGTGCAAAAGCTTCATTGCCCGCTATAGAACTGCTACGTATGTTTTGTGAGAGTGCAGATGAACGAGAGCGAAAACAATCAAACCCAGTGTTTCGCTAACTGTTAAAAAGAATACCTCTATATATAAAATTCAGTGCGTCACTGGGCAGAAAATTGCACAGCACAAGATTTTTAAGCACACTGGTCATTACAAATTAGAAGGAACATTGAAGGTAGAAACCCGGGTTTGGAAGCCTTGTGGTGGATATTGAGGGGATAATATGTTTGAATGCAAAGCTGTAATTGATAAACAACAGACATAAGCTTTACTATAACTTCGGAGCTCCAAAGCAGATTGGGGCATTGGTGAGATTGCGTCCGCAGTAACCTATCGCGGTGGTAGGCAAGTTGCAGCAGGTCCAAATCTTTGCTCAAGCAGGACTTAATTCTGGCCATAACCAACCTCTTGAAGCACTTCATCGCAGTAGATGGAAGCGTTACGGGTTGATAGTCATTGAGGAGACTCTTAGGCAGTATGATTGCTGCCCTTTTGAAGCAAGTGGAACTTCGGACCACAGTAGTGAGAGATTGAAGATGTCCCTGAACACTCCAGCCAGATGATTTGCACTGGTTTTCAGTGCCTAATCAGGTACAACACTGGGACCTAATGCCTTGTGGGGGGTTCACCCTCTTTAAAGATCTTCTGAAGTCAGCTTATGAAGCAACGATCACAGGGTCATTGGATGCTGTGGGGACTGGCGTGTTATTCTTCCTTCCAAAGCATCCATAAAAGGTGTTGAGCTAACTGGGGAGAGAAGCATCATTGCCATTTACGCAGTTAGATTTCCCTTTAAGGCATGCAAACCCTGCCACAACTGTTGTGTCTCTAATATTACACAGAATTGCCTTTTCACTCTGTGACGATGACCTTCCGTAGGTTGTAGTTGGGCTTTTTGTAGGATTCTGAATCGCTGATCTTGAACATCATTGATTTAGCCCTGACCAGATTGCGAATCTCCTGGTTCATCCAGAACTGTTTCATTCTTCAGGAAGGAAATGGGAGAGCTGTCAGGTGGAAATTATAACCCAGTTGATACAAATGGGTTTCACTAGAATGCTATGCTGTATATAGATATAGGCATGGTCATAATCAGGAAAGCGATACTTGAATGAGTTTTCTGCAAAAATGAGGACAAGTACAATTTATTTGACAGCCACTTGGCAATTAAAAACTAGTATTTTCTGTCTTGGAATTTTTTATGTCACGTTTACTTCAGGCCTGTTTCCATCAGGTCAGTTACGGAGCAATCAAGGAAAACTCTCACTAGATTCTACATTCCAATAAAAGAAGGCTTAAGCTAATTTAGTGTCTGTGCCAAGATCGGAAAGTACTTACATCCAAGTTCTCTTTGGCATGCTATGATTGATGCTTCCTGTAGTCCAGCAAACAGTTAATTGAATTGTAGAAGCTTTCATACGCTTCCATTGCAACATGTTCTTCTACTTAGCACAAAATTAACCAGGGTTGCAAATACAAGGAGCAAGCTATCGTACATAACTGACTGAGCAACCTACATCACGATAATATATTAGTATATTAATATTGTACTATTACATGAGATCAACATTTTTAAACCTTAAATAATAACAACTTATAATAGCATATGCTGCTTGAAATTTAGCTAAATGTATATTTTTCCTGAAATGCACTAAACATATTGCATCACAACCTGAGACTTCCTGTTTATTCACTGGTATGGAATTCGCATTATGCTGGACAGAAAATAATATAACATCTTTTAAAATAACACAAAGAAATTAATTGTGGTGCAATTTTATTTTTCCTTTTGGTAGCTCAGATTGAGGAGACTGTGATTCCCATGCACCTGTTGAAGGCTGTCAGAGATGAAACATTAAAAGTGAATGGGAATGTTGGTACCACACACAATTAATGCTAATAAGTGAATTTACAGCCTTGGTAAGTGTGGTTTTGAGACCACAATCTTACAGGCAGCTTGAGCTTCCTAATCCCAGTAAGAACTGCTTTGTTCAGCACTCTCCCTCAAGTGGTACAGTTCAGAACTGCCAATCAGAACATTGTGGACTTGAATCTCATGGGATATCACAGTCTGTATAACTTGTCATTTGAAATTGTTCTGTTCTCAGTCTAGTGGCTGGAGGGAACACAGCTTATAAGCATGTGAGCTGTCTTAGCACGGGCAGGGATATTCTCTCTCTTACCTTGACAGAGCAACAGTTATGAGGGAGGTTAGTGGGAATCTGTGATAGTAAACAAGGAGCAAAAAGGAACAGACAAAAATGCTTTCTTTGCAATAATTTATTTTAAAATATGAATGCTTTCCTTTTAACCTTATGTCCAGGACATGGACTTGGGTTGTGCTTGTTACACAGATCTTGTGTCACAGGTTCACACTTACCAATGGGGAGACTAGGAGAGGTAGGCTATTCAGCCCCAGAATACTTCTCCCCCTTTCGATAAGATCAAAGCCTATCTAAATGTAAACCCATCTGTGCATTCCTGACTATTTCCACTAACTTATGAGACATCTATCCACCTCTGCTTTTTGCCTCTTTGAATGAGAGTTTCAAATAACTTCCACTCATGTCATAACTGGGTGATCCCTTATCTTTCAAACAATGGCGGCTAGTTCTGGAATCAATATGTAGTAGGTTCAAGCCCTGCGATGGAGGACTCAACCTATCACAGAGGCTGGCACCTCAGTATGGTGCTGTGGATGCTACAGAGCTTTGTAAAACGAGACTCTGCGAGTCTCCCCAGTGGGTGTAAGAATTCTTATTGAACTAAATAAAGGAAAGGATAAGAATTATTTCCAGAATCTTGGCTGATATATATCCCTTAACCTATGGCACTGAAACAGATTATACTTGTTATCGCCAATCGGCTCTGGTTACTCTATGTGTGGGACCTTGCTGAGGACATTATAGCAATGACTACACTTCATAAAACATGTCAAGCTCTTAAAGCTGTAAAGCTCCTTGTATGCCCTAAGGTTGTGAAAGACGATATATATTTACAAGAGCCCCAGCACAAATTGTCTGGCTGCCTGTAATTGTGGATGCTATCCAGTGGCTGGTCTTGGTGTATCGGGTAAATGTAAATGGTAGTTGCTACCAGGTGCACCAGGATCTCTGCAGCATTTCCAAAACAAATGTAAAATCAACTTCAATATAGTGCTACATTTTTTTAAAACTGCATGCAGATTAGCTCAAGATTAAAAGGATCCCACTGTAAAAATGCAATTTTCCTGCAATATTGAAAGCAGAAACCAAAACTTGCCCTCTCAATTTTTGAGCTTAAATTTCAACCCAGCCAATGTAATGCATTCATTCTGCAACCCCTTGTTTATATGTGAGTGAGTCGCCTTCAATTCCTTTCATTCGCTCTCTCATTCCCTCGTTTCCTCTCCTCATTCTCCTCCCTCCTTCTCACGCTTTCAATCTTCCTTTCACCTTTTTATTCTTTCTCTCCTCTCCCTTCTCGTTCTCTTCTCACTTTTGCTTTCTCACTGACTCAGCTTCAGTAAAAATCACAGGTTCAATCAGATAGCAGCGGGTTATCATCAGATTGATTTAACTTGCAGTCCTTTATCTGAGATAACACAAGTATCTGCTGTAAGAAGCAGGGACATTTACACAAACCATTTCTCGTACAACTGCAGTACAGCAGAAAAAGTTTTGCTCAGTATGTAGCAGTGCTGTATCCAACCTGGGTGTGCTGTCACCTACAGCTGTTTATTTAAAAAGAGTGTCATTATTCAGCATTAGTGTATCAACCCTATGGAATACAAACACCTACAAAGAGGGAAAAGTAAAATCAAATTGAAAATACATTAATTAAGAATTTGTTAAGTTCTTTATTTGATATATTCTATATGCTCATAGTGTGCCAATGATGGTTTGACTTGACGATTGTTGCTGAGAAATTTGGTCATGCATAAAGCTGAAATTGTCCAGTACCACTGAGCTAACCTTGCGTACTCTAAGGCCTTTCTTTTCAAATGCTGAATTTAGTTTCAGCTCCAGATGGAAAGATGTCCAGGAGAGGATTATTAGAAATGGGAAAGGATCAATTAATAAGCTGAGGATCAGTGCAAGGGGCTGATGGGGTGTCAGGGCTGATAGTCAACAAAAGGTGATCAATAGTTTGGAGAAGAGGTTAGCTTTGGGACTGCTAAGTGTAGTCAAGATGGATACCAGTAGGTGTGGTAACAGATAGTTCAGTGGATTGGTATTCCATAGTAAGGAATTATCACTTCGGGTCAAGTAGGCAAACTGTTGACTGGGGAAAGATTGCAAGAGATGGTGGTAAGGTTTGATTCTGTGATGTAGAAAACAGCTAATTGTTACTTTCCACAGAGACAGCATCAGAGCTGGTGTTTGGGAATCGTAAATCGAAAGATGCTGACTTCTTTTTCTGCACTTCTACCACTGCCTGGCCTTGTTGCAGGCCTTGGCTATGTGGAAGGACAAAATATTAAGAGTAGGGTCACTTTAAAGCAGAAAAGCGGTCTCAGACCTTCTGTAATTTGTAAATCAGCAGAGACTTGGGGGGGGCGTGTGAGTGAAGTGAGACGTGGGCATAAGGAATAGCGATGAAGTGCTGTCACTCTTTGTGCTCTCACCCTCATTCTTAGTCTGAAGCTTTCAAAGAAACAATGTGCAGGCATTGGAGAGAGTCCAGAGGTAGTTTATGAAAATTACCCTGGAAATGAAAGGGTTAAGATTTGGAGACCGTTTGATGGCTTCAGGCTGTACTCACTGGAGTTTAGAAGAATGAGGGGGGATCTTATTGAAACCTACAGAATATTGAAAAGTTACAGGGTGATGTCAGGAGAATGGGGTGGAGAGGAAAAATAAATCATCCATAATCGAATGGCGGAGCAGACTCAACGGGCTAAATGGCCTAATTCTGCTCCTGTGTCTTAAGACCTGTCCTAACAGGAAGCATGCAAGAATATTGTGGAATATTTCACTGTTAGCTGCATTTCCTAACAGATGGAAATTATCAGTGTATAAGAGTTGTATTGAACCAGCAAAGCTGGAGGCTCATGGAGTTCTGGTTGAAATATGAAGTTACATTCAGTGACCAGGACCATAGATGTGAGGTCATTGAACTTTTTGCATCCTTGTCTCCTGGTCCACAGGCTTTAATTCCTAGTATTGCCCTTGCTATTTATTTCAAATTTTCTATTGAATTTGAGCCATCTGAGCTCTGTAGAAAAACACATCACTCCTCCTCTCCACCTCAGCCAACAAGACATCCAGTTCAGTGTTGAGTAAAATAAGGAATCCTCTCTCAGATGTCCTTCACTCAGTCTTTCAACAAGTTGCAAAAATTCCACAACAACTCCACCCTCTGCTACAGTCGCAATGCACCTCCCTTTAAAGGACGCAAGCCGACTTTAATCAGCCCAAGCATGCTTGTAATGATCTAGCTTCTCATGAATTTCGTCCTCCCGTTGAATCAAAAAGAAAGCAATGCTATTGATTTATGCTGGCCACTGAATTTTAGAACAAGCAGGTAGGGGGAAATTGCTGCACTGTTTACACCAATAAAGCAATTGAAGTTTAACTGGTCAATGTGATCATGCATTGGCCTAAGAGAAAGTTGCCAATTAGAATGTGATCAGCCTGCCTTATCAAATAAGTTACTAGGTATTTTAACAGATTTTATTAACATAATTTTATTAATATAATTTTGCAGATAATTCATTGGATCATTTTTGGGAAAATATTCTTTAAATCAATTTCAATCATTCATCACTTTAAAACTTTATTAAAATAATCGTAAATATACTGTATAAAGACTTACCAGATTGAGTTACCTGCCAAGATGCTTTCATTCATTTAGGAGGTTAATGTCTCTACTAGAATAGAGAGCAGAATTTCCTTCAGACATGTAAACCATAGATATAATCATTTCACATGGTATAATTTTGTCCTGTGCACTGAAAATTAAGTCTCTTCACATGGAAGGTATGGTAAATTAAATATTTGGAAATGCCAGAAACATATTGTTTCTGCAGGAAAATTAATCTCCAAATTGTATATGGTGACATATATGTACTTTGATAATAAATTTACTTTGAACTATATTTCCTGTTCATATTTTTATTAGATATCCAAAAACATGACCCGTATAAGAATAACTAATCTAAAAAAAATAACTTTTAGTGAAGATTACAAAATGCAAACAGATTTGGGTGAATTTCCCATATGCTGGCATTTAAACTTCACACCACGTAAAGCCTGATGAATCACAATTTATGTGTGTGGTGTATGAATTCAAAAATTGGTTTTGACTTTTAAGGATTGCTTTTTTTTATTAAAAGCTTTAATGGATTTTCATTTTACAGTAAGCTTTCTCCCTCTCTTTAAACTTTAAAATCAATATAGATTTAACACAAAAGCAAGTGCATTGACTACAGATTGTGAGCAGCTGTGCGATCTAATCTAAGGGACCTAATTGAATTCTAATCCTAAAGATCATTTTGGCATTAGTGCAAAAAATATTCAAATCTTTCCAGGAAACAACAAAAAAAAATCTTACTAACTGAAAAATTTAAGCCAATCTAAACCTTGGAGCCTGAGAAATGAATATTTGAATATTACTTTCTCCCTCTATACTTGTTTTGCCTTTTTAACTATGTTCCAACATGTTTCTTAAACACGAGTTTCCTCTTCAAGTCAGTCACCTGCAAGCCCCCTTTTGAAAAACATGACTCCATGGTTTCTCTGCAGCTGAATCACTCAGAGTTGTGTGGAGAGAATCTTAAAGCTTCCATAAAGATAACAACAGCTCCCTGTGTCAGGCAACCTCTCTAGTTTGCCATCTCCGAGAGACGATCAGACAATGGGGCTGCAAATGAATCTTTGTGAAAACTGGTTGTGATAGTGTGGGAAACCATCTCGCAGAACTTTAATAAACCCTTCAACTTGATCCCATTGAGCTGAAGCTTTAAGCATTATAATAAATGCAGGGCTTTCAGAAATATGTGTGTGGGCACAAATACCCTATTCAACTTCAGTGTGTTTATTTGCTTTTGGATTTAAAGCTTTACTTTGGTAACCCATCTACAGGTGGAGCACTGTTTGCATGTATCTGCATTTTGATGTAGACCTTAAGGTGTGAACAAGTCTGCTTTCATTTTGGGCTATTGATATTTTTGGCATTCCTACACTTTTCATCAATTTGATGCTGTTGTGCTTTGAAATGTGGAGGCGATTCAGTTCGGCAGGAATGGATTTCTGCCATTAAGCTAGGACCAGCAGATGGTGCTGCAGCAGTACCTCACTAGCAATATTTTTCCTCTAAGAATAACATTGTTTAAAATCTCTTTCTTTTAATTTTAAATGTGAAACCAGACAGAGGAGGAAAAAATCTTTGGTTTATTTTCAGACTATCCTGGTGTCACAGGGAAATTTTGTCTTTTTATGCAAAATAAGTGATAACAGATGTCTTCCAAAGGTATCAGACGCTCAATTTATAACTGTTAAGTGAGTTATTCAGTAAGGACTTCATTGTGCCAAGGTTAGTGCACTTCCAGAAATGCATTACTTGTGCTGTCACTAAGTTTACAATGAGAGATTTGCATAGTAAAATAACAAATTCAAAAAAAAGTGGGGTGGGGGTGGTTAAAAAAGTAATGTTTCTATTACACTGCAGCTTTGCTTCCTATGCATTCATTGCCTGGTTGCAAAATAATTTATTGTTGCTTTTGTCAAAATGCCTCCGTAGTTTTGAGAGATTTTCTTCTCATTTATATCCTTCTCTCAAAAACTATGATTTGGTTCTATTGGAATACAATTTCCTAGAATAGAATCTGTGTCAGCCTCAAAAGAAAATTGTGTGGCAATTGACATTATCTGGTAAAGGTGTCGTCATGCTGCTATTAATTCTTTCCAGTGAGAACTAAACTTGGTATGAACAAAATAGTAATTACTTATAAACAAGCATAATCTGAAGAAAACATTTATAAGTTACTGAGCTGAATGTTGAAAGCTTCTTTTGTAGAATATATCTGTTTTCAAAATGCACACTTGTTTTTTTTACTAACTCTCAAGCTTATTTTTTATATTTACAATGGCATGAAATGACAGTAATTGTATGCAATTTGTTTCCCAAATTATCATAGCTTCCTTCAGGTTTTTAACAAGCTTGGATGCTGCAGAATTCGAACTTGGTTCAACAAACTACATTGCTAATTCTATCCTTTAACATATAGTCTTATTTGATGTAAAAAGTAAATGTACTTACGTAATTGTCAACAGGATTGAAGTATGCAATAAGAGAGGAGACCGAATGGTTTGAAATCAGGTTACATTTGGGGATTATGGACGAGGTACCAAGGTCTGTGTCACAAACCATGTTGTCATTGCATGATTTACCAGCATGTATTGTGATTCACTTGTAAAAAGACTGGAAAAGAGTTAAATTATAGTATTGATTGTACTACCATTTTGAGGTTTGTGGTGTTTTCTAAGATTACTGATGTTTAAAAGTTGTCTGGTTGAACATATATGAGGGACGAGTCATTGATCATATATGTAAACTGGCAAGAGGCATATGTTAATAATCAGTTGTAAGATGGCAGGAAGCTAACTGCAGTGTCCTGAAACGGTACATTAGTTAGCTTTCCCACACTTCATCATTTAATTTGTATGGTTTCCAAATCATGGTGATTATCGCCTATTAGTACTCTTGGTGACAGAGGGCAGGGCAATGTTGAGGCAGAGTTAATAAAGCAGAAACAGAAACCTAATTACTCCATTAGATAAGTCTGACTGGTGAAAAATACTGCAAGACATACATAATGTAAATGGACCTGAATATTTCTTCCACCAGTGTAAGATGATACATAAAAATGAAATGATGTATTGATTACTTTCATAGTGGTGAATTTGTAATCTGGTATAAATTAGAGCAATAACATTGTTAAAAATTCTTAGTGAAGATGTCCCATTTGAGCCGTGCCTCAATAGCATAATCCCCTGTCCCAGATTTGGAAGGTAGAATAATCAGGGTAGTTATGCAATCATTGTAACTGCCCCTTTGAGACTGACTTGAGAGTGACTGGGGCAATAATGATCTATGGGACAAAGCTTGTGGATTTACTGGTGTCTCATACTCTGATTAGCTGATCTAGCCCACTCGAATGAGGGTGGCTGGTTTAAAAGGCTGATGATGCTTAGAATTAAACTTCCTGTTTGTGATAAAACGTGTTTTTAGAAAGGCAGGACATTCCAGAGTGCTTCACAACTAATGAAGTACTTTTGAAGTGTGTCTAAATTTTACTGGAAGGAAAGGCAGAAGGCAATTTCCCATGGTAATAAAATAAAAGAATAGACGGTCTGCTTTTTGGTGATGCTTTCTGGTAGGTAAGTGTTAACCAGGACACCAGGAAGGCGTCCCTGCTTTTCTTTAAACTGTATCAGGGAAGCTTTTACTTCCACCTTAGTAGCTAGAAGATGCCTCACTTTAACAGCTCAATGAAGGAACAGCAAGTTTAATAGTTTACCATTCTCTCAGTACTATACTAAATTGACAGCCTTGAATGTGTTTTTAAAGTTTTGGAGAGAAGTTTGAATCCACAACCTTCTGAATCTGTATAATCAATGCACACAGGCTGAAATCTGGAAATGGGCACCAGCAATTGTATCGATAAATCAAAATGTGAGACATTACCTATCAAGTTAAAATACATCAATATATTTCTCAGATTTTGACTGAGGTTTGTGCAAAAGAAATCAACAAAGAATTATATCTTTGTCAATACAAAGAAATAAAATATAATTATTGAAGCTCTGTAGGTGACTATACTATTAATACAGATCTACAACCATTATTTTACTTCCTTTGCACATTGTATGTTATATGAAAACATATGTAATTCAGTAATATTTTTATTCCGATAGCATAACCTCCTTTCGGTATTAATTTTAAAAGTCCTGATTTCTGTTGCAAAGGGATTCAAGCCATGTTAGTGGAGGTCTTCGATTCCAGATATCAGCACAAAAGAGTGCAGGATTAGTCTGTAATCTCTGACTAATGTCTGTTTATATGCAAGTCAAATAGTTTTGATTCACTGCAAAAGTTGAGTTCAGAATTCAACTTTAATGTAACAGTAGCAGATTTTGATCTTGCTTCTAATGCTAAATATAAATATAAACCCATAAAGCCCTATTTTAAAATCTATTGCAGTTAAATGATTAGCAGATTCCAAAGGTCAGGTTACACCCTTAGTCTTATAATACACTCTATTTTCAGGATGTTCATGTTTTATTTTGCCTCAATTTAAATTAATTTTGTTACACCAGGAATTCTACAGAATATGTAGATATAAATGTTAAACATAAGAGATTCTGCAGATGTTGGAAATCCAGAGTAACACACACAAAATGCTGGAGGAACTTAGCAAGTCAGGCAGCATCTATGGAAAGGAATGAAGAGTCAATGTTTCAAGCTGAGACCCTTAGTTACTTCTTCAGACCCAATGAAGGGTCTTAGCTGAAATGCTGACTCTTTATTCCTTTGCATAGATGCTGCCTGACCTGCTGAGCTCCTCCAGCATTTTGTGTGTGTTACATAGTTTTAAATGTATAGTTTTATTTAGATTTGCAAAATTATTAACCAATTTATAAATTCAGCACCATCATCTTATATAATAACAGCAGCGTGCATTATTAAAGACCTCCAGCACCCAGGGCATGCCCTTTTCTCATTGTTACCATCAAGCAGGAGGTACAGAAGCCTGAAGGCACACACTCAGTGATTCAGGAACAGTTTCTTTCCCTCTGCCATCCAATTCCTAAATGGACATTGAACCCGTGAACTCTACCTCACTTTTTTAGGATATAAGATTTCTGGGTTTTTTGCATGATATTTAATCTATTCAATATATGTGTACTGTAACTGATTGATAGATTTTTTCTTCTTCTTCTTCTATATCATTTCTTGCATTGAACTGCTGCTGCTAAGTTAACAAATTTCACGTCACATGCCGGTGATAATAAACCTGATTCTGATTCTGATTCTGCCCTGTAACTGGAAGTAGATTTAGAAACATAGAAACATAGAAAATAGGTGCAGGAGTAGGCCATTCGGCCCTTCGAGCCTGCACCGCCATTCAGTATGATCATGGCTGATCATTCAACTCAGAACCCTGTACCTGCTTTCTCTCCATACCCCCTGATCCCTTTAGCCACAAGGTACATATCTAACTTCCTCTTAACTATAGCCAATGAACCGGCCTCAACTGTTTCCTGTGGCAGAGAATTCCACAGATTCACCACTCTCTGTGTGAAGAAGTTTTTCCTAATCTCGGTCCTAAAAAACTTCCCCTTTATCCTTAAACTCGTTCTGGACTTCTCCAACATCGGAAACAATCTTCCTGCATCTAGCCTGTCCAATCCCTTTAGAATTTTATATGTTTCAATAAGATCCCCCCTCAATCTTCTAAATTCCAGGGGGTATAAGCCTAGTCGATCCAGTCTTTCTTCATATGAACGTCCTGCCCTCCCAGGAATCAATCTGGTGAACCTTCTCTGTACTCCCTCTATGGCAAGAATGTCTTTCCCCAGATTAGGGGACCAAAAATGCACACAATATTCTAGGTACGGTCTCACCAAGGCCTTGTACAACTGCAGTAGAACCTCCCTGCTCCTGTACTCAAATCCTTTTGCTATGAATGCCAACATACCATTTGCCTTTTTCACCGCCTGCTGTACCTGCATGCCCACCTTCAATGATTGGTGTACAATGACACCCAAGTCTCGTTGCATCTCCCCTTTTCCTAATCGGCCACCGTTCAGATAATAATCTGTTTTCCTGTTCTTGCAACCAAAGTGGATAACCTCACATTTATCCACATTAAATTGCACCTGCCATGAATTTGCCCACTCACCTAACCTATCCAAGTCACCCTGCATCCTCTTAGCATCCTCCTCACAGCTAACACCGCCGCCCAGCTTCGTGTCATCCGCAAACTTGGAGATGCTGCATTTAATTCCCTCGTCTAAATCATTAATATATATTGTAAACAACTGGGGTCCCAGCACTGAGTCTTGCGGTACCCCACTAGTCACTGCCTGCCATTCTGTAAAGGTCCCGTTTACTCCCACTCTTTGCTTCCTGTCTGCCAACCAATTCTCTATCCACATCAATACCATACCCCCAATACCATGTGCTTTAAGTTTGCACACTAACCTCCTGTGTGGGACCTTGTCAAAAGCCTTTTGAAAATCTAAATATACCACATCCACTGGCTCTCCCTTATCCATTCTACTAGTTACATCTTCAAAAAATTCTATAAGATTTGTCAGACATGATTTTCCTTTCACAAATCCATGCTGACTTTGTCTGATGATTTCGCCTCTTTCCAAATGTGCTGTTATCACATCTTTGATAACTGACTCTAGCATTTTCCCCACCACCGATGTCAGACTAACCGGTCTATAATTCCCCGGTTTCTCTCTCCCTCCTTTTTTAAAAAGTGGGGTTACATTAGCCACCTTCCAATCCTCAGGAACTAATCCAGAATCTAAGGAGTTTTGAAAAATTATCACTAATGCATCCACTATTTCTTGGGCTACTTCCTTAAGCACTCTGGGATGCAGACCATCTGGCCCTGGGGACTTATCTGCCTTTAATCCCTTCAATTTACCTAACACCACTTCCCTACTCACATGTATTTCCCTCAGTTCCTCCATCTCACTAGACCATCGGTCCCTTACTATTTCCGGAAGATTATTTATGTCCTCCTTAGTGAAGACAGAACCAAAGTAGTTATTCAATTAGTCTGCCATGTCTTTGTTCCCTATGATCAATTCACCTGTTTCTGACTGTAAATGACCTATATTTGTCTTGACCAATCTTTTTCTTTTCACGTATCTATAAAAGCTTTTACAGTCAGTTTTTATGTCCCCTGCCGGCTTTCTCTCATAATATTTTTTCCCTTTCCTAATTAAGCCCTTTGTCCTCCTCTGTTGATCTCTGAATTTCTCCCAGTCCTCAGGTGTGCTGCATTTTTTTGCTAATTTATATGTTTCTTCTTTGGACTTGATACTATCCCTAATTTCCCTTGTCAGCCACGGGTGCACTACCTTCCCTGGTTTATTCTTTTGCCAAACTGGGATGAACAATTGTTGTAGTTCATCCATGCGATCTTTAAATGCTTACCATTGCATATCCACCATCAACCCTTTAAGTATCATTTGCCAGTCTATCTTAGCTAATTCACATCTCATAACTTCAAAGTTACCCTTCTTTAAGTTCAGAACCTTTGTTTCTGAATTAACTATGTCACTCTCCATCTTAATGAAGAATTCCACCATATTATGGTCACTCTTACCCAAGGGGCCTCGCACGACAAGATTGCTAACTAACCCTTCCTCATTGCTCAATACCCGATCTAGAATGGCCTGCTCTCTAGTTGGTTCCTCAACATGTTGGTTCAGAAAACCATCCCGCATACATTCCAAGAAATCCTCTTCCTCAGCACCCTTACCAATTTGGTTCATCCAATCTATATGTAGATTGAAGTCACCCATTATAACTACTGTTCCTTTATTGCACGCATTTCTAATTTCCTGTTTAATGCCATTCCCAACCTCACTACTACTGTTAGGTGGTCTGTAAACAACTCCCACCAGCATTTTCTGCCCCTTAGTGTTATGCAGCTCTATCCATATCGATTCCACATCCTCCAGGCTAATGTCCTTCCTTTCTATTGCGTTAATCTCCTCTCTAACCAGCAATGCTATCCCACCTCCTTTTCTTTCCTGTCTATCCCTCCTGAATATTGAATATCCCTGGATGTTGAGCTCCCATCCTTGGTCACCCTGGAGCCATGTCTCTGTGATCCCAACTATATCATATTCATTAATAACTATCTGCACATTCAATTCATCCACCTTGTTACGAATGCTCCTTGCATTGACACACAAAGCTTTCAGGCTTGTTTTTACAACACTCTCAGCCCTTATACAATTATGTTGAAAAGTGGCTCTTTTTGCTTTTTGCCCTGGATTTGCCTGCTTGCCACTTTTACTTTTCACCTTACTACTTTTTGCTTCTACCCTCATTTTACACCCCTCTGTCTCTCTGCACTTGTTCCCATCCCCCTGCCACATTAGTTTAAAGCCTCCTGAACAGCAGTAGCAAACGCTCCCCAGGACATTGGTTCCAGTCTAGCCCAGGTGCAGGCGGTCCTGTTTATACCGGTCCCACCTACCCCAGAATTGGTTCCAATGCCCCAGAAATTTGAATCCCTCCCCCTTGCACCATTTTTCAAGCCACGTATTCATCTGAAATATCCTCCTATTTCTACTCTGACTAGTACGTGGCACCGGTAGTAATCCAGAGATTATTGTGGTCCTACTTTTTAGTTTATCTCCTAACTCCCTAAATTCACCTTGTAGGACCCCATCCCATTTTTTACCTATATCGTTGGTACCTATGTGCACCACGACCCCTGGCTGTTCACCCTCCCGTTCCAGAATGTCCTGCAGCCGCTCAGAGACATCCTTGACCCTTGAACCAGGGAGGCAACACACCATCCTAGAGTCTTGTTTGCGGCCACAGAAACGCCTATCTATTCCCCTTACAATCAAATCCCCTATCACTATAGCTCTCCCACTCCCACCCATGGTGCAATGAACTCGGCTGCTGCTCCTTCCCCTGATGAGACATCTCCCCCAACAGTATCCAAAACAGTATATCTGTTTAGGAGGGAGATGACCTCAGGGGACTCCTGCACTACCTGCCTACTGCTACGCTGTCTAGTGGCCACCCCTTCCCTTTCTGCCTGTGTAGCCTTTACCTGCGGTGTGGCCAACTCACTGAACGTGCTATTCATGACTTTCTCAGCATCGCGGATGCTCCAGTATGAATCCAATCGCAGCTCCAGACGCTCAATGCGGTCTGCCGGAAGCTGCAGTTGGACACACTTCCTGCACACATAGTCGTCAGGGACACTGGAAGTATCCCTGATTTCCCACATGCTGCAGGATGAACAAACCTGCCATGACCTACCCAATACTTGCCTCAACTTTTGAAACTTTCTCCTTTGAGAGGAACTTACTCGGCCTTACCTCACTTGGAGTGAAGCTCGTCCTCCGCCTCTTCTCGTCGAAGCCTCTCGAGTCAAAGCCTCAAATCTCCACTCCTTCACTGGCCACTCACTCACCGGCCGCTTATTTAGATAGATAGATAGATAGATAGATAGATACTTTATTCATCCCCATGGGGAAATTCAACTTTTTTTCCAATGTCCCATACACTTGTTGTAGCAAAACTAATTACATACAATACTTAACTCAGTAAAAAAAATATGATATGCATCTAAATCACTATCTCAAAAAGCATTAATAATAGCTTTTAAAAAGTTCTTAAGACCTGGCGGTAGAATTGTAAAGCCTAATGGCATTGGGGAGTATTGACCTCTTCATCCTGTCTGAGGAGCATTGTATCGATAGTAACCTGTCGCTGAAACTGCTTCTCTGTCTCTGGATGGTGCTATGTAGAGGATGTTCAGAGTTATCCATAATTGACCGTAGCCTACTCAGCGCCCTTCGCTCAGCTACCAATGTTAAACTCTCCAGTACTTTGCCCACGACAGAGCCCGCCTTCCTTACCAGCTTATTAAGACGTGAGGCGTCCCTCTTCTTAATGCTTCCTCCCCAACACGCCACCACAAAGCAGTGATTGCTTATGTTTGGGGATGGTTGGAGATGTATTTTTTGAACAAAGTTACTAACCTGATTTTTGTACTTTCTATAGATTAGCTAAATGTGAGTTTTAGGCTATGCATGTATTCTAGTTCAGCTAATGGAAGGAGTCAAGAATTAGGTCCGATGAGCAGCTAGCCTTTATAAAGGGAAGAAATCCAAAGTGTTTGAATATCTCTTAGAAGCATGATCAATTGAACATAACTGCTGATGAATGGGCCGTTGCCGGGAGAGGTAAGGCAGCTACCATGTTCTCGCCTAGTTGGGTGAATTATCTCAGAGGAACACAGATCAGGTGTTTCACACTTGAAGCAAAAGAGCGGTACAAATATTAACCCTATGCTAACCAACAGTGACAACATTCATAAAAGCTCCGTCCTTTAATTTAGAGTTTCGTGGAATTTTGTTATTCACACTTGAAGCAAAAGAGCGGTACAAATATTAACCCTATGCTAACCAACAGTGACAACATTCATAAAAGCTCCGTCCTTTAATTTAGAGTTTCGTGGAATTTTGTTATTTATCAGAGTTGATTGTTAAAGATTAAAGATTAGTTGTATTTGTGACCTGTACATTAAAATATACAGTGATACTGTATGTGTTGTTTGCGTTAATGACCAATGCAGTCTGAGGTTACCTTCTGAGGGTGTCTGCAAGTGTCACCATGTGCCAACGTAGCATAGGCACAACTTACTAACCATAACCATATATCTTTGGAATGTGGGAGGAAACCAGAGCACCTGGAGAAAAGCCACGAGGTCACAGGCAGAACAGATAAGCTCCTTACAGACAGCAGTGGGAATTGAACTCTGATCGCTGATCGCTGGCACTATAAAGTGTTACACTACTGTGCTGCCCAGTGAAATGACAACAGTATCAGAATCAGGTTTATTATCACCGGCATGTGACGTGAAATTTGTTAATTTAACAGCAGCGGTTCAATGCAATACATAATATAGAAGAGAAAAAAATAATAAATAAGTGAGTAAATCAATTACAGTATACATATATTGAATAGATTAAAGAAAATGCAAACACAGAAATACTGTATGTTAAAAAAGTGAGGTAGTGTCCAAAGCATCAATGTCCATTTAGGATTCGGATGGCAGAGGGGAAGAAGCTGTTCCTGAATCGCTAAGGGTGTGCCTTCAGGCTTCTGTACCTCCTTCCTGATGGTAACAGTGAGAAAAGGGCATGCCCTGGATGCTGGAGGCCCTTAATAATGGATGTTGCCTTTCTGAGATACCACTCCCTGAAGATGTCCTGGGTACTTTGTAGGCTAGTACCCAAAATGGAGCTGACTAAATTTATAGCCCTCTGCAGCTTCTTCCAGTCCTGTGCAGTAGCCCCTCCATTCCAGACAGTGATGGAGCCTGTCAGAATGCTCTCCAACAGTACACCTATAGAAGTTTTTGAGTGTATTTATTGACATGCCAAATCTCTTCAAACTCCTAACGAAGCATAGCCATTGTCTTGCCTTCTTTATAACTACATTAATATGTTGGGACCAAGTTAGATCCTTGGAGATCTTGACACCCAGGATCTTGAAACTGCTCACTCTCTCCACTTCTGATCCCTCTATGAGGACTGGTATGTGTTCCTTCATCTTACTCTTCCTGAAGTCCTACAATTAGCTCTTTTGTCTTACTGACGTTGAGTGCCAGGTTGTTGCTGTGGCACCACTCCACTAGCTGGCATATCTCATTCCTGTATGCCCTCTCATCACCACCTGAGATTCTACCAACAATGGTTGTATCATTAGCAAATTTGTAGATGGTATTTGAGCTATGCCTAGCCACCCAGTCATGTGTATACAGAGAGTAAAGCAGTGGGCTAAGCACAAACCCTTGAGGTACACCAGTGCTGATTGTCAGCGAGGAGGAGATTTTATCACCAATCTGCACAGATTGTGGTCTTCTGGTTAGGAAATCGAGGATCCAATTGCAGAGTGAGGTATAGAGGCCCAGGTTCTCTAACTTCTCAATCAGGACTGTGGGAATGATGGTATTACCTGCTGAGCTATAGCCAATGAACAGCATCCTGACGTAGGTGTTTGTGTTGTCCAGGTGGTCTAAAGCCGTGTGGAGAGCCATTGAGATTGCATCTGCCATTGACCTATTGTGGCAGCAGGCAAATTACAATGGGTCCAGGTCCTTGCTGAGGCAGGAGTTCAGTCTAGTCATGACTAACCTCTCAAAGCATTTCATCACTGTCGATGTGATTTGAAGAAGTTAAAACATAATTTTAGTAGCAGCTTCAAATGTGATATCTTGGTTTTCAGAAATAGTATGGTGATGCTGCCCTTTGAAAGACATCTTGAATTAGTGCCAGGTACCACCCAGTTTTTACTTCAATGCAGATTTCTCAGTAAAAGCCTTCTCATTATTATCATCTTTTTTCTCCAAAATATCTGCCTTTCCATGATTAACCTTTTGAAGAGTCGAGCTTTGGTACAGACAGCAGGCATTAATTCTCCAATCTTTCTGGCTTTGGTGGAAAGAAAGATATGGCTACACTGTTAGCCCACCCTCCACCCTGTGCCCCCATTACTTTTGTTGAGTTACCAGTGAAGCTGGTCTGAGCTTGTACATCACTAAATTAATTTTGCTCACTCTGATCTGCCAGTGATACATGAGCCATTGAGATATGCCTGAACTTCCACACTTCCACTTCAAATGAGGAATGTATATTAAACATGAAAGAATTGTGCAAGTAATTAGTGAGGTAGGGCTACTGCCATCAAATCCCTAATGAACTAAAAGAAAGTCAGCAGTTGTATAGAATACTATCAGCAGGTGATAGGGAATAACAGCGATGAAGCAATGACCCTGCAAAATATCCCTATTGTGATCTGTAGATGCACTTATGGAGAGAAATTGGCTTATGTTTTGAATCTCCCAATGCTAACTGGAGAATACTAAAATAGTGAAAGCCTAAAGTAGCACCATCATACAAATTTTTAGCAAAAATTCCTGTAGAAAGAGCCATAGTGCAGCTACTGTCTGTGCACTCGACTTTAATCATCAGTGACACATCTCTTCTGTTATTCCCAGTAAAATTATGTTATCCACCACTGCAGTAAATCCAATATATTGGACAATGAAAGCACGGACAGTGTACGTCATATGCAACCTGATACCACGAGAAACCCTTTCTTGCACTTACAGTTCCTCCTCCTTTGCCAATTCCAGACCTAATAGAACTTTCAATGTGCCTTTCTCATGGTGTTGTTATAACTTGCAGCTGAAGCATGTGATCTGGAGATAGGCTGCTGTCTCAACAGTATATTAGCTTGATATGAAGTCAATGTATTATCTCTGGAATATGGTGTGCTGTAATAGTAATGAGCTAACGAAACATAATAACTGTAATATATATCTTTATTCCAGTAACACATAGCCTTAACTTCACATTACAGCAAATTAATAAAATTTGTGGAATGGAACGTAAGTGATTGGTTAATTCAAACAAGAAATTACTGATTGGTTTTTAAAAGACGTTGCATTTATAGAGCATCTTTCATGCCCACATGAAATTTTAAAGTGTATATCGGTTATGAATTATTTCTGAAATGTGATGATTGCATAGCAAAATCCCACAAACAGTGATGAGGTAAATGAAGTGCCAGTCTGCTTTAGTTTAGGGAAACACGTTGGGCAAGACATTGTGAATCCTCACAAAACTTCTCCAAATTATGGCAGGAGGTATTTTGTACAAGCACTTCAACATTTTATCTGAAATATAGTGCCCCGAATAAGCAGCATTCCTCAGTTCCGCACTGCCCTCAGGCTGGGGTGAATAGTCTGAGTTGACTCAACATGGAGTTGAGTCAAAAATCCTGTGACACTGCTGCAGCTGAATACATTTGCTTGTCATACACGTGTTCAAAAGGAGCATGTCTGCATGAAGTTAAATTTATTGAATGAAAATCAATACTTTCATTGAATGAATGAAAAAATACTTTCTTAAAGGCAGAATTATGTCCAGTATGATTGTAGCGCCAGATCCAAATTACTTGTAACCACTAGTGCAGGGGCCTGCAGAGATTTAACTAGAAGCCTCTCAAACTCTTGAAACTTTTTCCGTAGAGCATTAAGCACAAATGTGGATGAAGGGTCTCAGCCTGAAACATCGACTGTTTATGCCTCTCTCTTCATGCTGCTGAGTTCCTCTAGCATGTTGTGTTTGCTGCTCTGGATTTCCAATATTTGCAGAACCTCTCGTGTCCCTGAAGCATTGCTCAGCTGTGCAGCCTCATATATCACATGACGTTTTATGGAATATTTACAGAATATTTACCAAGGTGCAGAAATCAAATGGAAAATTAGATGGCGTATTGGCAAATGGAATTTAATCCCAATAAGTGTGAGGTTATGTGATTGGTGGATGGTGTGCAATTCTGCATGCTGCACTAAAAAAAGGAATGTGATTGTGCTGGAAAGAGTACAGTAAAGATTCTTCGCAATGTTGCCTGGACTGGAGGATCTTAGTTACAGGACTGGATAGGCTGGGCTTGTTTTCCCTGGAGTAATGGAGGCTGAGAGGTGACCTGACAGAAGTAAATAAAACTTCAAGAGGCACAGATGGTGTTAGAGTGATTTTAGCACATGTAGCAATTAACTTTAACAAACTTCAGCCACCAGCCTTTAGATTTGAATATGCATTGAAGATTAAATTTAAATTGCTGCTCAGAACAGTAAAATACAGACCAGACAGACCAGGAAACAGGCATTTAACTAATTGTCTACATATGCATAAACCCATTGCATGAACTACATATGCATGCAATATCCCATTGCATTAATATAACAGTAGCTAGTACTTAACTTGGGTGTGATGGTGGGAAGACCCAGGCATTTGAAACTGTTACATGTAGTTCAAAGGAAGCAATGTAAATATAGATTTGATTGAATTATCCTGAAATTCTCTTTGATCTTCAGCATATAAAATGTTGTTTAGTGTTAGGTCAAGCAGACCTCTTACAACAACAGATAGCATACTTAGGTTGAATTATCAACTTGGTCAAAGACATTCTTTGGTCGGCCCGAAACTTGATGGTCTACCAGCACATGGAGATGTCCGTGGGGGAATGCTGCCGACTGGCAAATTCTCGGCTGCAGGAGTACGTGCTGAGGGACGCACTCAAACTCGGTGCAGCCACCGCAAGGGCCCGGTGGGGAAGGACCACAGTCTAGGGTCCTTCTCCCGTGGGAGCTGAGGGTAGGGGGGTGGGGTGTATACCCCTCAACAAAGGAGTGTTAATATGGAATAACAGAGTGCCACGTGTGATGCACCATCAATAACTCTAGGAGACTGGAAGTGAACGATAGGCTTTTATTAACAGCGAAAAGGGAGCACGACATGTTGAAGGCTGTGGGAGGAGCAGTGCCCCAATCGCCTTTATACAGGGGTCTGTGGGAGGAGCCCCAGGAGCAGTCAGCAGAGGGGCATGTCCAGACAGGTAAACATAGTTTACCACAAGGTAGGTGGCGAAAAGTGTGAAAATGTAAAGACCGTAATGGAAACATTTGTAAAGGATTAAGAGTCATTGAATGGTTTATTGTATATAATTTTATTTTTGAATAAAGTATATTTTGATTTAAAAAATCATTTTACTATGGTACAGGCATCAAAAACAAGAGGGTCTTAAAAGATTTAAGGTGAGAGGAAGGAGTTCTACGGAGAACTTGAGGGGAAAATTTCTTACATTGAGAGTGATTGATATTTGGAATTCAGTGCAAAAGGAGATTCTGTTATCAGATCTAATGACCATGTTCAGACAACACCTAGAATGATACTGTATTAGGCAAGGCACAGATATGGACCTAGTGGTAAATATATGTCAGCATAAACATAATAGACCAGAGGGCTCATTCCTCTGGTGCAGAGATGAATCCTGCTTTACGTTGATTGATAACATTTGACAAGTAGATTGTTTTGATTTTTTTTCTTTTTGACCAGCTCCTTGAGGATGACTAAGTTCTGTGGATTCGGATGTGGTTTATGAAGCCAGCTTGGGATTTACAGACCCTTCATTAGGTGCATTTGAAGCTGTATGTTTGAGCATGTGATTATGTGGGAGATTAATAATAAAAGTACTTTGATAATAAATGTACTTTATTATCAATAAATATGATATGTTTTTCTCACTGACTGTGACTCACTTAAATAATTTCCTGTGTCTAACTGGTCCAAAGTTCAAAGCTCAAAATAAATTTATTACCAAAGTGCATATATGTCACCATATACAACCTTGAGGTTTATTTTCTTGCGGCATTTGCAGTAAGTACAAAGCCAATTTTGGAACTTTTGGTGTTGGGACACAAGAGATGTGGCCTACACATTGCACCAGACTGATTGAAATTAGGGCTGCAATGTTAGGTCTGTTAGCCTCAAAAGAGGAACTGATACAGATTTGCTGACTGTCCTTGGATTTGTAGCACTCTGTGGAAAGAGTATTGGTGATAACTCTCTAATGCATTAAGGTGTCCATGGCTGACAGTCCATATCTTTGCACATGTGGCAGCACAAGTATTACTGTTGCCCAGAAAATCTTGAATCATATTTGAAACTTTAATCTCAAGCCATCTTTTCCTCAGATTTCCAAGGACTATACCGGCACAGTGAAGGTGGTGCCCCCCTTTGCTTAGATATGGCTTCAGAATGTTGATAGTGAGACACTATTTTGGGAATTGGTGGCGGAGAATTCTTGTGCAGAAAGAGGAAAAGGGATAGCTTAGTAGAGGAATTTTGTTAAATGGATCGTTACTGCAAAGCCCGTTTCCATAAGACCATAAGACAAAGGAGCAGAGGTCGGCCATTTGGCCCATCGAGTCTGCTCTGCCATTTCATCATGAGCTGATCCAATCTTCCCTTTAGTCCCATTCCCCCACCTTCTCACCATAACCTTTGATGCCCTGACTACTCAGATACCTATCAAGCTCTGCCTTAAATGCACTCAATGACTTGAACTCCACTGCCGCCTGTGGCAACAAATTCCATAGATTCACCACTCCTAGTTTCATAGTTTCCTTGGTGATTCAGTGAATTCGTTGATGGTGACTTGGAACTCAACTTCCAAGCACATACACTAGCATTGCCTGGGCACTGCAGCTCAATAACTAAAGTTAAAGGGACCTTAATTCTTCCATGGAGATGCTGTAATTTCCAAGTTTCCCATTTTTGCTCCACTTCAGCAGAGATCTTGTTCAAGAAGAGGTGCAGCTTTGCAGCTACAACGGTTAAGAGAAATGTTTAGTTGACGATTCAGCCTTCTTGACACTAATCAGACCTAAGAGTAGCAGATGTTATGGACGATGATTTGGAATGTAGCTTGCCTTGTATTGTGTACCAGTCTTGGAATGGATACCTATTTCTGAGGCCAGCCAAATTTCTCCAGCCTCATGGGGAAACCTTTATAAGGCATTGGTCAGATCTCATTTGGAATGTTGAGACCAGTCTTGGGCCATAATAGCTAAGAAAGGATGTGCTGGCGTACGAGAGGGTCAACAGGAGGTTAATGAGAATGATCCTAGGCGTGAAAAGGTTGAAGAAGAATGAGGAGTGTTTTATGGCTCTGTCTTTGTACTTGCTGGAGTTTATAAGAATAGTTGGTGGGGATCTCATTGAAATTTATTGAACATTGAAAGGCCTAGGTAGACTGGACATGGAGAGCATATTTCCAATACTGAGAAAGTCTAGGACCAGAGGGCACACCCTCAGAATAGCAGGACATCCTTCTAGAACAGAGATGAGGAGGAATTTCCTTAGCAGACGGTGGTGAATTTGTGGAATTCATTGTCATAGATGGCTGTGGAGACCAACCCATTTAAAGCAGAGGTTGATTAGTAAGAGTATCAAAGGTTTCAGGAAGAAGGCAGGAAAGTAGGGATGAGAGGGAAAGTATATCAGCCATAATCAAATGGCAGAGCAGACTTGATGGGCCAAATGACTTAATTCTGCTCCTATGTCTATGATTTTATCTCTGTTTTTGAGTGATGGAGTGAGCATATGAAGTAGTTGATTTTGTCTAGGAATCGTTGCATCTAAATGAATGAAACTCACTTTGTAGTCAGGAAACAAATCTTTTGGCATTGTGAGGAGCCTATTCAGATGGACCCTTGCAATGACTTTTACTTTGACCAACAGCAGGGAGATCTCTCTATAGTTATGGTCATCTGCTGCCTTGACAGCCTCACTATTAAAGAATCTTTGAGTTCTCTTGGCATATCCTACTCTTCCCAGAAGCGTCTGTGTAATGTATTTAATATTTTGAAAATATTTGATAATATTGTACATAGGTAATATTGTACATACCCGGAGACGTGTGAGGTGGTACACTTTGGAAGGACAAACTCCAAGGCAGAGTACAAAGTAAATGGCAGGATACTTGGTAGTGTGGAGGAGCGGAGGGATCTGGGGGTACATGTCCACAGATCCCTGAAAGTTGCCTCCCAGGTAGATAGGGTAGTTAAGAAAGCTTATGGGGTGTTAGCTTTCATAAGTCGAGGGATTGAGTTTAAGAGTCGCGATGTAATGATGCAGCTGCATAAAACTCTAGTTAGGCCACACTTGGAGTACTGTGTCCAGTTCTGGTCACCTCACTATAGGAAGGATGTAGAAGCATTGGAAAGGGTACAGAGGAGATTTACCAGGATGCTGCCTGGTTTAGAGAGTATGGATTATGATCAGAGATGAAGGGAGCTAGGGCTTTACTCTTTGGAAAGAAGGAGGATGAGAGGAGACATGATAGAGGTGTACAAGATATTAAGAGGAATAGACAGAGTGGACAGCCAGCGCCTCTTCCCCAGGGCACCACTGCTCAGTACAAGAGGACATGGCTTTAAGGTAAGGGGAGGGAAGTTCAAGGGGGATATTAGAGGAAGGTTTTTCACTCAGAGAGTGGTTGGTGCGTGGAATGCACTGCCTGAGTCAGTGGAGGAGGCAGATACACTAGTGAAGCTTAAGAGAATACTAGACAGGTATATGGAGGAATTTAAGGTGGGGGGTTATATGGGAGGCGGGGTTTGAAGGTCGGCACAGCATTGTGGGCCGAAAGCCCTGTCATGTGCTGTACTATTCTATGTTCTATGTTCTATATTGTTTGATTAAGTATTCTTGTATGTTTACATAATTCACTACGGGTTATATGTAAGAGTATGTGAATAGCATACGTTATTATGCCACCACATCATATGTAAGTGCCTCACTAAAGAAAAATTAAGTAGACACATTTATCCCGGCTCCTGTGGTTTTCTTTTGGTTAGTTTCTGGAGATACAAAGCATAACGGTAGCAACAAATGTGATGAACTATACAGGGAATAGAAAAACTTAAAAAGTAAAGTTACAGTCTCAAAAACAGCACTAATCTGCATGCTGCTGATGAAAAATATGATAATGATGAGTGTAACACAGAACTAGGCAGTATTGAGATTTACAGTATGAAAACTAACAAGAGATAAGGAATGTGGCTTACACCAGAAATGAACAGGGGTTGCCTGATGTGGGGATTGTGAGTTATTGCACCATCCAAGCTGAGAGCTAAAGTGTTGGAGGAGCTACATGTCAGTATTCTAGGCGTTGTCAAGATGAAAGCATTGGCTCGATGCTTTGTCCGGTGTCCTGGGATAGATCAGCAGATTGAGCAGCTTGCTATGCACTGTTCGGTATGCTAACAAGTCCAGAAGATGCCAAGAGCAGCAGCTCTCCATCCCCAAGAATGGCCTGCATTTCCTGGGCAGACGATTCATAGTCACACATTTCTTGTTATTATGGATGCAGCTACAAAGTGGCCAGAAGTGTTCCCAATAGCCTCCACGACAGTTTCACACATCAGTAATGTGTTGAAAAGCCTCTTCTCAAGGACTGGTGTTCCAAAACATTTAGTCAATGACAATGGACCATGTTCTTTGTGGAACTGTGTCAGTCATTCCTGAAAATGAACGGAATAAGATATATTACAACTGCACCGTACCATCCAGCTACAAATGGCTTATTGGAAAGGTTCGTCCAGAGTCTACAGGATGCACTGTGAGCAATGTCAGCTGAGACACTACACTGACACTGAATCAGAAGCTCGCCAATATTCTCCTTGCATATCGCAATGCAGCATACTCCGCAACCAGCAACTCACCAGCTCTGCTGTCCCTGGCTCGTCCCTTGCGTTCACGCTTGGATCTCCTCAAACCCAATCTCAGAGGTAGTATGCAGGACAAGCAGTCCTGGTGAGGGACTACACAGGTGATCAGAAGCAGGTATTTGAAAGGATTAAAGACAGAGATGGACCAGTCTCTTACACAGTGGAGATGGCGCCTGATAGCATCTGGAGACAACACGTCATTCAGTTTAGAACAGAGTTAATTGTTAGAGAAGAGAGTTATCAGAATCCTGCAATCCCAGAGTCGACTCCTACAACCAACATGGAGGAGATCCCAGAACCTAAGATTGCTTCACAGCCATTAGTCTCATTTGCAAAGTACAGTGACCACCCCCCCCCCCCACCCCCGTCAGGATAAGAAATCCTCCACAGTGATTAAATCTTTAGGCCTGAATGGACAATTTAAAATTTATTATGTTGTGTACGTCTAGGTATTTATATTTTTAAGATGACGAGAGCAGTACGTTATATGTGTGAGTTGAGATGTATTCTGTATTGAGTTGGAGTTTATAGCTAAGCAGGGATGAGTGTAGTGTAATAGTATTTCAGTAATATTTGAATAACACTGTAAATATACTTTTTGATTAAGCACACTTGTTTGTTTACATAATTCATTATGGGTCATCTATAAGAAGTACGTGAATGGCAAATGTCATTATACTACCAACATCATATGAGTGTGCTTCACCAAAGAAAAGCTAAGTAGACAGGTTCACCCCAGCTCCTGCGTTTTTCCTTCGATTATTTCCTGGAATTACTAAACATTAACAGTCTGTGCTCCTCTCAGCAAAGACATAGAAATTCAGCAGGGATTAAATCTGCTTCTGAAGTCTCGTTTCCTTTTATTATTGACAAGTGGCCTTTTTCACGTGCTAATCTGGGACCACATAGTATGCTGTAGGATGGAATCAAGGACACTGGTGTTGAGAACAGCATTACAGTTCTTCAACATATTCTTTCTAGTGGGCACTTGCTGCCAGTTTGGATTTATTTATCTCTCCTCCTCTCCTGGTTCTCAGTGGGTGGGTCTTTGGGTGCTCAGGCTGTGGATGCTGATGGAATGATTTCTGAAGAACCTAGGCAAGTCATAGCTTTCAGTGAATTGATGGATCTCCTGTGTTCTTATTACCCAGCATCTGTTCTTTATGTCAAATGTTTTCTTCTGAATCTTCCCCTTCAGATACCTGTAGATTTTTTTTCCTCCCCCCCCTTGAGGGCTATGTTTTCCCATCTACTGATAAGCAGCTTTAAATAAGTGATTTGCTTTAGTGGGTCTCAGTCACCTTGCCTAATGAGGTTTCAGTACAGTTGAAAAATATGTAAATCAATTTAGTAACTGACCATGATTAGTCAAAATCTTCAACTTGAATTTCAAAATGCTTCATAATACAGTTCTTATTATACAGCTTAGATATAAGTGCTGTAATTACCTGTTTATTGCATTGACTTTGATGCACATTATTATTAGGTAGTATGAGTTCAGCTCTGAAAGCCTTATGCAAATCTGTTAATACATAAGACTGCAAGAAGCCTCTTATGCTGGAACCAGGTTAGACAGGAGACATCAGATTAATATTTGATCATGAAGAAGGACCCTTAATCAGATTTAGTTATTTTACAGCTGAGTGTTGCTGCAATTATAATAATTGTTCTAAATATGTTGTTTATCTTTATCTGTGGCTTTAGGTATAATCTTGCATCACAAAGCCTTCTCAATGATAGAGTGCAAAGGCTTCGTAACAGAGACGTGTGCACAAACCCAATTAATATTACAAGTACAGTCTGAGGAGTTTAACAACCAGGCAGAAAGTGTGTCGTGCTTAAGTGGGAAACCACTTGAATGATCAAAATGAGGTAAAGAAGTCTCAACCCTTAATAATCCTTTTCTCAAGAAAGTCATGAATCCTTTGAGATGAAATTGAAATCAGAGAAATATATCAGAAAGAGAAGCCTTCCTTCAATCTGAGTTAAAAAGAATCTTGAACTGATCTTAAATGCAAACTATAGATTTGATTTTGGAAAACTCCCTTTTGTTTTTTGTTTCACTCCTGACTTTCTTCAGCTATCCTAATTTTATTAAACCTGATTTGATAATTTAAAGGAAAGAATCTTTGTCTCTCTTGTCACCAATCAACAGACTATTAACCAGTAGCATAGTCATAAAATCTAACCAGTCTTTGACCTAGTGGACTATAACATTCTTTTCTCATTGCTGGTGAGCAGCGAAGAAGTTCACCAAATACATTTTAATTATGTACTTTGAGAGAGGAGATGATTGCATTTTGGCTTCACATTAATAAAATCAATAGTAGCTTGTATGTGGTATGAAAATAAATGTTAAGAGTGAGAAGATTAGCAAAAGCTGATATTGGAAAAGACTTCTTCAAATGCTTTATTGTAAACAAAGTAACAAAAATACAAAGAAGCCATTGCAATATTAAGTAGAATAAAATTAATTAGTTGATTTAATTTGAAGTTAAGCTAGTGATTGATTATGGTTCTGCAATATAAGATTGGAGGCAGAGCCATGTTAATCATTTCTAGCTGCTGGTCAGCATCTGAAAACAAAATGCTGTAAAGAGAACATTACCATTTCTTTTGACAGGCACAGATGCCATCCTTTTCAGATTACATATTCTCTTAAATTAATTCAGAGCAGACTACAACACTAGAATGTTTGTAGAATATTTTATTGTTAGACAGATCTATCTCTCTCGGGAGTGGACTGGGGGGTCATCATTCTAAGTTCACTTTATTTGTACTGAAGGTCCACTCAGTTAGGTGGTTTTTGCCACAATGTATGTATCACTTTGATGGTTCACTTCCCATTTCCCTATGCACCATGTTAATGGATTCTTCAGTTGTTAACTGTGATAATTTACTATTGGAATGGGCTAATAATCTAGCTTCCCTTGCATGGGTAGAAAGCTGTGGATCTCCATTATGGTCAAAGCACAGACTGGTATAGGCTATTCCAGGCTGGTCCCACTTTCCCAAAATGGTTCTCTACTCCACATATAGTCTTTAGGATGAGAGCTTTCAGCATGCCAATTGTTATGTTCATGCATGTGAAGGAGTAATGTTAAACAAAACTTGTTTTACTGTCGATCTCTTGTTTAAAATATGTATATTTATAAGTAACTTAAATTACTTTGTGGACAATAGCTTAAGTCAAATGGAAATTTTTAAAACAGTTGTTTTCTTTCCTATTGGAAAAAAACTGCTTTTGGAGAAAAAACTGACAAACAAGTTGCAGAACTGAGGTAATAGCTTTTTATCATCGGGTCCATATTTTACATTTTCCATCATTTTTTAAACCTCTGAAAGTTGATGTTTTCTTAAAAGTAATCACTAATCTCTGGAGATTTATTAGGTCCATTGTGAACAGCTGAGTTGTTAGAGAAACAAATCTTGGTGACAAATGACTTTGGCTAAATATCCTGAGGAAAATATCATTCAAAATAAAATACTTTAATCAACATATGTGGTGATATGATTTTCAAGGCAAGGCATGAAACAAAGATAAAATATTTTGTGCTGCTTGAACAGCCACTTTCTTCAGCTGCATTTAAGCTAAGCTTATGTGTCCTTTAGGAAACTCTCTTGTTCTGAAATTTTAACTGGCTGAGCTCCACGGGCAAACTGCATGCCTTTTATGACTGGCATAGCAATAACTAGATTGCAAAGATATTTATGCTGTCTGTGTCTTAGCAAGATAATTAAAGGATATAAATTAATCAAGTACAATTAATTAGAAACTTTATGTTCGCAGCAGTCTTTCTTTGCATGTATAATTTATATTTATTGATTTGTTGGCTTGCATTAGCCTATGAGATAACAGTGAAAATGCATTAGAGGGGAAAATGTACAATTAGTGTAAGAGTGAACCCCAAGATAATTGATAGATCACTGTATGTTTGTGGCAAATATAAAGCTTTGTTAAGTGTCATAAGCAGATAGAATTGATGAGTGGTATTTTAGTCCATATGTTTGAGCTGATTAATGAGGTTTTTAAACCAGTGGCCTTAATGAGAAGCTGATAGGCTTTCTTGAATTTACATTTTAATTTAAAAGGGTTATGATGGAGACAGTAAATTGAGAGCATGTGAGTGAGTGGTACACTTGTCATTCCACTGCAAAGATACTGAAAGGTGCTCTTGAAAATGCACTGTTTGCCTACAATTGGACATATCTTTATGAATTTCAATAAATGAATAATTGAGTTCATTATCTGCAAAGAAACAGTTTGACCTGGGAACAACTCCTACATGACTGTCTCCATTCTAAGTGGTGGCATTATCTATTCTCTAATTTTTAAGTCTTTTGTTACATGTTAATGGGAATCTTCTTCCTCTAAGGTGGTACTGTAATAATGATTTCTTCTGTATAGAGTGCACTGTACTGTATATGTAAACAAGTAAACAACACAAATTCATAGGTGATTAAAAAATGCCTGTAGAGAAATACAGTACCTCATTACCTGCGTTGGACTAACCAACACTAAAAAGGTTTGATCAGACTTTTTCTCAAAAGAAACACTCAGTAACAAACATTATTTTCAAGGTCCTAATTATAAATAAATAATACTAGTTCTGTAAAAAAAAACAGCTAATTATCTTTCACCAATGTAGTCTCTTGAGACACATAAAAACATTTAATAATAACACTGATGTCTAGATCATTCCTTAGTTAATAAAAACACCAGTCAGAATTTAAGTTATCTTAAGTTTTCTGGTGAATAATCTAATCCATATCAATAATAATAATAAGTCAGTGTACTATAAACACCCTATCTATTAATAACCAAAAGGAACAACCACATTTATCAAAATAAGCTGAACAACTCTCTAAACCCACTGTGGTTTTGTCTAGTTTTAAACCCACTCTCTAATTTACTGAATCGGATGAAAATAAGGTGTCAAATCAGAGACAACCAAACAAATTATACCTTGACATACCTTCTATACATGGATGATTTGAAATTATAGGCTCCTTCATCAGTAAAGCCAAAGCAACTAACTCAAAGAGTAGAATTATTTTTCTAAAGATATGAACATGAACTTTGGACTAGAAAAGTGTAATAGAGCAAATTGAATATACAACAGAACTTTAGAATGTAACTGATGGATGAATAGGAAACATTTCAGTATTTAGAATATCAACAAGCAAAGAAAATAGATCAAACTTCAATAAGGGGAAAACTTTTGATAGAATCTACTTCAAGGCATTAGAAAATCTGCCAGAGTGCAATAGTAAAAATATAATAAAGGCAATAAACGTTTTTGTTATACTCATAATAACGTATTTTTGGCATAATATCTTGGTTCAAAACCGATCTGAAAAATTTACAAAGAAAAATAAGAACTTAAATGGTAAATTATGTACACTCAGTCGCATTTAGATGAACACTGCCTTAGACAGAAGAATGAGGAATAACAGACATAAAAATTTACATTACAGTCAGATAAAGCTTATAAGGATATATTTTCATCAATGAAAACAAGATTCAGCACCCCACGTGGACAAATGCAATTCTGATGTAACCAAGTACACTAAACTTAAATGAAAACACAACCCAGAAAAATGAATAAATTATCACTACAGAAGAAAAAATTAACCAATGAAAGAGCACGACACTCCATGGAAGACATCTGCATGATCTGAACAAGCAAGATGTCGAAAAAGTGTCAAATACCTGGCTCAGAATTGGAGACCTCTTCCCAAAAACATTAGGGTTTCTTGTGCTAATGCAAGACCAGGTTGGTATGACAAAAAAAGATCAAAAATACATAATAAAAGACAAATTCAGGATGATAAATTCAGAAAGTGCCAAGATAAACCAGAAACAATCCAACACATTACAAGATCCTGCAGCAGTTTAACTCAATCTGATTACTTACACAAGCACAATCAAATGACAAACAGCATTCACCAAAATTTTGCTTTAAAATAGAAATTCATGAAAGATAGATACTTCATTGATCCCAAAGGAAATTACAGTAATCACTTCCCCGGCCATAGGTTGACTCATTATAGAGCCTAATGGCGGAGAGTAAGAATGATCTTATATAGTACTCTTGGAGGCAGTGCAGTTGTCTTAGTCTATTACTAAAAGTGTTCCTCTCTTCAGCCAAGGTGGTATTCAGAGGGTAAGGAACATTTTCCAGAATTGCTGAGATTTTCTATAGGATCCTTTTTTTTCCACCACAGTGTCCAGTTTGACTCCTATAACAGAGCCAGCCTTTCTAATCAGTTTATTGAGGCTGTTGGCATCACCTGTGTTGATGCCATTGCCCCAGAACACAACCATATAGAAGATTGAACTGGTGACAACAGACTGCCAGAACATGTGAAGGAGAGACCTGCATGCTCAGTCTTCTCAGGAAGTAGAGGCGACTCTGGCCCTTCTTGTTCACAGCCTCTGTGTTGGTGCTCCACTCACGTCTGTCATCCAGGTTCACCCCCAGGTACTTGTAGGTCCTCACCACATCCATGTCCTCACCATCAATAGCATCATGGAGCAGTTCAGGCTTAGTCTTTGTGATGTGAGAGGTCAGGGCCACTGGATGGTAGTCATTCAAGACTTCTGGTTGGCTCGTCTTGGGTACTGAGACCACACATGATGAGACACCATAAATACAAGCTTGATCCAGTTTCAGAGTCAGAGTCCTACAAATTATATTACAACAGATCCATTATCACAGATAGGGAAATCCGTAATAATCATCTGGATATAATATTAAAGGATAAACAAGCAAGAACAACTTACTTAATAGATATAGCCATTACAAAAGTACATAACATACTGAAATCCATAAGTGAAAAACACCACAAATATACTGAATTAAAAGACAAAAGTAAAAGACTATGGAACATGAACAGTCTCAATAGTAATATCTACAACTGGTATCAACCCAATGTCACTACACAATAGCATTAACCAATTAGACCTACACAGAAATATTTATGTAAATCTCCAGAAAGCCACAATAATAAACACCTCTAGAATAGTCCGAAAGTTCCTTGCAATTGAGAAACGAGTGTGCTTGGCTATGCCCGTACCTCAGGTTTTACCTGCTTGAGATGAGAAAAAATAAAAATACAACAAAAGCATAATAATGAAGTGCTGGAAATTTCTCTCTAATGATTATATGTTATACACCATGTTCATACATACATGCATCATTCACGCCATGACGTTTGCTTACAAGGGTTTCATTATAGCGTCATTACATCATGTTTTCTTTTGCAGACATACTCTGAGCAGTAAGCGTGAGAGATCTTTACACAGGTTTCAGCCACTAATGGTAGGGTAGCATGCTAGCATAACAAGTGTTGGTGCCTACTCTACTAGTTATGCCAATGCTCCATACCATCAACGGAGCCTTCTGTGGAATGTAGACCCCTCTGAGGAAATGTGTTTCCCCCTTTTGTTTTCTCCCACATCCTAGATCGGCTGCTGTAAATTTTTTCAAGTACGCAGGCAAGTGATGGATTCTGGGATGAGATGATGAGAATGTAAAGAAGGTGAAAAAATAGTAATGGCCTAGGATGAGTGTAAATGGGTGGTTGATGGTCAGTGTTCATCCGGTAGGCCAAAGGCCTGTTTCTGTAATGCATCTCTCTATAATATTAAATTGTGGTCTTTCCCCGCAGAGTTCTATGCTGGCGGCACCAGCTTCAATGTGTCCTTCCGTACATAGTCCTGCACCTTGGAATCATGCATTCACTCATGTACATTTCCTTACCAATGAGTATCTGCAGGTGTCACACAGACCTAAAGTGTGACCCTCACTGAGCTGATTCTCTTCTAAGATACCATGAAGTATTGACAGGGTGGCCCTTCTCACTATCTGATAAGCGAACCCTTCCTGCTTGTTTGCAAGTTCTGATGATCCCCCTCAATGCCCTTGACAGTCTCTTCTGGCAGACATCTGTCAGGATCCACCATCTTTTATCTTCCGGCCTCAAGGAAATTCAGTGCAGGCCATTGCCTAGTGGACTTGTGGGTCAAAAGTATTTCCTTCTGCACAAATCTTTCAATAGGGAATAGATTGTACAGCTACATGTGCACTGGGGTGTGAACACGCCCTGGTGCTCGTGAACCAGATCCCCAGCTTTGAATAAATAGCCCAACTGCCTTGTGGGCAGCCTCGGGAGAGACAAAGGCTACAGGAGTAAACCCAGACAGCAAATGCAGAGTGGAGCACCTAAGGCGGCCGGATGTCATTGAACATCCTTCTGACAGCTCCTACAGCCGAGCTGGTGCCAAACGCATTGCTTCATAAGCTTTCCTTGGGACTACACTGGTGAGGCCAAGTGGGAGATCTTGATGACTGGGCATCTCAGAATCTCCATACCTTCCACTCAGGCTTGTGATGATGATCATCATCACCCATGTTTCGGGCCAAGACATCGACTGTACTTTTTTCCATAGAAGTGCAGTCGATGTCTTGGCCCGAAACATGGATTGTACTTTTTTCCATTGATGCTGCCTGGCCTGCTGAGTTTCTCCAGCATTTTGTGTGTGTTTTCTGATAGAATTTAGGGATTGAGCAACATCTAGTCCATCATGACTTTGGTTGTGGGAAATTGTGACTGACAAGTCTCTTGGGGTTTTTTGAGAACATAATAATAACAGTAAATGAGGCAATGAGTACTGTCTATGTGGATTTTAGCTAGGCCTTTGACAAGGTTTCTAAAGGCAAGCTAGTCTTGCACTGGCTTGGTTGGGATGCAGGGAGTGGTAGAAAATTGGTTTCATAATTGGTTCAGTGGTGAGGAGGTGGCCAAGAACAACTTTCCAAATTCAATGACTAAGTCTAGTTGGTTGCTACATGGCTGATGTTGGGACCTTTGCTGCTTATAATTTATATAAGCAATTTGGATGTGAATGTACAAGTTTAGTATGTTTGGAAATGATACTAAAATAATGCTGCTGTAGATAGTGTAGAAGGTTATGAAAAATTACAGTGGTATCTTGATCAGCTAGGTATGTAGGCTGAGAATTGGTGAATGGCTTTCAATCCCGATAGATGTGAGGTATTGCATTTTGGAAAATCAAACCAGGATAGTGATTTTGCAGTGAATGGTAGGGCCTTGGGGAGTGTTACAGAATAGAGAGGCCTAGAAGTGTAAGTGTGTAAGTTCTTTAGCAACATGTAAAAGCCATCTTGTGAAGTATCCACAAGCCCGCTTGACCAGGTGGACACATTGCTTCAGCTTGTTCCTGCCCCACAGAACTCATATCGGCATACCTTGACTCTGTTTTATCCCCCTAGTTCAGTCCCTTCCTAACTACATCCGTAACACTTCACACGCTCTGGATCTTTTCAATGATTTCAGGTTCCCTGGCCACCATCATCTTATTTTTACTATGGATGTCTAGTCCTTATATACCTCCATCCTCATCAGGAAGGTCTCAAAGCTTTCTGTTTTTTTCTGGACACCAGACCTAACCGGTTCCCCTCCACCACCACTCTCCTCTCCTTGCGGAACTTGTCCTTACTCTAAATAATTTCTCCTTTGGCTCCTCCCACTTCCTTCAAACAAAACAGGTAGCATGGGCACTCGCATGGGTCCCAGCTACACCTGCCTGTTTGTCAGCTACGTGGAACAGTCTATGCTCCAAGCCTACCCTGGTGACCGTCCCGCACTTTTCCTATGCTACATCGACGACTGCATTGGTGCTGCTTCCTGCACCCATGCTGAAGTTGTCGACTTCATCCACTTTGCCTCCATCTTCCATCCTGTCCTCAGATTCACCTGGTCCATTTTCAACACTACCCTCCCCTTTCCGGATCTCACTGTCTCTATCTCCGGAAGAATGTCTATTGTAAACTCATGGACTCTCACAGCTACATGGACTATACCTCCTCCCATCCTGTTATTTGTAAAAATGCCATCCTCTTCTCTCAATTCCTCTGTCTCCACCACATCTGCTCTTAGGATGAGGCTTTTCATTCTAGAACAAAGGAGATGTCCTCCTTTTTCAAAGAAAGGGGCTTCCCTTCCTCCACCATCAACACTGCCCTCAATTGCATCTCTTCTGTTTTACGCACGACTACTCTTACCCCATCCTCCCGCTACCCTACCAGGGGTGGGGTTCCACTTGTCTTTACCTACCACCCCACCAGCCTCCACATCCAGCACATAAATCTCCGAAACTTCTGCCACCTCCAATGGGATCCCACCACCAAGCACATCATTCTCTCCCCCCCCCCCCACCCATTTTCTGCTTTCCACAGGGATCACTACCTATGCAACTCCCTTATCCATTTGTCCCTCCCCACTGATCTCCCTCCTGGCACTTATCCTTGCAAGTGGAACAAGTGCTACACCTGCCCCTGCACCTCCTCCCCCACTATCATTCAGGGCCCTAACCAGTCCTTCTAGGTGAGACAACACTTCACCTGTGAGTCTGTTGGGGTCGTATAATGTACTTGGTGCTCCTGGTGTGGCCTCCTGTATATCAGTGAGACCCGACGTAGATTGGGAGACTGCTTCACTATACTCCATCTGTCAGAAAAAGCGAGATCTCCCCGTGGCCACTCATTTTAATTCCACTTCCCTTTTCCAATATGTCCAACCATGGCCTCCTCCACTGTTGTGATGAGGCCACACTTAGGTTGAAGGAAGAACACCTTATATTCTATTTGGGTAGCCTCCAACCTGATAGCATGATCATCGATTTCTCAAACTTCTGGTTGTTCCCCTCACCCCCGCCTCCTTCACCATTTCCCATCCCCTTTTCCCTCTCTCATCTTATCTCCTTGCCCGCCCTTTTCTTTCTTCCATAACCTTCTGTCTGTTTCACCAATCAACTTCCCAGCTCTGTGCTTCATCCTTCCCTCTCCTGGCTTCACCAATCACCTTGTGTTTCTCTCTCCCCGCACCCCCACCTTTAAAATGTACTCCCTAGCTTTTTCCTCCAGTACCTGCTGAAAGTTTTCACCCCGAAACGTCAATTGTACTTTTTTCCATCGATACTGCCTGGCTTGCTGAGTTCATCCAACAATTTGTTTGTGATGCTTGGATTTCCAGCATCTGCAGATTTTCTCTTGCTTGTGTTGTTAAGTATGTGGATAGAAGGGGTTTTGAAGGCTAAGGGCCAAACACATGTATACGGGACTAACTTGCTGGGCAATGCAGTCAGCATAGACAAGTTGGGCCAAAGGGCCTGATTCCAAGCTGTATGTCTCCATGACAGCCATGGTTGCTGCTTATTCAGTAGAGTTCCTCCCACAGATTGCTTGTGCTCCAGATTCCAGTATCTGCAGTCTCTTCTGTCTCCATGCCTACAAGCCCAGTTTTGCTATTGCTTGTCTATGTTGGCTGGTGCTTATATTAAATGTAATGACTGTAAATGGTTTAATATTTTAAATCTGTCTTTTCAATCTAGGAATTCCTGAATTGACAAAGAATACACAAATTACCTATTCAAAACTCTTTATCCTCAAATTCCTTATGAAGATTGCTAATCTTTATTTTAAAGTAGAATTTGTTTTCAGGAACGTATTTGCATTTTCATTGGAAAATCTATGATTACTTTCTGGGGGTAGTTAATGGGCGGGGGAGGGGAAGCATTCACTGAGGGGAAATGTTGGTGTCATCATTTAAATTATCTTCAAAGCAAGAAAGTATCCATGTCCCAGGGGTTTGGATTAGTGGGTGGAGAGGAAGGGAAGGATCAGAACTTTATCTTCCTTCACTGTAATAACAAAAGAGCAAGTTACTGGCTCACTAACTTTTACACATCTCCTATTTCTCCTTCTGCTATCACTGTTTCATTGTGCTTTTGTGCTTTTTTTCTCTCTGGAAATCCTATCAGATCAGTCTTTTAAATCCTCCCCAATTTAACACAAATACTTACCAGGCTGTGCATACACTCATTCTTAATGCATTTAAGCATTTTAAAAATATGCAATAAACTGAACAATTTATACCAATGGAACAGAGTAAATATTGTATTTAATAATTGTACTTCTGTGGCACAAGCAAAGGATTTTTTTAAAGAACAGCCATTGTGATTTTTCACAAAACAATCCATTAAGTATGTGTTTTTTCCTGTACATATTAATTATTTTTGAAATGGGTTTATGTGCCAAGTGACTCTGAATAAAAATCTTAATTTGTCATTATGTTCATGATATGTCTATCCTCTGAGGACCTGCTAGCTAAGTGTGATCTCCTTAATGTGTATGACACAGGATATGCCTGTGTCACAGCGGATAAACCATTTTATCACCTTAATGCAATGCCTAATACAAGGTAATTCAGTCGTATTATGTACCTTCGTTATAGACAGCAGTTTGGTCTGGATTAATATACCATATTTAAGTTCCCAGGTGATTATAAAAGCTCTATTTGACTAATGCTACAATGATGTAATACATGGTTAAGTTATACTAAAAAATTAATTTGCAAAAACATTAAATGGCATGTTCAATGAAGTATAGTTATCTCTCTGGCCTTGTGTAATCATCTGTGATACCTTGTTAAAATTGTTCAATTAGATATCAGATTTGTTTTTTTAATCATTCCTTAATTAAGTACTGTAGGTGCTTTGTAATTTGCCATGTCACCTTGTAGAGTATTAAGTAGCCTTAAACTTTAATACTTAAACCTACTGGCATTTTCTATATCTATTTTGAAATCATTTTATGGAAATACCTATGATCAAAGCTGCTATGCGACAATGCAACCAATGATTAGTTTATATCATTGCAACATGCACTGTTGAAATGAAGAATCCAATTTTATATCCCTTAAGTGAAGATTGTTATATTAGTTGATGGTAATTACAGAGAAACATATGCACTATTTTAATTTTCATGTATTACATATTTTACAACACATTTAACTATTGACAAGAGTAATAAACCATGATTAAGTTTATTTCTATACATAGAAGGGCAGAAGAGGATTTTTTTTAAAGCAAAAGCTATGGATGGGAATGTGTCCTCAATCAGCCCCAATTCAAACATAACCTGATATCCCAATTCTGTTTTCTGTTCAGACCTGAGATTTTAATCTCTATATTATGTCCTAAATCAAGAAAGTTGCATGGAGATGGCTCTACTACATTTGCCAACACCACTCTATTCTATATACAGCTCCTGTAATATACATAGAAACAATCCTGGCCTGACAAGATTTATTTCATGTCTTCATTCCTTGAGAAGATGTCCAAATTCAACAAAAGAATTAAAATAGCAGGGAACCATTTTTAATTGGTGGAATGAACTTCTCATCTCCTTGACAATGAGGGAAATGGATTAATAGCACAGTGCATTGGCGACATAGAACCACACCTGCAGCTTTGGGTAATATGATCCTAATTCCTCTGTACAGTGGAAAATTGGATTTACCAACTCGCCTACAACTAAACATAAAATGAATTCCCATTGGACTTCTAATATCTCACCATAACTGTGGTCAAAATTCAATTAAAAAATTTGCATTCATAGAATGCATTTCTGCTGTTTGCAGTGATGAAGATCAGGAAAATTCCCCAAGGGTCTCTTGAGTATTAGAAAGAACACCATAGCAAATGAATAGTAAATTCCTTCTTTTATGGAAAAGTACATATTTCAATATTTACTCGGGTTAAGTAAATCCTGGGCGTGATATTGCACATTATGGAATATAATTAATTTTAATGCAAATTCTTGTAAGCACAAAGTATTCTCTATTTTTGTAGGTCACTTTGGCCACCAACACAAACAGTGGTAGAAAGTTTGCCATTAGATGTGTGAGTAGTGGGATACATTGATAGGAAGGTTTCCAGGCTGGAAATTGTACAGCTAAGAATGCGGATATACTTTGGATATCTTCTCTGTCTCTCATCATCATTTCAACAATAGATTCCAATCATAGATGCATGATTTTGAAGTGTACGGCATGGATTTTTATGAATACTTTTTAAATTAATTTCACTCTTTAATTCAGTTGTTTGGAACTTGTCCCTTTTAACTATATACTGTATTTAATATTTATGTATAAATAGTGAAACACATATTTTTGTGTTGGCCAATTAAACAAGCTAACTCACAGAATTCTGAAAAATGAAATCATTTTGATATTACAACTTATAGCTGAAGGAAATGAAGCAACCACAGTACCAGAAAGTAATTCCAGTTAAATCACTGAATAAGTTCCAAAAAATTCTGATACTACTGAGGAGAATAATAATTAGTAAATCTATATTTTTCTACAGATGCCTCAACTATAGATTTTAATTCTTATTAAAGTTCTAAATATGCCAAATCCATTCATAATCTAACTGAAGTGGTTTTCATGTCTCTGCGCACAACTTTGGTTTACTTTAGCTTCTCCCAATCCTACTGAATTGAGGTCAGATTTACTCTTGGAGATTCATCTAAATACAGATGATTTTGAAAATAGAGCAAAATGTATGCAAAAATAACCAATGTGGATTCAAAAATACGTTTTTTTAAAATGAGTGGCCATCATCTATATTAAACCTTTATCCGTGACCCACTTAGGAAAATGATGTCTTTTTGCTAAACTGACTTTTATTTTCCAACTGCTGCTGAGTATGCTGTTGACCAACTGGGAGGGAAAAAAATCAATCCTTGCTATTTGATTCTCAGAAATCTGACACTCCAATTCAGACACTTGAGTCCTTTATGACTTTCTTGAGTAATGCGTTGCACTTAACGCATTCATCTGATCCATCAGTTTTTGCTCTTTACCTTAGAGCTTCATGTATAGGAATGCTTTACTTGAGGCAGGTTTTACCATTTTGGAATCGTTTCCAAAAAGGTGCAACCATCAAATTGTGACAAAAAGAGGAATGTCAGCTATAATCCTTTCAAGTTTGAGTTGAAGTTTATTGTCATTCAACTGTACAAGTATACAGCTAAATGAAACAACTTTCCTCTGGAACCAAGATGCAAAGCACAGCACATATATACAACAACATAATGTTACTGTCACTGTCATAAATAATGTATACTTGTTGGTTGCAAGGTGTTCAGAAGACTCACAGTCTGGGGGATGAAGCTGTTACACAGCCTAACAGCCCTTGTTCATATACTCTGGTACCTTTTGTCTGACATAGGAGGTCAAAAAGATTTTTGGAAGGACGGGAGAGTCCTTGTCCCTCTAGCTGCAGCCTTCCTCTACATTCCTTTCCTCCCCTTTTGGTTTATTGCTGAGTTATAAAAGCATCAATGACTCTTGAATATCTTCATGAATAGGATAGAAAGGCTGATAAAGCTGATTCAATCATTTTCTAGTGAGTCACAAAACATTTGCCAAGTAATTGGTTAATACACAATGGATTTCATGCTGTGGAGCTTTCTGCTGAAAGGAGCTACATTGAGGCCTGCTTGCAACTGAAAAAACTTCTGCAGAATTACATATTTACAATGGGAGAATATTCCAAATGACAGAAACCCTGTGAATATCAAAGTCTGAGGAATTCTGAGCACAAAACACAAGACATCCAAAATGCATTTCTTTTGTTACGGTGTTGACAGGTGGCACCCTGAGTATATAATGGGGAGGTACAGTTGCATAGTGGTTAGTGTAATGCTTTACGATGCCAGCGATCAGGGTTCGATTCCCACCGCTGTCTGAAAGGAGTTTGTATGATCTCTCTGTGACCACGTGCATTTGGTCTGTGTGCTCTTGGTTTCTCTCACACTCCAACAATGCATGGGTTAGTATGGATTAGTTAGTAAATTGTGAGCTTGCTATGTTGGTGCCGGAGGAATGGTAACACTTGCAGGCTGACCCAGCGTTTATTTGGACTGTGCTGATTGTTGGTGCAAACGATGCATTTCACCAAATGCGTCAATGTACATATGACAAATAAAGCTAATCTTTAAAAATCAACCAGACTGCTAAATTCCAAAAGAAACATGCCCTGAGTGGCAAGGAAATGTCTTTAATGATGTGTTAATTCCTTAGATTGATCGTTAATACATGCTCATTATGGAGCTTTCAATGAGAGCAGAGTAAAATGAACATTCATTCATTTGGTCCTGATGAGGGGTCTCAGCCCAAAACGTTGACTATTTACCCATTCCCGCAGATGCTGTCTGGCCTGCTGAGTTCCTCGAGCATTTTGTGTGTGTTGCTTTGGTTTTCCAGCATCTGCAGATGTTCTTGTGTTTATGATTCTTTTATTGTCTTTCCCTGCATGGTCACAATGGCACAAAACACAAAATATTCTGTAGATACTGGAAGTCTTGAGCAACACACAAAAGATGTTGGCGAAACTCAGCAAATCAAACCGTGTCTATTGTTGGGAATAATCAGTTGGCATTTTGGGCTTTCAGAACATTCCTGGCGAAGGGTCTCAGCCCAAAATGTTGATTGTTTATTCCCTTCCATTAATGACTTACTGAGTTCCTCCAACATTTTGTGGAAAATGTCCCACACCCGATGACTATTTTTGATGACCTTAAAGAATCAGAGGAAGTTAAACTGTGAACATGTTTTAAAGACTGGTTCTCATGAGAGTTAACTAGCAGCTCCCCATATTCCATAATTCCAGAATGTGACCAAAATAATTCCTCTTACCAGTAAGCAAAATCGATGAGGCCTTGCTGCTAGAAGTTCTAGCTGCTGCTGTTTATTGGCATTTCTGCTCAGTTGCAGGGCTGGGTTGGGTATATTACCACCTAGCAGTTACATTTGAGTCCACTCCCAACTGAGAAAAGTTGCAAATTCAGAACTGCCAGCAATGTATTACTTCTAGACTACTTGGCCCGCAAGAAAATAAAAGTTAATTAAAATAATTGCTTGGCATTTTGTAAAACTAAGAGGTCTGAACTTTTATGAATATCTTCTGTTTGCATTTGGCAATTTACAAGAAATGGGAAGTGCTAATGCCCATTATTTGGGTGCTACAACTGTGCGCAAGCTTGTGTTGGGTGAATTGTGTCCAATAGCATTTAGCAAAGATATTAGTGCCCACAGGCAGTGATCATCCAGCAGAAGTGTGCAGAGCAGGCGAATAGAAATGAGAATCTGGCACAATTACAGCAATTCTGTGACAAGATTGCCACAATCTTGGTCCTTGCCATACACAAACCAAGACTCATATTTTGGAACCTGTGCTGTCTCTGAATGATGAGACATTATATGAATGGTGGGACGTCTTCTCCGGGATCATTCGCTGCTTGCAGGCTTTTTTTTTGCCAGTTGATCTATATCAGCTGATGCCATGATCCTAAAGTACATTCTATTTAAAGATGCAAGTGTTCACAGTGAAACATGATTAAAAATTTTTTTTTACCAATCTCGAGATTTCTGTGCCTGCTTTTTTCTCTTAGGTATAGGCACAACAGGCATTCCCTCTGCAATGGCTCTTGACTGGAATAATGGGCTGGGGCACATGGTGCGGAACAGGTGAAGGGGCAGGCCACGAGAAATTCAGCAGATCCACGCAGCAAGTCCAGCAACTAATTTCCCTATCTGAACCTCGGAGAGAAACTGCATTACTATCATTAGTCAAAAGTTAATCACATATCAGGATCATGCTCCCATTATCAGCAGCTGGTGAATTTAACCTCCTGCTCTCTTTTAGTTGTATATGCTGCAGAAAAGATGAAATAAATGTGTTTGAATTTATATTGAGGGAAGTTCTTGATGAATATTTTAATAGCAAAATTTAAAGTATATTTAAATAAAACCCATGTCATTATACCTAACCTACACTTTTAACATAGTTTAGCCAAATAAACAGACTATTTATCAGGATTACTTACCGAACAGCTGAAGTCTCCCCCGCTTTGCACTGATTTTGCTTGCAATCTTCTTTTATTCTGGCATGATTTTTTGGGGGAGGGTTCGAGATATAATACTGCTATAGTGTGCTTTTCTGGGGCTACTACTTTTTAAATTATAAGCCTGAATGTGTTTATGTGGACATTTGTCTTTTGTTCATATTGAAACCCAAAATGATTGCCTACACAGTCAAGGACTTTTAAAGAGGCCACATTCAGGGTAACAGTTCCCTTGATTATCCCTCAGGTTAAGTTCTTTAATACGCATAATCATTTAATTACAGCACATACACAAAAACAAGATTGAATCTTCTGAATATTTCTCTTTCTCTATATTTTTGGGTCAAATTCTTAACTTTTACTTGATTAGTAAAGAAGTCATACTCCTCTCTTCATGCTTACAATATTTTACTGGAGTGAAAGAGAGCCTGAATACAAGGTCAGCAGTGCAAAGTGCAATACTGAAAATGGAAACAAAACTGCCTTTAAAGTACTTTAGACTTGGCTTGAAAATGCAGTGATAGGAATAATATAAACAGTGGTTGGTCTGAAACCAGTGTGTGTTTCGCAGCAGTCTTTCCAATATGCAGCTGCAGCAGACATTTCTTCTAGCTCTCAATGTTTTCATTTATCCTGGCAGGCTGAGTCCTGATTCAGCTTGAAGTAGAAAGGTGATAATCAGATTTAATTGCTGAAGTGGTGCAAGGAGTTTTGCAGAGTGATGGCTGACTCAATGTTGGTTGGAAATGAGTTAAGGTTAATAAGGACGGCATCACAAAAAGGGTGGAGTAGAAGTTGTCCTTGGCCATCTGCATTAAGCATGCAGTGGAAAAGTAGTGATGTGGCAATTTACTTCTGAGGTTCAGTTCCTTTTAAGTCAGTGGATACAGACTCTGACGGTGGAATACCTATGTTGTGTGGATTAACACAAACAAAGGAGAACAAATTTCTCGTCCAGTTTACATTATTGGAAACGGATGAGGGACCACCTGAACCATATTATGCCACAGTCACTGTCAAGGGAAAGGACATTATGTTCGAGATTGTTTCAGGGGCTACTGCATCGCTCATTAGTGAAGAGACCTACAGGAGGACATGGGGATCCGATCTGCCTCCTATCGGACCATCTAAGCTCCAACTCAGAACCTATACAGGGCAGCCCATACCTCATTTAGGGGTATTATATGTGGATATTTCGGCTGGGGAGCCAGAAGGCTGAAGCCAGGCTGGTGATAGCTAAGGGCAGTGGGCCCAGTCTTTTGGGCTGCGATTGGCTTTGCAAAATCCAGCTCAACTGGCATGGAATTAAGTATGCACACACGATGGAGGACATTCTGCAGCGGTATAGTGACATTTTCAGGGATGAGCTGGGCACACTGAAGGGCGTGACCGTGAAACTCCATGTCGACCCTGAGGCCACACCACGTTTTTTTAAGCCCAGGTCAGTGCCCTATGCCATGAAAGGCAAAGTCGAGGCGGAGCTGGTACGTTTATAGGGGCTGGGCATCATTGAGCCCGTCCAGTTTTCAAGGTGGGCGGCTCCCATTGTTCCAGTTTTGAAGGCAGATAAAACGGTGAGGATATGTGGGGATTACAAGCTTACGGTGAATCAGGTCTCTAAGCTGGAGGAGTACCTATTGCCATGGGAGGATGACCTGTTTGCGACCCTATCAGGGGGTAAACTGTTCACAAAGCTGGACATGAGCCACGCCTACCAACAGCTGCTGCTCGATGAGGATTCAAAGGAGTACGTCACCATCAATACTCACAAGGGTTTATTCAAATACAATCACCTGGCGTTTGGAGTGGCGTCTAGCCGCGCCATTTTCCAAAGGACAATGGACTCTTTGCTGCAGGGGATTCCGCATGTAGCAGTGTATCTTGATGATATTTTGATCATGGGAGCCACAGAGGGGGAGCATCTGGCTAATTTAGAACAGAGACTCTCAGATGCAGGGCTGCGGTTGAAACATAGAAAATGTGTGTTCCTGGCTCCGAGTGTGACCTACCTGGGACACAAGATTACAGTTGAGGGGCTTTGCCCAGTGGAGGAAAAAGTGAGAGCTATCAAGGAGGCCCCAAGCCCCAAGAGCGTCACTGAACTCAGATCATTTTTGGGTATGGTGAATTATTATAGCAAGTTTCTTCCGGACCTCTCAAAGGTTTTGGCCCCACTGTATAAGCTGTTTCACAATGACACTAAGTGTACAGAGCGGGTGGGGATAATGCAAACGCCGATGCGCTGAGTCGACTCCCTTTACCTGAGACGCCTGTTACTACATATGTGCCTCCAGAGACTGTGTTTTCATTGGAGAGGCTGTCCACAACACCTGTAAAAGCAACCCAGATCAAGCAATGGACAGAGAGGGTCCCAGTCCTGTCTCAAGTCAAGAATTTTTTTTTACAAGGTTGCCCCAGTGTCGTGGAAGGACAGGAACTGAGACCTTATGCCAAACGCAAGACAGAAATGAGTCTGCAGGATGGTTGCATTTTCTGGGGGGGCGAGGGTCATCGTGCCTCCCCCGGCTGTTCACAGATTGTGGAGGAAATTCATGAGGCTCACCCAGGGGTGTCTCGAATGAAAAGCCTTGCAAGATCCTATGTCTGGTGGCCAAGAATGGACCAGGATCTGGAGAACAAGGTAAAATCATGCACGCAATGTCAGACCAACCAGAACATGCCACCACCAGCTCCTTTGCACCCATAGGAGTGGCCAGTCTACCCCTGGTCTAGGCTATATTTGGACTTTGCGGGTCCCTTTATGGGACCGATGTTTCTTGTAATGGTAGATGCGCATTCCAAATGGATCGAAGCTCACATCATGAGCAACATCACAGCCCCCTCAACCATAGACAAACTCAGGCAAGTGTTTGCAGTCCACGGGTTGCCTGACACTCTGGTCACTGATAATGGCCCGACGTTCACCAGTGAACTGTTCGGTGAGTTAATGCGACAGAATGGCATGACAGGGGATGATAGGGGATGACAGGGGACTCTCTTAGTACTCGGCTTTCACGTTTCCTGTTTAAATACCGTCTCACTCCACAGACTATGACTGCACGCACTCCAGCAGAGATGCTGATGGGGCGTAGGCCTAAGTCAAGACTGGACCTGCTACGTCCGGACATGAAGGCAAAAGTGGAGAGAAAGCAGGAAAAGCAGAAGGAGGGACATGATCAACATGCGCGAGACAGTTAGAACCGGGTGAGAATGTCTATGTGAGAAACAATCAGCAATGGCTACCTGGTGTTATTCTTAAGCAGAGTGGTCCAGTCTCCTATGTTGTTAAGCTGACTGATGGGCATGTTTTCCGCAGACATCAGGACCATGTGCGCCTGTGTCATGATTCCGGCTCAGAGGTAGACAGTTCCATGGAGTTTCCAATGGTGAGACAGACTACTGGGGAAGCATGTCCACCAGTGACTTTGCTAGAGGGAGACACACTGGCAGAGGGGACAGAGTCCCCTGAAGAGGATGGACATTCTCAAGCGGGCACACAGACCCCTCTCATGTCCCCAACACCAGATCCAACCACATCCTCACCAGCGGTGCCTGCTGGGTCACTGAGGATAGTGCGTAGATCACAGCGCCCTCGCAAACCTCCTGACAGACTGAATCTTTGATTGGATAGTTTCTTTTGTTGTTAGATTGAATGTGGAATTTGCCATGTTTTTTAGGTGTTTTTGTATTGGTAACCTGTTGCTAATGATACCACTGTTTTTATTTCCCAGTTCTTCTATATTTGGGGAATGTTGGATTTTAAAGGGGGAGACGTGTTGTAATGTGAGTATTTTTAAAGGTAAGTTAATGCTAATCAGGGAGCTGTTGGTAGCAAGAGGCGGGATCCGGGGTTGGCGGGGTCTTTTTACTCCCAGTATGCATTGTATGTAGTTCCTCCACCCATGTCGCACGAGGTACCTGGAAGCCTCTGTACTGTAAATATCATTTGCTGTCCCAGATAAAGATGTTCTTTTGGCCATCAAGTTGTCGAGTGGTCTTTTTGTAAAGTAGAAGTTACCACAATTACGACTTGAATAAAAGCTGAAAATGTAGGGTAAGGTAATTGGGAGAAATGGACATAAATCACAACCAGAGATGTTGAGTTGGGGTTTTGCTTTCAGAGGCTGGTCTGATGTGAACACATTGTTATATAAGGATTTTTAGCGTACTTTTGTGTTCAGGTTTTGGAGTTCAATAAAATGTACCACGGGTTTCATTAAACATAAAACACCTCACTTTGTTTTATTTGCGACAACCTACAAAAATGCTGGAAATACTGAGGAAATCTGGCAGTATCTATTCTGAGATAATCACAGATTAATTGACCTTCATCAGAACTAGATATTCTGTATTTCTTCTAACCATGAAAAAATGTTTTGGTACTGCTTATCTATAGTGCATGGCAAATGAAATCACAAGCATATCCCAGTAGCCCAGATGTGGTGGTCATTGTGAAATACAACATCAGCCATTTAACATCGAAGGAAGCTGCCTACCAAGATCTACAGATCTTTGATGTGGGCCTCTCCTTTCTGATTTTGAATGCTGTCAGGTACCAATTCAAAGCAACCTCTGGTATTCAACCGTCTTCAATAATACAGGTGTAAAAATGCCTTGGATCCGAAGTGAAATGGAAAATGCTGTAAGTATTCAATAGTCCATGGCAATAGAAATAGAATTAAGATTTTGAGATAACACCATTCCATCATGTGATGTTGTTCTTGGCTCAGCAGCCAAACACAAAAGGAATTTTCAGTCAGCACAACAGAAACTGAAAACAGTTTTAAAGATTAAGCATTACCTTTATTTGTCACTTGAACATCAAAACATCCAGTGAAATGCATCATTTGCATTAAAATCAAAGAAGCAAGGATTGTGCTGGCCGTCTTCCGAGTGTCGATATGCTTCTGGCACCAATAAAGCATTCCCACAGCTCACTAATCCTAACCAAATGTCTTTGGAATATGGGAGAAAACTAGAGCACCCAAAGGAAACCTTTTTCTCACTGTTACCATCAGGTAGGAGATACAGAAGCCTGAAGGCACACATTCAGTGATTCAGGAACAGCTTCTTCCCCTCTGCCATCCGATTCCTAAATGGACATCGAAGCTTTGGACACTACCTCACATTTTTTAATATACAGTATTTCTGTTTTTGCATATTTTTAAAAATCTATTCAATGCACGTAATTAATTTATTTGTTTATTTATTATTATGTTATTTTATTTATTACTGTTATTTCTTTTCTCTCTCTGCTGGATTATGTATTGCATTGAACTGCTGCTGCTAAGTTAACAAACTTCACGTCACATGCCGGCGATAATAAACCTGATTCTGATCACCGGGCGGGCGTACAAATCCCTAACAAGTAGTGGTATGAATCGAACCCTGGTCGGTGATCACAACCACTGTAATCAGCTATGCTAACTTCTGCACTACTATGCTGCCTTCATAAATATTATAGTGAATGTTAAAGGCAAAAGCATACACGTATGATTAAGGTAAAAAAAAACTATAGATAACTATTGTTCCAGCATCTTTTGGAATATTTAAGTAACTACGTCAGATTTCCTGTGCTAATTATTAATTCCGACCTTGAGTACCTCAATCAGCAAGGTGTAGTATTTACAGAGTCTCTAAGGATAGGATAAATTCATAAATACCATAAACTCAAATCAGTTCAGCTAATTTGCCTTGATTGATTTGAGATGGATACAAACAGAATAACTTGTGAACAACTGAATCATTTTCTGCTCTTTCACAATACTGCATTGAAGTTCCCGGCACATTGTGAGTTTCTGTTACCTTCACATTGAAAGTATAGCTATTTTCTACAATTACAGCACTATTTATAACTGAAAATACAAGTGAACGAGCTCAGTTAAAACGAGTGGAGTAACCAAATTATTTATTAAAGATTTTGGAGTTACGAAGTGTGTGTTTTTATGGAAAATATGTTTACAGGCATGACCTATGTGGAGTTAAGCACAGATGTCCTTGTAAAAGGTTTAGATTGGGGGGGTTAGTTTTAAAAATTTACGTTAATGCACACAAAGGATTCCTCTGGGCAAAATGGCTGCCACTGTAACGTAGCAGTCAGCACGACACTATTACAGCTCGGGCCTCCGGAGTTTAGTGTTCAATTCCGGCATTCGCTGTACATCCTACCCATGGAATGCATGGGTTTTCCCTGGGTGCTCCAGTTTTAGTGATGCCCTAGGTAAGTTAACTGGTCATTGTAAATTGTTCCATGATTAAGTTAGGGTTAAATCGAGGTCGTCAGGGTAGTGGGGGGTTGATGGGCTGCACGACTTGAAGGGCCGGTAGGGCCTTCTCCACAATGTACCTCTAAATGAAAATACAATAATAAATAAAGTATTTATGTAAGATATATTGAGGGATGAGCGAATTATATTTGAGTCAACAAATCTGCCAGAATCTTTGATTCAGTAATTAATATCTATAATTGGATCATAATTAAGGTGAAATGTGGATCATCAAAATTTAGATATCTGTTGATTTGCCTTTCTCTGTAGCTGTTACACTTTATTATGTGTTGTTGTTGTTGCTTTATCTCAACGCACAGTGTAATAATTTGATCTGCATGGACAGTAAGCGTATCATACTTTTCACCATACAGTATCTTGGTACCTGTGACAATAATAAGCCAATATTAATAACTCTATACATACAATAATATAAACCAAGTTCAACTGAGCTTGCACTGGAGGAAATTCAGCGTCAGACTTAAGAGTCATGCAGCTGCTATTTGAGCACATTTAGATTCAGAGATAGGAAATTTCTGGAGTGGATAATGAATTTGTAGCATTTTAGTGATACAGAGGATTTGTATTCTGAGTTATATTGCATTGAAATGGACCCTTGAGCACAATGCACCTGAACTGATAGCTCTACATATTGTATCTCCTTCCTTGCATTTCCACCTATTCCCCCTCCCCCCACCCGCACAAATTATCCTGCCATTTACCTATACCAGGGCCAAATAAAGTACCCAATTAGTTTACAAATCGCTGCCTCTTTGGATTCTGTTTTTGCACTTACCAACAAAATTATTGTAATAGAAATGAGCAGTAGAGATGAACTAATGTAAGAACTAGAGCACACAGAGACCATGTAGTCACAGGGAAATGAGAAAACTTCATAAAGACAGCATCTGAGATCAGGGCCAAACCTTGGTTTCTGGCAGTGTTGACCACTTTGCTGCTGTGCAGCTGAATGTGTCTGATGTCAAAAACTGCATCAAAATTAACCCAGAATATTTGTTAAGAGTGATTCCGTATATGTATCTGATGTTCCTACCATTCTGGGTTGTCAGGAAATGATGGAAAATAGGAAAAGGTGGTGGAAAATGGCATTCACATACCAAGCGCGTTTTATATGTGCATCCATACCTGAAAATACACTGGTGGAAGAAACAATGACAAACAAAACCATAGTAGCCATATGAAGAACATATACCTTAAGGATTCTTCCACTAGTTCACCTCCACTGCTCATTTCTATTGCGATAATTGTGCTGGTATATGCACAAGCAAAATCACTGGTAGTAAGCTTAGAATTCTACTAGAAGTGAGAGCTTTTGTCTGGGAATTTATGGCAAACTTGGACATACCTGGAATACTAGTGATATCTTCTCCTGAAGATTGTCACCTCGTCATGGAGGAGAAGCTTGTGAGATCCTGCGATCCTGAGAACAATGCCGCCTGGAGTTTAGCCATCTGGTGCTTAGCTCCTGAAAGGGTCACCTGTGGTGGTAAGGTCACAGGAGAGGTTGCAGACAAAGAACCATCCAACCAAGACCTCAATGGTGAAGATAATAGAAGATGATAGCACATCACAATGGCACTGAAGACAGAGGAAGACTGCAGGAGTGAAAGGTCCCCAGTCGTCTGCTCCTGGACACTGACCCCAATCTGTTCAGGACCATGCGGTCACTGTCCCTGCGTCAGCTTCTCCATGTTAAGCAAAGTTGAATTCATTGCCACAGATGGCTGTGGAGGCCAAGTCATTGTATATACTTAAAGTGGAGGTTGATAGGTTTTTGATTAGTCAGGGCATTAAAGGTTACGAGGAGAAGGCAGCAGAATGAGATTGAGTTGGATAATAAATCTGTCATGAGGGAATGGTGGAGCAGGCTCAATGAGCCGAATAGCTTAATTCTGCTGCTATATCTCCTGGTCTTATGGTCTACGAAATGCAAGTTACCTGAAATTCACCTGTCCCCACTGGAACATAAAACAGAACTGCAGGAGCAGGTCCGGTAACCCATGATTTTTGTCAGGCTAATTAAACTACTGGTACATGGTTCATCAATATTGTTCTGTTCTCTGCACATCCTTGTGCCTATCTCAGAGGCTTTTAAAACCATCTACCATACATGCCTCCACCACCACCTCTGACAGCATATCCCAGGCATCCACCACTCTTTATGCTGAAAAAAAGCTTGCACTGCACATCTCCTTTGAAATTTCCCCCCTCTCACAGTAAATACATGCCCTCTAATATTAGATATTTTGCATCCGAGAGAAAGATGCCAGCAGTGTACCTGATGCCTCTTGCATTTCTTTTAAATTTGTCAGGTCTCTCCTTAGCTTCTGCAACTACATACAAAACAAACCTAATTTATCCAACATCTCCCTATAGCTCCTATTCTATAATCCAGGCAACTTCCTGATAAACCACTTCTGCATCCTTTCCATAGTCTTCCTATAATGGGGCAACCAAGTTCTTCACAGCCTTTCCTTTCCATTGAAATGATTTGTGCCTGAAACTGTGCTGGATTGTCATAAGATTCAGTGGCATATTTTTGGGGGATGAAGCCTGGGAAAATACAGATGTTGGCCCTCCATTGTTAGCTCTGAGAGCAGTCCAATAGTCATTGGATTCATTGGAAAGATTGAAACAAGCATCTGTGAGAAAAACCTGGGCCTTCTGGATTGTGCTCTGTAATCCACAATTTCCTCAGTTATGGAGGTGAATGTCCTCAGTTCAGTTCTTGTATTATTTTTCAATAAACTTTGCAATTATTTCAATGTAAACTCTGTTTATTGACAGCTATAGACTTATGGTAGATAAACTGACCATGGCATACGATGTTAATTTTTAAGGAGTTTTTTAGAAGGAAGAGGAGAGTTAAGCAGATGCTTAGGGAGTGAATTTGTGAGCTTTGATAGAGGAAGCCATAACCAGTGGTGATGGGAATATTTATATTTATGAATGCATGAGGCTCCAACTGAGGCAGTGCAGATAGTTTGGAGTTTATTAGGATTGAAAAGACCGCAGAGATAGAAGATTCTAAGTCAACTGAGGGATCTGAAATGGGTGGGTAGGTTATAAATCCACATGTTATTTAAACAGGAAACAATGTATGTTATTATGTAAAGTGGTGATGATCTATTTATTTCTTTAAATGTAAATGGAAAACTAGAATATGTTTTTAGCTCTAACGAATGTTACCAGGATATTTGTTGAAGGGACTAAATAAATATAATAACCCTGCCTTCATGACTCAGTGGATTTCGTAGACTATCCTATTTCTAGGTCTTGTTTATTATCTTTTAATGAGAGTGGAAAATAAGGCTTACTTTAGTTTATACTTGCCTCAGCACTGCTTCAACCAGGGAAAAAATAAAAGGTATTCAGGCTTATTTGTATTGTCATCTTAAAAAAAAGTCCTAATATAGTGCCAGATCAATTGTGACTTCAGAACTGTAGAACTGAATGATTGGAAGTGGCAAGGTTATACGGGGATAATAGATGAGCAGTAGCCAATGGTGATGAGGGTCAGCAAAAGCCCTATGCTGCAAATCCAACAGCAGAAGTGGCACGACAATAGTTACCCTCTCTGTTCTTTCATTCTATTTTCAATAGGGCTCATATTTTTTTAGATAAAGTTGTTAACATTTTATATACAAATACTGTAGATTTGAATGATTACGTTTGGCCAAGGCATAGGAAATTTCACACAGGAATCTCTTCCAAACTCACTTGCCATTACAGGAAATTAATAAAATTAAATCCCAATTGGTGTTATCACATCTCTAGTAAATCAGGAAACTTAGAGAGTAGTTCATATTTTGCAGAAAGAAAAAGTTAATCTGCAATTGTAATGAATATTTAAAAGCTTTACAATTTGCTATTTAGAATGAGTCATTGGTCTCTTGCTGAGCTAATCCCTTATGCGAAGTAATAATTATTGGTCACCTTTATTCTTGCAAGTACTTACAGCTATAAACTTTACACAACATGCGCATTTTGGTGAATCCTTTCAGATTGAGACTCTGTTCCTTTCCACTGGGTTACATAACTCTGTGAAGAGTCAAGAATCTGGCTGCAACTGAAATCTGATTTATTTTCTGTTTTAGCTCTTGAGGACAATACTCTATATTGAGAGAAAGGGGCCCTGCAGGAGTTAAACAAACCATGGCTATTTCCCTTGCAGCCTTGTAAACTCAATTCACATTGTTAACATAATCTGTGCCACTTCATTGGAAAAGCAGCTGTTGAGGTGTGGTTCCTAATAGTTTAATTATTTTATTTTGGTATTCAGTGTTGGTTAATTTAAAAATATATACATATAATTAATTGCAAGCTCATATATATGTGATTTTTATAATTTTTTTATTGAATCGCATTTTTTTGCTGGAATACACATCCATTTTCAACACTGGACATAATGTACAGCCACCATAACAACATTTGCATTATACAGTTGCATTTGTATAATAGTTCTTGACAAACAAGACATCCTAAATCACTTTACAGGAGCGTTATGTAACTCAGTTTGAAATGTTAGGGCAGAAGTCAGAGATCCCTAAAAGAGAGACCAAGCTGATTTAAACATAAATCTTTGAGGATTTAGTCTTTTAATTGCAGAAGGAAGAGTTACCATTAGTGGAGCTCTCAAGGCTAGAATTAGAGAGAGATAATTTGGAAGGGTTTTAGACTGGAGAGGTTACGGATCTGAAAGGCAAGGTCCAGATGTTTTTTTTAAACTCAGATTTTAATGTTGAGGTATTACTTAACCAGAAGCCGGGATAGGTTAAAGTGCAAAGGTGTGTGAATCTTTTCAATTCCTTGAGGGTGAATGAAGTACCAGAGTATATATATTTAATATTTTGCTCACAAGTTAGGTATTCTTTAAGTTAATTTTGTGCAGAGGTAGCACAGTTTTGGATGATTGAGATTACAATCTCAAACATGGGTCTCAACTCCCAGGCAAACGTACTTGCTGTGTTGGGTTGAGTTTCGTAGGTTTTTTTTCTGGACATGAGCCTGTTCATCATGTGCTAGCAGAAGTTTACTCTGATTCAGAGAAATGAAAATGGAACAGTGCCATCTCTAGAGGTTCACTTCCTGTCAGATCACAGAAAACTTCTGCCAACTCACCTGCCAAGTATTGAAAGGAGCTTAATCCAAGCCTCCTGTCACATTAAATACAGTTCTAGTTATCAGCACAGGGATCAAGAACAGGTTGGATGGAAATTCATGCCACAGTCTAAGATAACTTTATATTACCTTCTGGAATGAAAATTTATAAGATTTTTAAAGCAAGTTTGTTTATCTGTTGAGTTACCAAATTGCCTTTCCTCTTCTAAGGTGTTAATTACCTGCAGAGATATAGTTTCTTTTATTGGCATAGTTATCCTTTAGTATCTTTTCTAACTTCCTAGTCTTTGTTGATTAACCTTGGGATTGTTGGTGGATGGCTATTCATTATTGGCTGTGTGACTAAACAGCTTGAACTGGTGTTCAAGCACATTAAGAATCTTCATCTATCCCCTTAGTTACCTCTTCAAAAAAAAACTTCAAAAGACTAGTCACACATGACCTCACACACATAAAACTACACTGACTTATTCCTGATCAGACGTTGACTATCTAAGTGATAGTAGATTTTGTCCCTCTGAGTTTCCTCCAGAAACTTCCCTACAACTACAGTCAGACTCACTGGCCAGTAGTTTCCTTAGCTGTCCTTGCTGCCCCTCTTGAACAATGGAAGAATATTAGGCACCCTCCACTGTTCTGCAACTTCACCTGTGGCTAATGACAAACCAATTATCTCTGGCCTATGCAATTTCTTCCCTGGCTTCCCCTAAGCTCTACAAGAATATAAAATAGAAGGAAATCATTGCTATTACTGCCCTGCTCTTAAGATAGTTCAGTGCCAGGGTAGGTGAAGGAAGTGACCTTAGATTTACAATTGCTCCCTGACGTCAATAGTTCCTATTGAGATCAACTAAATAAGCATTGACCAAAGATCTTTCTGGTCTGGTAGCTCAGCTATTCATTGTCTGATCATGCCAAGTTTTTCGGAAACCAACTAGCGATGAAATTTCCGTCCACTAGGAGCATTAATTTTTTTTCTGCAAAGTGAGATTTAAAGAATGATAATCAGACAGCTTTATTGCTTCTGTTTGAGTAATGATAACTCACAGAGGTTTTCTTATTGTAACAGGATGAGGTCTGAGAACAAATCATGCTTCCAGGCCAACTTCAGTAAGCCATTCCTTGTTTGGCACACCCTAATTGTAATTATATGTCAGCTTTAAATAAGTTCACTCATAAGCTTTTTGTATTTTGAGCTGTGTTTTTTTTCTTTGACTGCAGTGTTGGTATCAGACCATCACACCAATGTATTTTAGAAATGAATAACTCTTTGCTCCAATATTTTCAGACATATTTAAGGTGGAAAAAGTTACACACTTGTTCATTTTCTAATTTTAAATATATATTTGCACAGTTTTAACATGCCTTATTAAAAATTCATATGATCTTATTTAATTATATGCTTTATCAAAGAGCTACAAATGAACCAAACATGTATTTCGAGATTAAAATTATTATAAAACACACACAAAATGCTGGAGGGACTCAGCAGGCCAGGCAGCATCTATGAAGAAGAGTAAACAGTCAACATTTCAGGCTGAGACCCTTCACCAGGACCGGAGAAAAGGATGAGAGGTCAGAATAAGAAGGTGGGGGAGAGGAGGAAGAAATACAAGGTAGTAGGTGATCGGTGAAACCAGAAAAGGAGGAGGGATGAAGTAAAGAGCTGGGATGTTGACTGGTGAAAGAGAAAAAGGGCTGGAGAAGGGGGAATCTGGTAGGAGAGGACAGAAGGCCATGGAAAAAAGGAAAGGATAGGAGAGGGAGGTGCTGGGCAGGAAATAGGAATGGAGAATGGTGAAGTGGAGGGGTAGGGCATTACCAGAAGTTTGAGAAATTGATGTTCATGTCAACAGTTTAGAGGCAACCCAGACGGAATAAGTTATTGCTCCTCCAACCTGAGTGTGACCTCATCGCAGCAGTAGAGGAGGCCGTGGACTGACATGTCGGGATGTGAATGGGAAGTAACATTAATGAAGGTGGCCACTGGGAGATCTTGCTTTTTCTGGTGAACAGAGCGTAGGTGCTTGGCAAAGCAGTTTCCCAATCTACATCGGGTCTCACCAATATACAGGAGGCCAAACCAGGAGCACCGGATACAGTAGTTTACCCCAACAGACTCACATTTGAAGTATCGTTTCACCAGGAAGGACTGTTTGGGGCCCTGAATAGTATTGAGGGAGGAGGCATAGGGGCAAATCTAGATTTGACTTTAGCCTAAATATCCATCTTGTTTATATCTTCTTGAAGATTCAAAATTGTTCAATGTCATTTTCAATACACAAGTTTAAGGAGAATGAAACAATTGTTACTCTGGATCCAATGCAGCAAAAACACAATAAATACAAATACCTAAGATAGTTTATATCTAAATGTGCAAAAGATAGTTTATACAAATG